>NW_022437055.1:1577895-1987543 GCF_009761245.1 Sapajus apella
CATCCCAGCTCAGTGTTAAGAATGTGGCCAGAAGTAGGGCCCAGATCTTAGCCATGGTGAGTTCAGTTTGTGTTCAGGGTTAGAATTAAATCTGTTACTGGGTTTTAGGCTAAGAAGATGAAAAGTATTTGTTTTTTCTTTCTCTGGTTTGTCCTTCATTCATCTTCAAGGTTTGGGTTCAGTCTCTGCTCAGTGCTGGTGAGTAGCTTAATTTCTGATATTAGGAATCAGTCTGTATCCAGGGTTAAAGTAAGTTAAAGCTGTGGTTGAAATTGGGATCCAGTCTGGGGCGAGCATTTAGCCAGACATAGGGTTCAGTCTGTCTCAAAGATTCAGGATCAGTCATCAGCCATTTGGATAAATCAGATTTATTCTCAGGTTGAAAGCTTAAGTCAGAGGTTAGGCTTATGGGCTCAGTCTGTGATGAGAGCTAGGAATTCAGTCTATGACTAGAGTTAGAGATGCAGTCTGTAACCAGTTAGAAGTTGTAAAGTTTAGGGGTCAAATCAGTGGCCAGTGATAGGGCTCAGTCTATCCCAGGTTCAGTAGATTATTTCATGGTCAGATTTATGAACTCAGTCTCTGTCCAGGTTTAGAACCTGGGTTTGAACATGGTTAAGACTCAGCTTGTGGCCATGTTCAGGGTTCTGTCTATAGTCAGAATTAGGTCATATGCTGTGATCAAAATATCAAGTTTTTGTAGAAGATCTGGTTTCACTTCTTGGCTATGATTAAGGAACAGAGCTGGGCCAAGTTTAGAGTCTGGTCTCTGTAAATGTTTTTGTCTCTGTATGAGGCCAAGTTTAGTAGTCATTCTGTTGCCAATGTTGGGGTCATTATCTGGTTAGTGCTAAGTCTGTAGAAATTGTAGCTGGATTGGTTTTCAAGATCAGATCTCAGGCTGTGACCAAGTTAGAGCCTCAGTCTGTAGTCCGGGCTAGAGCTCAGTTAGTATCTATGCTGAGCACTCATTTTGTGGTCAGTTCAGGATGTTAAGTATATCCCAGAGTTAGATCATACCTTCTGTAACCTAGTTTAGAGACTCCACCTGGGGATAGACTTAGGGGCTATGTCTGATGTTACTTTCGATCCGTGTATCATGACTTAAGGACTTATACAGTAGTCATAGTTATGGTTCAATAGGAGATCAGGATTAGAGACTCAGGTTGGGACCAGTCTTAAATACTTACTCTTGGGCCAGACATAGACAGTCAGTGTGTGACTAGGCCTAGGAACTTGATTTAATCAGGAATAAGACGTTGGAGTGTGGCCAGAAAGTGTCTCAGTTTATGGATGGAATTAAGATCTTCATTTGTGGCTAGGGTTAAAGGCTTGGTGTGAAATTAGGGTTAGGTCTCCAAGTCCAGAGTTAGGAGTTTATGCTATGTCTTGGGTTAGGTGATTGGTTGGTCGTCAGGGTGAAACACAGGACCTGCATTCAGTGTTGGCAGCTTGCTCTGTGACCAAACTTAAGAGAGTTGTTTCTCGGCCTGTGGTGATAGTGATTGGTAATTATACCTCAATAAAGTTGTCATGAAAGGTTAAAAAAGTAGATTCACACAAGCGAAATGGTAGGAATGATGCAGGGAAGAAACCATAAAGACAGACTGGTTACTAAATGAAGACTAGCACTGTCTTTGATGGCTCACAATTTTTGCTTAAGAAGGACAAGGTAAGCACATGAGATTGAGGAGAAGGGAAAGAACTGGTGAGCAGGGAGCTGGTAACCTGGGGAAGTAGATATGTGCTTCTTGAAGGACAGAAATTTTTATAAGTTGTGGAATTAATGCAAGTTGGAGAACCTTGCAAAGAATGGAAAGTCCCATTCGGGTTTGTTTGTTTTTTTGAGACACAGTTTCGTTCTTGTTGCCCAGGCTGGTGTGCAATAGAGTGGTCTCGGCTCACTGCAACTTCTGCCTCCCGAGTTTGTGATTCTCCTGTCTCAGCCTCCCAAGTAGCTGGGATTACTGGCACCCACCACCACGCCTGGCTAATTTTTTTATATTTTTAGCATAGATGGGGTTTCACCATGTTGGCCACCCTGGTCTCAAACTCCTGACGTCAGGTGATCCACCAGTCTTGGCCTCCTAAAATGCTGGGATTACAGGCATGAGCCACCACGCACAGCCAGAAAGTCCCATTTGTTAAGTTCTTCCATCATATTCTTTGTGCCAGTAATGGTTTTCCTGAGCACCCTTTCTAAACCATTCCCCATCTTCCCCCAGGATACACTGATCTCTATTATATCTCACTCACCATATATTCAATAAATATCTATGGAATGCATGTTTGTTTTTACTTATATTCTCCCATGGAGGCATCATGACAGTCTAATATGGTAAGTGTTGTTATCCTCATTATACAGCTTTTAAAAAGCAGTTAAGTTAATTAAGAGATTCCAAAGGGTCACACAGGTAGTAAATGCAGAGCCAGGTTTCAAATCCAGCTTTATCTGACCTCAGCCTACTGTGCTTTCTGCATAACACCACTTGGAACATATAACATATGTGACATTTACATCTCATGTTGACCCCTTGACTTTGTCAACTTTGTCTTATTTCTCACAGCAACTCTAATTTTTCATCTGGAAAAATGGGATGATAATAATATTAGTACTCATTTCTTTTTCTTTTCCCTTTTTTTTTTTTTTTTTTTTTTTCCCGAGGTGGGGTCTTGCTCTGTTGCCAGGCTGGAGTACAGTGGTACAACCTCTGCTGGCTGCAACCTCCACTTCCTGGGCTCTAGTGATTCTCCTTCCTCAGCCTCCCAAGTAGCTGGGACTACAGGTGCACACCAACATGCCCAGCTACTTTTTGTATTTTTAGTAGAGACAAGGTTTCACCATGTTGGCCAGGATGGTCTCAATCCCTTGACCTTGTGATCCGCCCACCTCAGCCTCCCAAAGCACTGGAATTACAGGTGTGAACCGCCATACCTAGTCCCCCTCTCTTTTTTTCTTTTCTTTTTTTTGGAGATGGAGTTTCCCTCTGTCGCCCAGGCTGGAGTGCAGTGGCGCCGTCTTGGCTCACTGCAACCTCTGCCTCCCGGGTTCAAGCAATTATCTTGCCTCAGCCTTCTGAGTAGCTGGGACTGTAGGTGCATGCCACCACGCCCGGCTAAATTTTTGTGTTATTTTAGTAGAGACAGGGTTTCACCATGTTGCCAGGCTGGTCTCAAACTCCTGAGCTCAGACAACCCGCCTGCCTCTGCCTCCCAAACTGCTAGGATTATAGGCATGAGCCACCACACCCAGCCAGTAGTACCCATTTAATAAGATTTTTATGATGATTAAATGAGCCAATACATTGAAAGAACCTGGATTCATTAGGTTCGTATTATTATTATTATGCCCTTTTTGCAGTTGAAAAAAATTACTCAGAGAGTTTATTTTCTCAATATCATATAGCTAGTAGGTGGAAGGGTAAAGATTAGAATCCAGATGTGTCCAACTCTCAGTTAAAGGCTTTTGCTGGTTTCTCAGGCTGCTTCTGAATACCTCAGCCTCCAGGAATGGCTTTTGATAGACATTTTGGGCTTTGGTACAGAGTGACATAGGTAAGGATTTAGTGGGAGGAATATGTTAGGTTTTCACTGCGTCATTCACTACAGTGATTTGGACCTGTGAGGGACTAAGAGTACAGAAGGGGGCACATCATCATCTCTGTGAGGGTATATGTAGCTTTTAGGGCACCCTCTCCATAAGAATCACTGAGTGTAAGGTGTGAGTTTGTGGTAGTGTGTTGTGTGTATGAAGAGTATGGGGGCAGCAAAAAGGTAGATGAACACTGAGGTAGGCCTCCATACTTTTCTCTACACCCAAAGACCAGCCTTGCCAACAGTATTTCCAAGGTACTGTACAGCCGACTTTCCATGATTTCTACAGTCTGCTCTTGGCTTGGTTTATCTATGATGTCTCTGGCATCTACATCTTCCCTCAGGGAGTTTATATGCTATGGACAAGAGGGATTAATTATGTTTCTGCCTTCAGTATGGCTAAATAAGCTCCTACTGAGCCTATGGGACACTATTAAGCAGACCAACATCATCATAAATGAAAGCTCCAGCAGGATGTGAGAGAGAGAAAGGGGCACAAAGAATATCTGAAGAAATACCAGCCAAAAATATCCCAAACTTGATGAAATATGTGAATCTACATATCCAAGAACAAACTCCAAATAAACTCAGATACCTATTTTCTGATGCTATGGTTGATGCATATTCTTTGGCTATAGTATAGCACCCTTTCTCTAGATAAAATCTTGTGTATAAACTTAGTACCTGGAAAGAGCAAATAAGAGTGCTCTATTCCAGTTCTTTATCTCCTGATGCGACTCATGGTCAAAACTTGACCCTGGTGTATGCAAAGCTGATATCTCAAGATCATGTTTTCTGCACCTATAGTAGGTATAACTTTGCTTTACAGGATCCACAACCTTCCACTCAAAGCAACATGTACTTTTGGGACTTCAGGCTGGAGATGGATGTGATCTCTGGCTGGAGAAAAGTGAAGAGTGGGCCTCCAATCCACAACCAAGGAGCCTCAGCAGGGGCTCATTAGTGGGTGTCAGCTATTTCTCTTTGCTTTCATTCTTGAACTACCAGATGATGGGCCATGACCCATTATCTGTAAATCCAATAATTCACAAAACTAAAAGTTTTCATAAGTTTACCACCAAAATTCGTTAGGTAGCAAAATTTGACCTGAACGAACCTAAGGCTGTTTATGTTCTTCAACCTATTTATATGAATATTCATTTTGATATAGAAATACTCATGTGTTTGTAACACCTACCAGGAGTATTATAGACCATGTATATATACCATATTACCTTTCTAAAATCTCTCAAATAATGAATTTCAGAAAACATCAGCCTATAAGGGTTTTATATGAGGAATTTTGGATATGTATTTCTTCCGCTCCTTGGTATCTCATTCTAATGCACCTTTCTCACTTTATTTCACACCTGGCAACATCTGCCAAGGTCAGGGAATGGGAAAACTGAATGCTTTTGCAGTAAAGCTTCATATCATTAAATAATGATGAGTTGAATTTGTATGACAGGACAAAGTGCTAAGAAAAATATCTTCATGTTTTTCTTCCATCGTAGGTTCAGATCCAAAAACATATTCTCCCATACCATATTAACAAACTCTCCAAGGTTCTCCACCTAAAGATCCAGCTGAAAACAGGGGCTGGATGCTAACCTCAAAACCTGTTACTCCTCCTCCTCCTCCTTCTATTACTGCTATAGTGACATTGAATACAACTTGCCAAGTTCTTGTTCTAGGGCTTAGAATCCAAGCTCTTTCAATATATTGGCTCATTTAATCATCATAACAGTCTTATGAAATGGATAGTATTATAATTACCATCCAAACTTTACAGATGAAAAAAATGGAGCAAGAGAGATGAAGTCATGTATTCAAATCCATACACCTAAGAATTAGCCAGACAAGAATTTTGATGTACCTTGTGCTTCCTTTGCCTCGACACTTTCTTTTGAAATTGGCTTATGGCATAACCTAATGGGCTTATAGATAGTGGGGGAAGTATGATGGGCTATGGGTCTGAGAAACCAACCACCCATCTTCCCCTGCCAGGATCCAACAAGGCTAAGCTATTTTCATACCCATTTTTTTCTATGGAGCCTGGAATGTGGAATTCATTATGCAAATTTATTAATGTGATGATTTGGCTGGAAAAACAGATAATATGGTAACGTCCCCCCCGCAGTGATCTGTAAGGACTACTCTGATGTAAAATATGTGTTGATGAGTATGCTTTTTATGTATACGCATGGGCATACATTCGCATGCATGATTCTGTGTCAGTCAGCATTATGTGTTAAGTATAATACACTGGTTCTCAAGCTTTAGTCTCATCTCAGATACCTGGGTAAAATCACAAATATTCCTGGGTCCTGTGCTCAGAGATTCTGATTCAGTTCAGCTGGGGTGGGACACAACAGTTTGTTACTTGCACCTGAGGTGATTCTAATACAGGTGGTCTGTGCAGACCACATTTTAAGAACTATGGGATCATGGTTTAGAGCAGGCTCTGGAGCCAGGCTGCTAGTGAGTGGTTTAATTTTAGGCTTAGGCAAATCAACTTGGCTGTGTTAATATCAGTTTACTCATTTTTGAAAATGAATAATAATACTACCTGCCTCATGAGGTTGCTGTGGGGATTAAATGACGCACATTTATTTAAAGCGTGTCTCATTTGATATGCCTAACCCATCATAAGTGATCAGTGAATAGTAGCTACACTAGTCACATAGACCACAAGGATAATGGCAACCATAATGGTGCTCCCCGTTCCTATCCCAGTCCCAGAATTATGCAGCACAGATGCCCTGAGTGCATGCTAGGGAATAGTGAAGTGGTGTGGAGAGGCCAACTCCTGAGGGGCTGCAAGGACCAGGAATTTTGGTTTAACCTACAGCCTCACTCCTTGAAAAGGATTTAAAGAACATAGAAAGCAAAATGTGGAAGGGTTTGCAGATGGTAGGTTTGGGAGTGCTCAGCCTGCTTCAGGCCTTTAGGGCAACTGGTCACACACCACTATGTTCACAATCTGGCCCCCAGCTGGCATTCGGGACTGGAAGAACTATGGATCCTGTGTTTGAGGAAAACTTGAGGTGGAGTGCTGCTCATTGGCCTTCTGCCATTAAGAAGCTATATAAAGAGAAATACAAATCAAGTAGAAATCATGGTGTCTGCCCTCAAGGGGCCTAGAGTCTTTGGAAGAAATAAATGTTGTTACTTTAAGCAAGTCCCATCGACTCTCTAGGTTGAAGCTTTGTCTGTAAAATGGTGGCTTGTACTTAAACTTGTACTTTGAACGTGTTACATTTCTCATCCTCCTAGAAATAAGCAAGCATTAAGTCACAGAAAGGAGTGCATGATGACACAGTGTGGTGAAGTGAGGCAGTATCACTTGGGCCAGCCTGCAAAGCTGCTGTAGGGTGCAATGACTGGAGCTACTGCCGGGAAGGAAGAGGGGAAATGGGATTGTGTCAAAGGCCTTAGCCCTCTTTTTGGTGCCAAAAATTGCTCACTTTGATACCTACCTTGAGCCAGATATACAACAGATATGCCACATGTTGGCTTTTGTTGATACCCCTCGATTCATTCATCACCAGCCTTCCTGCTGCTCACTGATTTCAGGTGAAAGTGGGGATTAATCAACAAGGACATCTTGGAGGAGGATGTTGCAGATCCCGTAATGTGCCAGAATGAATTTTAAGTTGGAAGCTGGAGACTGAAATGACTGAGAGCCAGGACAGGTTAGCCTCCTAAAATACCCTGTCTGGAGTGCTTCACTGTGGCTAAGGGTTGCTAATAAGATAAATGTAGCACTAAAGCTATAAAATTAAAGATAGTACTTGCTATATGCTAGGTGCTGTTCGAAGTACTTTACAAGGAATAACTCATTTTTTTCTTATTATAAACATAATAGCAACTATTATTATTTTCTTTAAAAGTTGTGGAAACTGAAGCATATTAAGCACTCTCTAGCCACCTCTTTTTATCAGATTTTTTTTTTTTTTTAATTTGAGATGGAGTCTCGCTCTGTTGCCCAGGCTGGAGTGCAGTGGTGTGATCTTGGCTTACTGAAACCTCTGCCTCCTGGGTTCAAGTGATTTTCCTGCCTCAGCCTCCCGAGTAGCTGGGATTATAGGTGTCTGCCACCACACCCGGCTAATTTTTGTATTTTTGGTAGAGACAGAGTTTCACCGTGTTGGCCAGGCTGGTCCTGAACTCCTGACCTCAGGTGATCCACCCTCCTTGGCCTCCCAAAGTGCTGGAATTACAGGTGTGAGCCATGGCACCTGGACAGAGTTTTTTTTCTTGTCTTCATTCTTTCCCTATACCCTGAACCTCACCAATTATCTGCCTTGCCTGTGGATAACATTTTATTCCAATAATGTTCTAGTATATAATTCTGGGGTCAAGGTATCTTGGAAATCTAGCCAACCATAGCTAACTGTCTTCCTTTCTAGCCCCTATCAGCCTCAAAGACATGTCCTCAGTGGGACATCTTCCAGGAAGTACTAAGGAGTGGCTTTGGGAAAATAGGGGGAGATGGTTAGAAAAGCAGGGGCAAAAACTGTCCCCAAGCAAAAAGAATTAAGAGGATTTACAGAGTCTTTTGAAAGTGTGTCAGTGGGATACTTTGTCTTCAAGTAAAGAAGAGCTTCCTGACCCAAGTACTGGAAAGGAAGGGTGAGGGAAGGTGGCAGCACATGAATGAAAGTATTGGCAGGGCTGTAACCTGAATTAATGGAGTAGAATGGCCCATGCAGGCTGGTTTGGTGTAGGCCTTAAACAAAAAATAAAAACTCTACTTCAATAAGAAAATCTTGTTTGGTTGTCCAGGAAGCCCCCCGCAGAATTCAAATTCCTCTGGGAAGTTTTCTGCAGAGCTCATGGGCTTCTCACATTCTCTGGTGCCACCTGGTGGACAACAAGAGGTAATGAGATGGGATCTAGGAAATAGGGCAGTCCAGTTTGAAAGGGAGGCGAGGGAAAGTGAAGCTGGACCAGAGATTAGTGCTGTAGTGGGCAGGCACCGAGGGGATCCAGTGCACCCACAGGAAAATTGGGTTCCTGGTGAGACTGATGGAGTCAAGGAACATAGAATGTTAGAGATAATATACGTGAAGACCCTGGTCTACAGGCCAACTGTGAAAGCATTGAAAGGTAGTGTTTACTACTTACCACATGCCAGACTGTGTTATGAACTTTTTCATGCAATTAAAAAAAATTAATTCTTCCAGCCACTTTGTAGCATCCCCATTTTGCAGACAAATTAAAGTGAGGCTCAGCATTAGTAGCAGAGACAATGTTCAAGCTTTTAATCATTGTGTCATAAATTGTAGTGTTGCCAATAGTAGTGATATGATGTGAAATTAGAGATACGAAGGAGTATCCTTAAGTACTTCAAATCTGAGTCAAGTAGGCTTTGATGCCAGTGGGGGAAAAGGGAAGAAGAAATGTCATATACATCACCATCTCTAACATCTCCACCTTCAAATATGGGGAAACAAAAGTGATCCAGAATTCACCTACCCACTGTGTCAGCCAGTAAGCACATTTTAAGCACCTATTCTATCCAGGGCTTGGTGGGACATAATGGCATTTGACCCAAGGAGTCCTGACATGCCAGCATTACTTGTTTCTCCTTGCCCTCTTCTCCAGGTCTTCTAAAGTCCTCAGGTGGGGAGCATGTTGCTATGTTTTTTAGAAAACACTGTCCCATAGGGAATAAAAGACCCAAAATAAATTCCGTCTATGCTGATTGAGGAATTAGGAAATGTCTTGGCTTAAAAAAAAGGAATAAGAAAACATTGAGCACCTGCTATATGCTAGCTACACCCTACGTTGAGGGCTTGACAAGAAAAGTTTATCTAATCCTCCCAACTTCTGTGAGGCAAGGTTTATAAATATTGCCATTTGAAAATGAGGATAACCAAGGATCAGGGAGATTAGGCAATCTCTCTATAGCTAGATAGCTAATCAGTAGGGGGACTCCGTATGGCCGCAAAACCTATGCTGTTTTAGAATAAAGGGAGGAGGGTATTTACTTTTCTTTTTAGTTGTGGAAAAGTTCAGTCATGAAAAATAGAAGTAATAGCATAATGAAATCCCTTTTGCCCATCATCTAGTTTCAATTACTGTTAGCACAAACATAGTCAACCTTATTTCATCTGTACTCCCATCTACCCCCTCCCACAAAACTGGATTGTTATAAGAAAATTTCTTTTTTTGAACACTTTTACACGGTTGGTGGGAGTGTAAATTAGTTCAAACATTGTGGAAGACAGTGTGGCAATTCCTCAAGGAACTAGAAATAGAAATTCCATTTGACCCAGCAATCCTATTACTGGGTATATATCCAAAGGATTATAAATCATTCTACTATAAGGACACATGCACACGAATGTTCATTGCAGCACAGTTTACAATAGCAAAGACCTGGAACCAACCCAAATGCCCACCGATGATAGACTGGACAGGGAAAATGTGGCACATATACACCATGGAATATTATGCAGCCATCAAAAACGATGAGTTCGTGTCCTTTGTAGGGACATGGATCAACCTGGAAACCATCATTCTCAGCAAACTGACACAAGAGCAGAATATCAAACACCGCATGTTCTCACTCATGGGTGGGTGTTGAACAATGAGAACACATGGACACAGGGAGGGGAGCACTACACACTGGGGTCTGTTGGGGGGAAATAGGGGAGGGACAGTGGAGGGTGGGGAGTTGGGGAGAGATAGCATGGGGAGAAATGCCAGATATAGGTGAAGGGGAGGAAGGCAGCAAATCACACTGCAACATGTGTACCTATGCAACAATCTTGCATGTTCTTCACATGTACCCCAAAACCTAAAATGCAATTAAAAAAAAAAGAAAATTCCTTTTTTAAAAAAATTATTTATTTTACTTTAGGTGAATACTATATCTGGCATTTCTCCCCATGTTATCCCTCCCCACCCTCCTTCCCTCCCCACCCCCACTGTCTCTCCCCTACCCCCTCAACTGCCCCCATTCCACACATCATTTTATTTTATCCACAAAATTTTCACCTGCATCTCTAAAATACGTGGACTTTTAACAAAGCATGACTACAGTACTGTTATCACACCTGTAAAATTAATATTAATTATTTCATATGATCAAATACACATTTTGTGTTTAAATTCCTCCTATCATCTCATGTCTTTTCTCATTGTATTAGTCTGTTTTCACACTGCTGATAAAGACATACCTGAGACTGGGCAATTTACAAAAGAAAGAGGTTTAATTGGACTTACAGTTCCATGTGGCTGGAGAAGCCTCACAATCATGGAAGAAGGCAGGAAGGAGCAAGTCACGTCTTATTTGGATGGTAGCAGGCGAAGAGAGAAAGCTTATGCAGAACTCCTCTTTTAAAAACCATCAGATCTCGTGAGACTTATTCACTATCATGAGAATAGCATGGAAAAGACTTGCCCCCATGATTCAATTACCTTTAATGGGGCCCCTCCCACATGGAAATTCAAAATGAGATTTGGGTGGGGACACAGCCAAACCATATCATTCCACCCCTGGCCACTCCCAAATCTCACATCATCACATTTTAAAATCAATCATGCCTTCCCAACAGTCCCCCAAAGTCTTAACTCATTTCAGCATTAACTCAGAAGTCCACAGTCAAAAGTCTCTTCTGAGACAAGGCAAGTCCCTTCCACCTATGGGCCTACAAAATCAAAAGCAGGAAAGCAGGTTACTTACTTCCTAGATGCAGTGGAGGTATAGGCATTGGGTAAATACAGCCATTCCAAATGGGAGAAATTGGCCAAAACAAAGGGGCTACAGGTCACACGCAAGTCCAAAATCCAGCAGGGCAGTCAAATCTTAAAGCTCCAAAATGATCTCCTTTGATTTGGTGTCTTGTGTCCAGGTCACACTGATGCAAGAGGTGGGTTCCCATGGTCTTGGGCAGCTCTGCCCCTGTGGCTTTTCAGGGTACAGCCTCCTTCCTGGCTGCTTTCATGGACTGGCACTAAGTGTCTGCAGCTTTTCTAGGCTCATAGTATGAGCTGTCAGTGTATCTACCATTCTGGGTTCTGGAGGATGGTGACCCTCTTCTTACAGGTCCACTAGACAGTGCCCCAGTAGAAACTCTGTGTGGGAGCTCTAACTCCACATTTCCCTTCTGCACAGCCCTAGCAGAGGTTCTTCATGAGAGCCCTGTCCCTGCAGCAAACTTCTGCCTGGACATCCAGGTATTTCCATATATCTTCTGAAATCTAGGTAGAGGTTCCCAAACCTCTGTTCTTGACCTCTGTGGACTGGCAGGCTCACCACCACATGGAAGTTGCCAAGGCTTGAGGCTTCCACCCTCTAACGCCATGGCCTGAGCTCTATGTTGGCCCTTTTTAGCCATGGCTGGAGTGTCTGGGACACAGGACACCAAGTCCCTAGGCTGCATACAGTACAGGGACCCTGGATCTGGCCCACAAAACCACATTTTCCTTCTAGGCTCTAGGCCTATGATGGGAGAGGCTGCCGTTAAGCCCTCTGACGTGCCCTGGAGACATATTCCTCATTGTCTTGGGGATTAGCCTTCAGCTCCTCATTAGTTATGCAAATTTCTGCAGCTGGCTGGAATTTCTCCTCAGAAAATGGGATTTTCCTTTCTATCACATTGTCAGGCTGCAAATTTTCCAAACTTTTATGCTCTACTTCCCTTATAAAACTGAATGTTTTTAACGGTACCCAAGTGGCATCTTGGATACTTTGCTGCTCAGAAATTTCTTTTGCCAGATACCCTAAGTCATCTCTCTCAAGTTCAAAGTTCCACAAATCTCTAGGGTAGCAGCAAAATGCCACCAGTCTCTTTGCTAAAATATAGTAAGAGTCATGTTTCTTCAGTTCCCAACAAGTTCCTCATCTCCATCTGAGACCAACTCAGCCTGGACCTTATTGTTCATATCACTATCAGCATTTTTGTCAAAGCCATTCAACAAGTCTCTAGGAAGTTCCAAACTTCCCCACATTTTCATGTCTTCTTCTGAGCCCTCCAAACTGTTCCAGCCTCTACCTGTTACTCTGTTCCAAAGTTGCTTCCACATTTTTGGGTATCTTTTCAGCAACACCCAACTCTACTGGTACCTATTTACTGTATTAGTCCTTTTTCATACTGCTGATAAAGACATACCTGAGGCTGGGCATTTTACAAAAGAAAGAGGTTTAATTGGACTTACGGTTCCATGTGGCTGGGGAAGCCTCACAATCATGGAAGAAGGCAAGGAGGAACAAGTGAATTCTTACATGGATGGCAGCAGGCAAAGAGAGCATGTACACAACTTCTCTTTTTAAAACCATCAGATCTTGTGAGACTTATTCACTATCATAAGAACACCATAGGAAAGACTTGCCCCCGTGATTCAGTTATCTCCCACTTGGTCCCTCCTATAATATGTGGAAATTCAAGATGAGATTTGAGTGGCGACACAGCCAAACTGTATCACTCATATTTCTGATTCTTTATTTATTGAAATGTAACATATATGGTGAAATGTACCAATCTCACGTACCCCTTGACAAGTTTTTATTGGTTATATATCTGTATAACTGAAGTATATTCCAAAGTGGCTGCATGAAATTTATCCTATTGCCAGCAATGTATCAGAATTTAAGTTACTTCACATCCGCAGCAAGAGTATGGTCAGAACTTTAAATTTTAGCCATTCTGATTGGTGGGGGACAAGGGTAGGTTAGCTGTATCTCTTTTGTAGCCTTATATTTATTCAGTGGATAATGATGGGAACATCATTTGGATGTTCATTTTATATGCCTATTATTTTAAAACTTTGTCAATCTGATATGTACGAGTTTATTATATGTGTTCTGAATATGTGTCAGCATATATACAGATCTTCTAGTCTGTGTCTGGCCCTTTTCCTCTTTTATTTTTATCTTGTCTTTTGATTAAAAGATTCTTAGCTCTAATGAAGCCCAATTTATCACTTTTTTGGCTGTTGTGTGTGTGTGTGTGTGTGTCCATTTAAGAAAGTTTTGCTTCAAATGTAATGAAGATATTATTCTATTTTTTTCGAGAATTAATTAATGTTTGTGTATGATGTGACTTAGAAGTCAAGGTTAATTATTCCTTATGAGTATTCACTTTACCCAGAATTATCTTGTTACCACTGAGTAGTAGTGATGATTCCATCATAAAGCAAGTTACTGTATGTGTAGATTTGTTTCTTAGCTCTCTGTTTTATGCCACTTGTCTGTTTATGGTTTTATCAATACCACACTGCTTAATTACTATAGCTTTATAATAATTATTGCTATCTAGTAGTGTAAGTACTTTAGCTTGATAGTGTTGGATATTAGGATAGTGTTGGAAGTGGTGGTTCTTCCTTTGCTTCTCCTTCTCCTGATACCTCCTCTTCCTCCCTTTTCTCCTCCTCCTTAATTTTCTTGGCTATTCTAAGTTTGCTGACTTTTCATACATATTTTTAAATTGCCTTGTCAATTTTTTGAAAGCTGCTGAGATTTTGAATAGTATTTAATGTGTGCATAAATCAAATTGGGAAGAATTGGCATCTCTAATGATATTGACTCTTTCTACCATGAACCTGGCATATTAAGTTTATTTGGTCTTCTTCAGTTTCTTTGGCAGTGTTTTATAGTTTTCACTGTACAGATCTTATAAAAGATTTTGTAAAATTTATTTCTAATTTTTTCCTCTTTTACATGCTATTGTAAATATAATTATCTTAATATCATTTTTCATTTTTTCATTGCTACTATACAGAAATACAATTGATATTTGTATATTGCCCTTTTGTCCGTGACCTTGCTAAATTCACCTATTAGTGTTAGTAGCTTTTTTTGTAGATTCCTTGAAATTGTCTATGAATGTAATCATGTTGTCTGCAAATAAACAGTTTTAATTTCTTTCTTTTGAGTCTGTATTCCTTTTACCTCTTCTTCTTGACTTATTGTGCTGGCTAGGACTCCCAGTACAATGTTGAATAAAAGTGGTAGGAGTGGACGTCATTGCCTTGTTCCTGATATTAGGGGGGAAATATTCAATCTTTCACCATTGGCTATGATGCTAGTTTTAGACTTCATGTAATGTCCTTGATATAGTTTGACTGTGTCCCCGCCCAAATCTCATCTTGAATTGTGGTTCCCTTAATCCCCATGTGTCATGGGAGGGACTCGGTGGGAGGTAATTGAATCATGGGGACAGTTTCCCTCATGCCATTCTCATGATAGCAAATTGTCATGAGATCTAATGGTTTTGTAAGGGGCTTCCCCCTTCGTTAGGTTCTCATTCTTCTCTCTTCTGCTTTGTGAAGAAGGACATGTCTGCTTCCTTTTCCACCAACGATTGTAATTTTTCTGAGGCCTCACCATCCCTGCAGAATTGTGAGTCAATTAAACCTCTTTTTTTTTTTTTTCCATAAATTACCCAGTCTTGGGTATGTTCGTACAGCAGCATGAGAACGGATGGATACAGTCCTCAATCAGGTTGAAGAAGTTATTTTCTATTCCTAATTGCAGAGATATGAATGCTGAATTTTATTAAAGCAGATTACAGTACCTATGTGTGAGAGAAGTGCCCTCCCTATATCCAGAGGAAAGCAGTATCCTTAGCTGCAAGGATGGAGGGACACCATGGCGAATCTGCACATGCAGGTCTTGCTCACTTTTCCCCAGTTTACTGCCTTTGGCTCACACATCTTTGTCCTATTGCATTTTTCCATAACTTTCCACTCTTCATCAAACTTAGTATAAAAATACTCATGCTTAATGTTTCTTTCTGTCTTCATTTTTTAAATGAAGGCTTCCACGCTACATAACACTTATCTTCAATAAATTTTATGTTTTCCCCTTAAAAATATGGCAAATTGCATTGATTTTCAAATGTTAAGCCAATCTTACGCTAATGGGATAAACCCTACTTTGTCATAATATGTTATACTTTATATATATATTGTTAGATTCAATTTGCTAATATTTTGTTAAGGATATTTGCATGTGTATTCATACAGGATAATGTTCTATTGTTTCCTTTTCTTGTAATATCTTTGGTTTTTATATTGGGAAAATGCTGACTTCATTAAATGAGTTGGGAAATATTACTTCATCTATTATCTGAAAGAATATGTTTTATAATGGTATCATTTCTTCCTTCAACATCTGATAGAGTTTATCTATGATACCATCTCTACATGGAGTTTTCTTTATGGGAAGAATTTTAATAACAGATTCACTTTCTTTGATAGAGAAGACTACTCATATTTTCCATTTCTTCTGATGTCAATATTGGTAAGTGGTGTTTTTAAAAGAATTTGTTCATTTAATCTAAACTGTATTTATTGACAAGTTTTTAATATAATTTTCTGTGCTATCTTCATGTCTATAAAATCTGTAGATTTATTATATCTGTAGATACAGTTTCCTTTTATTCCTATTATTAGTGATTTTTGCCTTTTTAATCTTGACCTGTCTTGCTATGGGTTTATCAATTTTATTTTTTCCCCAAAGTACTAAATTCTTACTTTAAAATTTTTTCAATTGTACATAAACTTTCTTTCTGTCTTCTTTTTTTTTTTTTTTTTAATTTGAGACAAGGTCTCACTCTGCCACCCATGCTGGAGTGCAGTGGTGTGATCATGGCTCACTGTGCAGCCTCAACCTCCACAGGCTCGGGTAATCCTCCCACCTTAGCCTCCCGAGTAGCTGGGACTATAGGCATGTGCCCCAATGCCTGGCTAATTTTTGTATATTTTGTAGAGATGGGGTTTCACCATGTTGTCTATGTTGTCTTGAACTCATGGACTCAAGTGATCTGCCCACCTCAGCCTCCCAAAGTGCTGTGATTATGGGTGTGAGCCTTTAGTAAAAAGACAGATTTTCAAATTAGATTTTAAAAACACAACTCTGTGCTCTTTAAAAGAGACACTTTGCCTAAAGCATGGAGGAAAGTCAAATATAAAATAGTGGAAAAAGGTGTCTGGCCTGTATATAAGCTTTCTATTGCAATGTTTTCTGTCCTTATCATTTCCTTTCTTATACTTTCTTTAGGTTAATTTGTTTTACTAGCTTTTTGAGCAGGAAGATTGGATCATTGACGTTCAACTTTTTTTCCTTTTAGTTCGTGCATTTAAAGCTATAATCTTCCTATTGAAAACTGATTTAGCTGAATCTTACACTTTGATGTTTTATGTCAAAATAGATTATTCAGTTCAAAATATTTTCAGCTTTCCACTGTAATTTTTTGACCTATCAATTATTTACAAGGTATTGCTTCATTTTCAAACATTTGAGGATTTGGGGATGTTTACTTGTTATTGATTTCCATTTTGGTTACAGAACCTCTCCTATTTCAGTCTTAACAATTTGTTGAAACTTGCTTCATCACTCAACATATGGTCTCTTTTGGGAAATGTTCTGTGAGCTCTCGAATGTAGTGTGTTTTCTGCTATTTTTGCAAATGGTATTCTATGTATGTTGATTAGGTCAACTTCATCTGTTGTGTTGTTTATATCTTTATATAAGTATTGAATTTCTGCATTTTCTGAGTTACTTTGAGAAATGTGTTAATTTCTCCAACTACAATTGTAGATTTGCCAATTTCTGCTTTGTTTCCATGAACTTATGTGTTATGTATTTGAAAATGTGAAATTGTGTGCACAAACATTTATGACTTTTACATCTCCCTGTTGAAGTTGCATTATGCCCCTACAAACTGGTAATTTTTATGTCTTCCATTTAATACTTTTGTAATCTTTGAATTCTGTTGTTGAATTCCTTTGCTATTATGAAATAACTTTCTTTCCTTAAGTATACTTTGAGTCATAATAATATAGCTATATCAACTTTCTTTTAGTTACCGCTTGCATGGTATGTATCTTTTCCCACTCTTTTATATTTGACTTTCTTCCATGCTTTAGGCAAAGTGTCTCTTTTAAAGAGCACGGAGTTGTATTTTTAAAATCTAATTTGAAAATCTTTGTCTTTTTACTAAATTGCTTATTCCATTTGCATTTCTAAATGTGTTATTGAAGTATAACTTACATATAATAAAGTGCACAAATATTAAGTGTGCAGCTTGATGAATGTTTATACATGTAAACACCTTGTAACCATGGCCAGACCAAGATATAGAATATTTTCACATCTAGCAGGCTCATTTTACTCCTTCCCAGTTATCACCATCGAAGAGTACTATTCTGACCTCTATCATCATAAATTAGTTTTGCCTATTTTTAATGTAATACTCATGGAATGACACAGTATGTACTCTTTAGTTCTACTTCTTTCATTCAGTGTATTTCAGTTAGATTCATCCATGTTGTTGCATATGCCAGCAGTTTATTTTTTTTAATTTTTGTGTAATATTCCATTATATGAATTTAACATTTATCCCATCTACTGTTAATGGAATTTTTGTTGTTTTCAGTTTGAGACTATTATGAATACAATCACTGGGAACATTCTGTACATATCAGTTTTTATGCACATGTACTCATTTATCTTGGAAAATATATCTAGATATATAGCAAAATATATCTATTATTGCATCATAGGGTAGGCATATGGATTATTTCAGTATTCTGTCACATGGTTTTCCAACGTAGTTAAAATTTTCAATCACATCAGCAATATATAAAACTTCCAGTTGTACCACTTCCATGTTGACGGTACTGTCAGTGTTTTTAATTTAAGTCATTCTTATGGTCATGTAGTTGTAACTCTTTGGCAGGCTTAACTTAGATTTACCTAATAATCATTGATGTTGAGCATGTTTTCAAATACCCTATTGGCCATTTGGATATCTTTTTTTTTTTTTTTTTTTTGAGAAATGCCTTTCAAGTATTTAGCTCATTGTTAAAAATAAATCAAGTTTATTGAATTATAAGTTACATGAAATAAAATGCAATAAGTTAAAGTGTACAATTTAATGAATTTTGACAAATGTATTCACCCATGTAACCAGCACAATTAAAATATGTCACATTTCCCTCACTACCTCAACCCAAATTACCCTGTGCCCCTATGGAGCCAGTTGTTTCACCCCAAACCTCAGACAATCATTGATCTGTTTTTTAATTATAACTTTCTTTTTCTAGAATTGCATATAAATGGAATTATATAGTATGCACCCCTTTGTTTCTTCTTTCACTCAGCGGAGTATTTTTGAGATTTATCTATTTTGTTGCATGTTCCAGGAGTATACTCCATCGCATGGATATACAAAACATTGTTTATTCATTCACCTGTTGATGAACATTTGGGTTGTTTCTAGTCTTTTACTGTTATGAATAAAGGTGCTATGACCTTTATGTACAAGTATTTGTGTGTGTGTATATATATATATATATGCATACACACATACACACACACACACACACACACACACACACACACATATATATATATATATATATATATATATATATGCTTCCATTTCTTTTGGATAAATATGTTGGGATTTAATTGTTGAGTTATAAGTATATGTTTAACTTTGTAAAATGTTCTCAAACTCTTTTCCAAAGTGATTACATGATTTAACATTTCTTCATTGATGAGATTAAGTGTTTTTGCACATCCTTGTCATGGTAGTCTTTTAATTTTTGTGAGCATTGAGCATTTTATATGTTTATTTACCATCAAAATTATCTTTTTGTGATGTGTCTGTTAGAATATTTTACCTATTTATTGTTATAAGAGATCTTTATGTATTTTGTGTACAATTCCTTTGTCAGATATTGTCTTTTATATACTTTCTCCTAATCTGTGGTTTGCCATTAAATTTTCTTTTTACATTTCATTTTAATTGACAAATATTAATTGTACATATTCATGGGGTACATGGTAATGTTTTGATAAATATAGTATATTGTGATCAGATCAGGGTAATTAGGATATCTATCATCTCCAACATTTATCATTTCTTTGTGTTGAAAACATTAAATATCTTTCTTTTAGCTATTTGAAGCTATATAATATGCTATTGTTAACTGCAGTCATCCTATAGTGGTATAGAACACTAAAACTTATTCTTTCTATCTAGCTATAATTTGTATTCCTTATCAGTCTCTCCCTATCTCATCATTTTCCCTACCCTTCTCAGCCTCTAGTACCCTCTGTTCTACTTTTCACTTCTATGAGATCAATTTTTTTTAGCTTCCCCATATGAGTAAGAACATACAATGTTGACCTTTGCATTCCTGGCTTATTTCACTTAACATAATGTCCTCCAGTTCCATCCATGCTGCTGTGAATGACAAGATTCTTTTTAATGACTGAATGGTATTCCATTGTGTATACATACCGCATTTTCTTTATCCATTCATCTGTCGTTGGACACCTAGGTTGATTCCATACCTTGGCTAATATGAATAGTGCTGTAATAAACATAGGAGTGCAGATATTTCTTCAATATACTGATTTCCTTTCTCTTGGATAAATTCCCATTAGTGGTATTCCTGGATCATATGGTAATTCTATTTTTACTTTTTTTGAGGAATATCTATAATAGTCTTCATAGTGGCTATACTAGTTTACATTCCCACAAACAGTATCTAAGCGTTCCCTTTCCTCTACATCCTCACCAGCATTTGTTATTTTTTGTCTCTAGCTGGTATGAGATGATACCTCATTGTGGTTTTGATTTGCATTTCTATGATGATTAGTGATGTTGAGGACTTTTTCATATATTTGTTGGCCCAATGTTTTTAGTTCCTTTCAAAGAGAAAATATTTCAATTTTGTGAAAGTCCAATTTATTGTACTAGGAACAATTAGATATTTATTGCTCCAAGTACACATCTGTAAATATCTGACAAAGATTATAACCTTATATCCTAAAAACCACTCATCCTGATAGAATTTATTTTCTTTATTTTACAAAAGGGAAAACAAGGTTCAGAAGTATTAAGTGACTTATTAGCAATGTAAGAATGGCCTGGTTTTTTAAAAAAGAAGTATTAAGTGACTTGCTTGAGGCTGCACCCAGAGGTACCAGAGTTGGTATTCAAACCCCATCCATCCAAATGGTCCCAGAACCAGCGCTTCTTGCACTACATGACACTGCCCCCCACTATCTCCATCCTCTGACCATCTCTTTACAAGGGATGAGACAAAAGGGTGGAGCATGATGTTGCTCAACCTCAGCTGGAAATGTATTTTGGACAACTCAATATTTTCACCACCCTGCATATATTAAATAAAATAGACTTCAAAGGTAAAACAAATACCAAAGAGAGACATATAATGATAAAACAGCTAATACACCAAGATGATAAAGCAATCCTAAGTATGCCTGCATGAAACAACAAAGCTGCAAAAGACATTAAGCAAAAACTAATAGAACTGAATGGAGAAGCAGACAAATCCACAATTATAGTTGGAGATTTCAGCACACCTGTCTCAATAACTGTAGAACAGTTAGACAGAAAATCCATAAGGATACAGAATAACTCAACAGCACCATAGCCTGTTAGTTGGATCTAACTGGCATTTATAGAACGTCCCATCCAAAAAGCAGAATACACAAGTGTTTTCAAGTGTTCATGGAACATATACCAAGATAGACAATATTCTGTGCCATAAGACAAAATCTTAAAGTTGAAATTATTACAGACTATGTCTTACAACTATGATGGAAAAAAACCCATAGAAATTAGTAGCAATAACCGGGAACTCTCTAAACTCTAGGAAAGTAAACAACACTCTTAATAATCCATGAGCCAAAGGGAAAGATGCAAACATCATTTTATAAAAGTACAAAATACAACAAATACATGGAATTGATCTAAAATGAAACTTCACCACATGAAAATGTGTGGAGCACAGCTAAAACAGGTCTGAGAGTGAAATATATACCACTAAATGCATGCATTAGAAAAGAGGAAGTGTTACAAATCAATAATCTAAACTCTCATCTCAAATAATGAAGAAGAGCAACATGTACCTAAGGCAAGTGGAATAAAGGAAATAATGAAGACAAGAACAGAAATGAGCTATATTGAAAACAGAAAGGTAATAACAAAAATTGATGAAACAAAGAAGTTGCTCTTTTAAAAGATCAGTAATAGTGACAAACCTCTAGCAATATTGACAAAAACAAAATAAGGAAAAAACAGGCCAGGCTAGTGGCTCACTCCTGTAATCCCAGCACTTTGGGAAGCTGTGGTGGGTGGATCACTTGAGCCCAGGGGTTCTAGACCAGCCTGGGCAACATGGCAAAACCCCATCTCTACAAAAATTACAAAAAATTACTCAGACATGGTGGAGAATCCCTGTAGTCCCAGCTACTCAGGGGGCTAAGGTGGGAGAATCACCTCAGCCCATCAGGTCAAGGCTGTAGTAAGCCATGATTGCAATACTGCACTCCACCCTGGGCAACAGAGTGAGACCGTGTCTTAAAAAAAGGGGGGGAGGTGAAATCACATGTGACCAATATTAGAAATGAAAACAGGTATATCACTTTATGCAGACATTGAAAGTACAGTAGAGAATAATATGAAAATTTTACACACATAAATTTGAAAACTTAGATGAACTAGACCCATTAATTAGAAAGCATTAACAACCACAACTCACCAAATACGAAATAGGTTATAAATAGCCCTGTAACAATAAAGGAAATGAAAACGTAATTTAAAAATTTCCCAGAAGAAGAAATTTCCAAGCTCTCATGACTTCACTGGAGAATTCTACCAAAAGTTTAAAGAAAAATGAACAACAATTCTGTACAATCTATTCAAGAAAATAGAAGACTAGTGAATATTTTTTGTGAAGCTGGTACTATGCTGATACCAAAACCAGACAAAATCTGTACCAAAAAAAAAGCTAAATAAAAGTATTTTTTCACGAATACAGACAAAAAATTCTTCAACAATATTTTAGCAAACATAATTCAGTAATGTATTTTAAAAATTATACACCATGACCAAATGGAGTTTACTCTAGGGCTGTGAGGCCAACTCAATACTCGAAAATTAATCAGTGTAATCCACTATAGTAACAGGCTAACAAAGAAAATTATCATATGAATGCATTAAAAGCATTTGTCAAATTTTAACACTCATTCATTGTTAAAAAACTCTCAGAAAAATAGGAATAGAGAGTAATTCCCTCAACTTGATAAAGAGCATTTACAAAGCACCTACAGCTAACATTATATGTGAAAAAATATTTAACACCATTAGTGTAGTGCACATTAAAACTATAATGGAATATCACTGTATATATATTAGAACAGCTACAGTTTAAAAATGACAATACCTAATGCTGTCAAGAATGTGGGGAAACAGAATCTTTCATATATTGCTGATTGCTGGTGGGAATGTATAGACTCTCTAGAAAGTATGAAACAAAAATATCCTTAGTAGTGTAAATAAATGATTTAATAAATAAATAAATGAGGGAAACAAGAAAAATCTTCCTTACAAAAGAATTCCATGTTTATCAGAAATTTATCAGAAATTTCTTCTTTTCTTTTCTTTTCTCTTTTTTTAAGACAGAGTTTTGCTCTTGTTGCCCAGGCAGGAGAGCAATGGCTTGATCTCGGCTCACCGCATCCTCTGTTTCCCAGGTTCAAGAGATTCTCCTGCCTCAGCCTCCCAAGTAGCTGAGATTATAGTCATGCACCACCATGCCTGGCTAATTTTGTATTTTTAGTAGAGACAGGGTTTCTCCATGTTGGTCAGGCTGGTCTCGAACTCCTAAACTCAAGCGATTTGCCGCCTTGGCCTCCCAAAGTGCTGGGATTACAGATGTGAGCCACCACACCCAGCCCAGATATTTCTATAGATTCTCCCCTCCTGGAGATGAAGCTTAATTATCACTCCTCGAGTTTGGGCAAGACTTAGGGACTTGTTTCTAAACAAGGAAAAAAATCACCTTTACGGTAGAGAAACTATCACAGCTGGCATCAAAATCCCTCATGCTCCCCCATATGCTTTAAATTGCTTTGACTTCCCCTTTTGCTACTAGCTGGAGAAAACTGCATTTAAAGGTGCTCATGTGATTTGACTAGGCTCACCTAAATAATCTTCCTTTTTTGAGGTTAATTATGCTGTGTAACACAATCATGAGAGGTATTTCATAATATATTAATGTATCTATACAGATTCCAGAGATTAGGGTATGACATTTTGGGTGCCATTTTAAGAATTCTACTTAACACGCCATCATATAAATATACAGTTAAAATTAATAGTTTGGCGTGGTGGTTCTTGCCTGTAATCTCAGCACTTTGGGAGGTCGAGGCGGGTAGATCACATGAGGCTAGGAGTTCGAGACCAGCCTGACCAACATGGCAAAACCCCATCTCTATTAAAATTACAAAAGTTAGCTGGGTGTGGTAGTGTATATGTCTGTAATTGCAGCTACTAGGGAGGCTGAGGCAAGAGAATTGCTTGAACCTGGGAGGCGGAGGTTGCAGTGAGCCGAGATCACACCGCTGCTCTCCAACCTGGGCAAAAGAGCAAGACTTTGTCTCAAAAATAAATAAATAAATAAATAAATAAATAAAATAATTCAATCACACTTACAGAAAACTGCATTTGTATGAAGAGTTATATATTTTTTTGGAGAAATTATTCTCCAAGAATCACCAGCTCTAATTGCACTACAATTTATTGGAAATTTATACCATTGTTATCACAGCCTGAAAATGTACGTTGCTTTTATTACATCAATTAAAAATGAGGCTAATAAAAGTATAAATGTTGAGGATCTAATAAATAATTTTCACAAAAATGAGCCAGAAAATTCTTATGATCAATCAAAATATCACATTAATAAAATACTATTCATTGTATCATATAAAAAATTTAAACCGTTCTTGCAATTTATATGTTCATGTATCATTCAGGTATCATGTATCATTGCATGTGCAATTAAAGCCCCTAATCCACTGAATTTTAGGTAAAGGAGATTATCCTGGATAATCTGAGTGGGCCTGACTAAATCAATTAGGAAATTTTAAAAGCAGGGCTGAGGTTTCTCCAGAAACATTTGTGTGTCATTATTATCTATATTACATTTTATATATAACAAAATCTTTTAAGGGAAAATATTGATATTTTAGTACCTTTAACACTTTTAAAAAACTTTTTGAGGCCAGGCGTGGTGGCTCACGCCTATAATCCCAGCACTTTGGGAGGCCAAGGCAGGTGGATCACAAGGTCAGGAGATCAAGACCATCCTGGCTAACATGGTGAAACCCCATCTCTACTAATAATACAAAAGTTAACTGGGTGTGGTGGCGTGCACTCGTAATCCCAGTTACTCCAGAGGCTGAGGCAGGAGAATCGCTTGAACCCGGGAGGCGGAGGTTACAGTGAGCCAAGATTGCACCACTGCACTCCAGCCTGGCGACAGAGACAGATTCCATCTCAAAAAAAAAAAAAAAGCTCTTTTGAACAAGGGGCCCTCCATTTTCATTTGCACTGGGTCCCACAAATTATGTACCTGCAGCTTTGACCTGACAAGAACACTACAAAAAAAAGCAAATTAAAAACAAATACCCCTCATGAACATAGATGTAAAAATCTGTTAAAAATGTTGACAATTCAGGCTGGGCGTGGTGTCTCATGCCTGTAACCCAAGCACTTTGGGAAGCCAAGATAGGTGCATCACGAGGTCAGGAGTTCAAGACCAGCCTGGCCAACATGGTGAAGCCTCGTCTCTACTAAAAATACAAAAATTAGCTGGGCATGGTGGCAGGTGCCTATAATTCCAGCTACTTAGGAGGCTGAGGCAGGATAATTGCTTGAACCTCGGAGGCAGAGGTTTCAGTGAGCCAAGATCATACCACTGCACTCCAGCTTGGGTGACAGAGCAAGATTCCGTCTCAGGAAAAAAAAAAAATATATATATATATATATATACATACACACACACACACACACACACACATATATACTAACAATTCAGATCCACCAATATATAAAAGGAATAATGCATTATGAATAACTACTGTTTATTTCATGAATCAAAGTTCTATTTAATGTTCAAAAATCTATCAACTTAATAATATTAAGAGAACAAAGATTTTTAAAAACTATATGATCACAACAAAGACAGGAAAATCTTAGAAAATTCAATATCAATTCAGAATGAAAAGAAAAACTCAGCAAACTAGGGAACTTCTTCAACCTGAAAAGGGTTATCTAGAAAAACCATCAGCTAACATAGTATTTAATTGTGAAATATTAAATGCTTCCCTCAAGGTTAGAAACAAGACAAAAATGTCTGCTTTCACTATTTCTATTCAACATTGTAGTGGAGGCCCTGGTAAGTAAAATACAGTGAAAATAATAAAGGGCATAAATATTGAAAAGGAGAAAAGCTGAACGAGTTTTCTTTTTTTCATACCCAACATGATTATTTACACATAAATCCTAAGAAATATCTTAAAAATTGCAGAGTTACAAGACAAAAGGTCAATATATGCAAACCAATTGTATTTGTATATACAAGCAACAAATAATTGGAATATGAAATTTAAAAATTGACAAAACCATCAAAAATACAATATTCATATTTAATAAAAAATATGTAGGTTCTCTACACATAACACTCAAAACATTGAAGACCTAAATAAACTAAGGAATGTGTTCATGTAAAGTGTTCATAGCTTAGAAGACTCAGTATTTTAAGATATGAAGTTTTCACACATTGATTCCTACTTTCAACATGATTCTGTTAAAAATTCCAGCTGGCTTTTTTTTTGATAGAAATTGTCAGGATATGTCTAAAATTTCTATGGCCATGCATCTTGGCTAGAATAGGGAAAATACTCTTGAGAAAAAAGATTAAACTAGGAGTATTTACAATAATTTTAATATCTAAAGTAAAGCTATGGTAATCAAAATAATATGGCATTTACATAAGAAAAATATATCCATGGAACAAAAATAACATCAAGAAATAGACTAACTCACATATTACCAAATGATTTTTGACGATACCAAGGTGTCAAAACATTAAATATCAATATTGAAAGAAGTGAAACTTGATTCCTATCTTATACCATATA
The DNA here is from genome assembly GCF_009761245.1 of Sapajus apella. Lineage (NCBI taxonomy): Eukaryota > Metazoa > Chordata > Mammalia > Primates > Cebidae > Sapajus > Sapajus apella. The sequence goes on from NW_022437055.1 coordinate 1,604,477, forward strand.
CAAAAATTAACTCAAAATGGATCATAAGCTTAAATATAAAAACTAAAACTTTAAAACTCTCAGAAGTCATAAGAGATGACTTTATGAACTAGAGGCTAGGCAAAGTTTTCTTAAATGTATAAAGCACTTACGCTGATCTCACAAAAGTGGAGTAGAATAGTGATAACTAGAGGCTGGGAAGAGTGGAGGGAAAGGGATAGCCAAAGTTTGGTTAATGGATACAAAATTAAAGCTAGATAGGAGGCATAAGTTCTGGTGTTCTATAGAACAGTAAGGCGACTAAGTTTTATTCTATATTTGCAAAGAGCTAGCAGAGAGGATTTTGAATGTTCTCAACATAGATGATAAATATTTGAAGTAATGGATATGTTAATTACCCTGATTTGATCATTATTCATTGCATACAGGTATTGAAATATCACACTGTACTGCATAAATATGTTCGATTATTATGTGCCAATTAAAAATAATCTTTACAAAAAATCAAGTCTGTCTTAGAAATAAGTAAATACAAGAAAATTATATGCTAGTATGCATTAGAAATGATAAAAGGAAAAAATGATACCTGTATTTCATAAAAACCAGAAATGTCCACTCATCAGAAAACACCATTAAGAAAATGAGAAGACAAGTCAGTGTACTGAAAAAATATATTTGCAAAACATATGAATGACAAATGACTCACACACAGAACATGTGAAGAACCCTTACAACTCAATGATAAAAATAAGCAACCCAATAAAAATGAACTTAATGGTTAGACATTTCACAGAAGAGTATCTACCAATGGCTAGTAAAGATGCTCAACAACATTAATCATTGAGTTAAAACCATAACAATGTACTACTACTACACACACACCAAAATGGTTACAATTAAGAAGACTTTCAATACCAAATGTTGCAAAGTTTGAAGAGCATCCGAATCTCTTGTACATTGCCGGTGGAAGTGGAAAATGTTATAATCACATTTCAAAACTCATAACTCCAAACATATACTATGTGTTAGGGTTCTTCGGAGAAACAGAACCAATAGGGCATATACAGGTATATAAGACAAGTTATGAGAATTGGCTTATGTTATTATGGAGGCTAACAAGTCCCACAATCTGCCATCTGCAAACTGTAGAATCAGAAAAGATGGTAATCTAGTCTGAGACTGAAGGCCTGAGAATAGTTGGGGGTGGGAGTGAAGAAGGGGTCTGCTGGTGTAAATTCCAGAGTCCCCAAAGCCTGAAAACTAGCAGCTCTAATGTCCCAGGGTGGGAGAAATGGATGTCCTAGCTCCAAAAGAAAGAGAAGTGGGAATTCACTCTTCCTCCACCTTCATGTTCTATTTGGGCCATAATTGATTGGATGATGCCAGCCCACATTGGTGAGAGTGGATCTTTTTTATGCAGCCTACTGATTCAAATGCTAATCTAATCTGGAAACACTTTCATATACATACCAAGAAATAATATTTAGTCAAATATCTGGGCAGTTTGTGATATAGCCAAGTCGGCAGATAAAATTAACCATCACATGTATTTACCTTATAGTCCAACAATTCTACTCCTAGATAATTACTAAAAGAAATAAAGGCCATATATCCAGAAAAAGTCTTAAATAAGCATGCCCACTGAAGCTTTGTTCAGAATAGCAAACATTGGTAACAATTTAAATGTGCCTCAAAAGGAGAATGCATAAGTAAAATGTGATACTTTTACATGATTAAATAATACTCATAATAGTGGTTACCTCTGAGTGGAAGGGGTATAATTAACTTGAAAGTGGCATGGGGGAACTTTCTAAAGTGCTAGCAATATTCTGTGTCTTTATATTGGTTTTAATTACACATTTGTGTTCATTTGTTAAAACTCTGATCAAACTGCACACTTTAAGATCTGTTCATTTTACCAACTGTAACTATATCTAAACAAAACATTAAAATGTATGTTATTAAAGCAGCACTTACAGAGAAATATATAGTTAAATATATGAAATACATAGTTAAATATGTAAAATATATAGTAAGCATTTAAAGAAGAAAGATTTTAAAATCCTCAGGAGGCTGAGGCAGGAGAATTGCTTGAACCCAGGAGGTGGAGGCTGTAGTGAGCCGAGATTGCACACTGCACTCCAGCCTGGGCATCAGAGCAAGACTCCATCTCAAAAAAAAAAAAAAAAATCAGCAATCTACATGTCTAACTCAAGAAGACAAAGAATTGATAGATTCTGTGACAAGACTGATCAAGCAAATAAAAGAGAAAAAGCAAAATTTACCAATTTCATGAATTTCATTTAATATTCTACAGATATTAAAATGATAATAAAATTATGAAGAACTTTATGCCAAAAATTTTAAACTTTGGATGAAACAGACAAATTCATTTAAAAATATTTACCAAAACCAACACTAGAAAAATTGAAAATCTGAAGAGTCCTGTATCTATGATACTAAAGAAGTACAAAACCATAATTTAAAACTATGCCACAGGAAATAAAACAGCCAGGTCAGATGACAACACTGGTGAATTTTTCTAAATATTTAAGGAGGGCATCTAACACAAATTGTTTTTGAGGAAAGAGAAACAGGGTACATTTAGCAACTTGTTTTATAAGGCAAGCATAACTTTTTAATTATAATATGACAAAAGACATTATTTTAAAAGGATAATTATAGGTCAATATCTGTCCTGATCATAAACGCAAAAGTCCTAAAGTTTTCAGCAACTTGAATCTAGCAATATGTAGAATATTGTACTATATTATAAATAATAGTAAAATTTATTGTAGTAGGAGCAGTGTTTCAGTATTCACAAATTTAGGGTTTAAGGCAACTTTATACACCATAACTACTTTGAATAATGAGAATTGACAGGAAATATATACAGCCATCCCTCAGTAACTATGTGGGGTTGCTTCCAGGATCCTCTTGAAAATACCAAAATTCATGAATGCTCAAGTCCCTTGAGCATTGATGTACAATGGTGTAGTATTTGCATATCACTTATGCACATCCTCCCATATACTTTAAAGCATCTCTAGATTACATTTAGGGTGTACAACTTGATGTTTTGGTATATTTATAAACTGTGATATGATCATTACAATCAAGGTAGTTAATATACCTATTACTTCACATAGCTGCCACTATTTTAATGGTGATAATATTTAGGATCCACCCTCTTAGCAAATTTTAAGTACTGTATGCAGTACAGTATTTTTAACTGTAGGTGCCATGCAAAAATTAGATCTCCAGGACTAATTTATCTTGCATAACAGACACTGTATCCTTTGATCAACAATTCCCCTTTCTCTATACCTCCAAATCTGGCAACCCCATTCTACTCTGTGCTTTTATGAGTTTGACGATTATAGAGCCCACATATAAGTTAGATCATACAGTATTTGCTCCTCTGTGTTTGGCTTATTTCACTTAATGTAATGTCCTCCAAATTCATTCATGTTGTCACAAATGGCAGAATTTCCTTCCTTTTAAAGGTTGAATAATATCCCATTGCTTATACACCACACTTTCTTTACCCATTTATCTGTTGGTAGACATATAGGTTATTTCCACATCTTGGCTATTGTGAATAATGCTGCAATAAACATGAGAGAGCAAATATCTCTGAAATACTGGTTTTATTTCTTTGGGATATACATCCAGAAGAGAAATTGCTGGATCATATGGTAGTTATATTTTTAAGTTTTGGAGGAATCTCCTCATTATTTTTCAAAATGGCTGTACCAATTTACATTTTCACCAATAGTGTACAAGTGTTCCCTTTTCTCTATATCCTCACCAACACTTGTTACCTTTTGTCTTTTTGTAATAATCATCTTAACAGCTGTGACGTGACGTCTCATTATGGCTTTAATTTGCATTTCCTTGACGATGAGTGATATTGAGCATATTTTCATATACCTGGTAGCCATTTGTATGTTGTCTTTGAAGGAACGTCTATTGAAGTCCTTTTCCATTTTTTAAATTGGAGGGTTTTTTTTTTTTTTTTGCAATTGAGTTGTAGAAATCTCTTATATATTTTATTTGTCTGTGTTAAGAATAAGGAGTTGGCTGCCTAGCATCTCCCAAAGCTGACAAAATAAATGTGTTGTGGTTTTCTTTTTTATTTCATTGTATGTTATTTATTTTAGAAATGCGGTTTTGCTCTGTCATTCAGGCTGGAGTACAATGGTAGAATCATACCTCACTACAACCTCAACTTTTGGGCTCAAGCCATCTTCCTGCTTCAGCAAACCAAGTAACTAATACTAGAAGCACACATCATCATGCCTGGCTATTTTTTTTTATTTTTGCTTTTTAAGAGGCAGGGTCTCACTGTGGACCCAGGCTGGAGTGTAGTGGTGTGATCAGAGCTCACTGCAGCCTTGAACTCCTGGGCTCAAGCGATCCTTCCACCTCAGCTCCCTGAGTTGCTGGGGCTACAGGCATGCACCACTGAACCTGCCTCCTTTGCATTGTTTTAATGTCATCATGAGCTCATATATCTAAACATTTTTATATGTTACAATAATTGCAGTTATTGTTCTTTTTAATGATCAAATTGTTCTGTCTTCCACTGGAAACCATTCAGGTTGGCTTCTATATCCTTTTTGACAAAACCTAAATAGTGTTTGCTAGTTTTCTTGCTTTCTGGCACGACAGAAAAAAAAAAAAAAAGCTGTGAATCCTCTTTCTTGATATATAGAATTATATTTGGATGATATATAGAATCTTCTATATAATTTGGGGCTCACCATGTATATTTCCTGACACAGAGTCAGTATGACCTATGTCTTCAATGAACTCTGATTCCTCTTAATGGAAAATAGTGTTAGAGACCACAGTCTGGATGCTGTGGCAATTAGTTTGCTACTATGTTCATATTTTCTAAGAGTTTTCTATGATCAGAGCTGTTAAATAAATATTTGTTAAGAAGAATTACATCATGAGTTCATATTAACATTTCAAATTCAAGTATAGGCTGATAGGATTTTTATTTATTTTATTTTATATTCATACCTATTTGCCATATGCTGAAAATCTTAATTTGCTTTATTCTAAAATATTTATTATGGTGCTATGTATGGACTGAATATTTGTGGTCCTCCCCGATAAATTCATATGTTAAAGTGCTAATCCCAATGTGTTGGTATTTGGGGATGGAGCTTTTGGGAGATAATTAGATCTTGAAGGTAGAGCCTTCCCAAATGGGATTAGTGCCCTTTTAAGAAGAAGCCAGAAAACCAGCTAACTCTTGTTCTGCCATGTGAGGACACAGTGAGAAGGCAGCTGTCTACTAGCCAGAAGAGGGCTCTCACCAGAACCCAATCATGCTGGTACTCTGATCATGGACCTCCAGCCTCTAGAACTATGAGAAATAAATTTCTGGTGTTTATAAGCCACCTAGTTTATGGTGTTTTGTTATAGCAACCTGAACTAAATAAGACGTATAGTTTCATAACATTATCAATATTATTACTAACAATATGGTTACTGAAAATGCTTTAAGATTTATGTGTAGCTGCTTTTGCTCCTAAGGTATATCCTACCAGGGATGTATAGCTAAATTATTGTGTTTTACAATCACTTGAAATAATTCCTTTCTAAGTGGTTAAAGTAATGTTACCATCTCAATATAAGTTAAATTCATCAGTTTCACTTTGTGTTTTGATTTTTAGTGATTGATGTGGCATTTTCCCTTATTTTACTTTTTAATAATTTATAAAACAGCATTATGGTTCCAAAGACAAATATACAAAATACATTAGATTTATATAGATTTAGCTTCCTTTCTTGTTCTTTTTACCCTGGTCTCTCCCTTCTCATAAGCTGCCATTTTTATTATATTTGGCTTATCCTTCCAGTATTGTTTTAAAATATAAACATAAATACACATTTCTATTCTCTCTACATATCAGATTAAAGCTATCATACTGTATACATTATTCTGTACTTTGTTTTTTTAACCTAACAGTAGATCCTGGAGATCACATAATAGCAGTACATATGAAGATTCCTCATTCCTTTATGTAGCTACATGATTTTTTTTACTCTGTGGCTATGAATAGGTTATTCAGTCTCTAAAGAGAGTACTTTCATGGAACAGTGTCATGCAGCAAACCTGGGAACGTAGTAACCAAGGCACTAAGAAAGAGTGTCAATTCCAAGTTATGGGCAGTTATTTATTTGCTTAAAGAGAAAATTACTCAAATAGTGAAGACATCATTTCAATACTGAGCTGCTTGTGGCAAAAAGAAATTGCATACTCAAACCAAAAGTGGGGTAAATTAATATAGTAGGGGAAAATTACAACAATTGAAAGATGCTGATACCTTGGTTTATTAAGAGCAAAAAATCTTCTCTTTGGTAGGATGATTGTTACTTGTAGAACTACCAAATTGGGGACTGAATGAAAAACACTCAGGCATACTATAACTACCTCAGAGTCTTTTAATTCCACATACCAAGATAGATTTTAATAATAATATATATATTTTTTAAATTCAGAAGATAAAAGGGCTTACTTAACAGCAGATTTGAGCAGGCAGAAGAAAGAATAAACAAACTTGAGGACAGATCAATCAAGATTTTACAGTCTAAGGGACAAAAATAAGAATCAAAAAATGAAAAGAGCCTCAGAGACCTGTGGAATACCATCAAATGTACCATCATATGCATAATGGGGGTCCCAGGAGAGGAGAGAGAAAGGGGCAGAAAGATTATTTCAAGAGCTAATTGCCAAACACTTCCCAAGTTTGACAAAAATACATTAATCTACATATCCAAGAAGCTCAAGAAGACCTTCTCTAGTTTCTTTCTCCAAAGGCTTGGTGTCCTTCAGGGAGGAGCTCCCTAGTTTCTCACCTCCCTGAGATCGGGCAACCTCTGGATCTAGAGACCAGAAGTATTGGGCAGGGTGGTAAGAAGGTCTGCCCTGTAAAGTAGAGCAGGCTGGACTCTATACAGGAGTGTATGACCAAGAGAGTTCAAGGGGGCTATATCCAGTCCATTCTCCACTGCTCAAGCCATATACCTGCTTCAGGGTTGCCTCTACCCAGAAGAAGAGCCATCATTTTCTAATCTGCCTAATGTCTCAATCTGTTTTCCAAGCCCTGTGCCCATGGGGTTGCATGTATTAAAGGGACAACTTTTTCTAACTCTCACAAAGGCACTTTCTGGATTAGTGTTGGTCCTGATGTGGAAACAGTATGGAAGTGGTCGGACTCAGGGAAGACAGAAAAGTCACTTCATAGAGGTAGATACCCATGCAATTAACCATGTAGGACTTGAGGTTTACTGAAACTCAGGACATCCCTAAACCTTACCTTCAACTCTGCCTGAGCTTGAGAATCCAACCACGAGAGTGGCTCTATTAGTTTTAGTAATTCTAATAGGCTTTTGTCAAAATACTTCTTTGTTACCTAGCTAAGCCAACCCAGACCTAGCATGGTGGTTAAGAGCTGTGTGAACTTGGGCAAGTTGCCTTCATTTTCTGAGTCTCAGCCTTTTCTTCTATGAAAAGGGACAATAGCAATGCCTACCTCAGAGGGTTTTCATACGAAGGAAAAAAGAATTTAAGTGCTTAGCAAAGTACTTGGCCTATAATAGATTCTCTATATATGTGAGCTATTATTCATGCTCAAAGTGTTGCCAAAGGCAGGGGGCAGTGTGTGACTCCTGACATAGTGCTCCTAACTGTACCCTCCATTACCAGAAGGGCTGGAGCCTCCTGTAATACAGTCTTTTCCCTGGGGATATTCATCCCCTTTTCCTTGGCACTGCAAAGTAACTTCTCCTGGACTGACTTCTCTGCGGGCTACATTGGCTGGCACAGGGGTTAGTGAGTACAGTTCTGGCCTCTTGGAGATGGAAAGTGTTTCAGAAGGCCTCTGGCTTTCCAAAGACCACTGTGTGAACAGGCTTCAGATCAGGATCATAGGGGGAACTTAGTAAAATGCAGATTTCCCAAAACCTTCCTACAGAGATTCTGTTTCGGGAAGCCTGTGTGTTGGACTTGGAAATCTGTGCCTTCGACTAATGCCCTAGATGATTCTTCTCCTCTTCCCCATACTCCATGCCTACAATTGTGGAATGCACCTAGGGCCCCAACCACCTACACCAGAGATAAGGAGGCAAGTTGACAGGCAGGCAGGCTCTGGCTGTCAAAAGGTTTGTCCCCATCTAAGGCCACTTCTTCTGCCTCCCATAACTTAGTAACTTCACTAGGTTTGAGCTTCGAAGTCGCAGTACAGAAACCAGTTTTCTCCTTTATTCTCATTTCACCAACAGTGACAGCCATGCACCTCACGACTGAAAACAGCTCCTGTCTCCATCCAGCCCTCTTCATGCTTCGTTTCTCCAGATCGAGCAACCTTCCCACCCTCTGTGTAACTAATTGGCTTAGAGATATTACTGCCTCACAAGGGGGCTAGGAAACTGAGCTCTTGCCTTCAGCTTTCTTTGCTTTTCCAGGCATGGCAGAGCAGTAGTAGGTGGCAGCTGTTCCCAAAGTGTTCCCATTCTCACTCCCTTCCTCCCTCCTTTCTTCTCTTCCTCTGATCCTGTCCAAGACTGACAGGCGTTATGGGAGCACTGTCAGTTTGCTGCTTTGAGTCCCCCAAAACCAACATGTTGAACATTGCTCTATACACTTCATACAGAGGGCACATTAGTTTTGCTTGGTGAGCACACCCTAATTGGGTTCCCAAAGGGAAATTCTAATGCCAGTGCAGAGAATTAAGAATGAGCCAACAGATGGGGTGAGAAGCATGATGAGGAGGGTGGCAGCCAGGGCCACATCTTCTGGAGTCTATATCAACCATGAGACTGACAGGCTGGATCTGGGGGAAGCAGCTAAGTTCCCAGTGGAAAGATTGGATCAGGTGGCAGAATGAAATCATTTTTCAAAATATTTACCAATTAATCTCTGCCCCCTCAGGGATACCTTTGCAGAATATGAAAACAGCCACTTTGGACCTACTATTTTGTTTTGTTTTCTCACTTTTGGGGTTCTGGGGAAGGAGGGTATTTTCCTCCTGGGTTCCTTGGACATAGACTCAAGTCATGAGGCCCATATCCCTACCCAAGATATCCCAGCCTAATAATCCGCGGCCTGTGGGTTGCGGACTCTTTACTGCAAGTAGTCCACAAATCCACCTACTTCAACGTTCCATACTTTTGTAATTGGGTATCAAACTTTCTGAGGTACCCATTTTGTCCCCCGAGAACCTTCTTTGAAGTCTCAGTTCTTAGTTTTTCTCTTTTCTCTAAGCAAGAGTTATTCCCTTAATGATCTCATCCAGTCCCCAAGCTTTACTATCTTAATCCCTTCCCCCCAGCTCTACTGCCAAACCCTCTCCACCTGCAGCCTTTGGCATATTAACACCTTTACATCATCCTTGACACTTCTCTTTCTCTCACATCCTACATGCATCTGTTAGGAAATTCTGTTCGTTCTACTTTCAAAACACTATGTATCCAGAACCTAACTGCTTCTCTCTACTTCCGTGTTACTGCTGTCATCCTAGTTGGAGCCATTATCCATTTATTCCTGGATTTATGCAAAAGTTCCCTGTTCTCCCTGCTGCCATCCTTCCCCTTTAAAGTTTGTTCTTAACAGCCACTGATGCTTTATTCTAATTGAAATTTTTATTAGGTAATTGCGGATTCACATGCAGTTGTAAAAAATAATTCAGAGAGACCCATTAACACTTTGCTAAGATCCTCAAATAGGAGCATTAGCATTTTGCAACACCATAGTATAGTATCACAACCAGGATACTGACATACTGATATACAAATTACTAATTTGATTCTGATTTTTCCAGTTTTACTTTATATTCATGTGTGTACTAAGTTCTATACAAGTTTATCATGTGTAGATTCGCATATTTAGCACCAGTCAAGATACAGAACATTTTCACAAGGATCCTTTGTGTTACTCTTTTATAGCCATACACACAAGCCTCCTGTACACCTCACAGCCACATCCCTAAACCCTGGGAACTACTAACCTGTCCTCCATTTCTAATATTTGGCATTGCATAATGTTATATAAATGGAATTATACAGTGTGTCACCTTTTGGGATTGGCCTTTTCAAAAATTTAGCATAATTCTCCAAGTTGTGTTTATCAGTAGCTCATTGCTTTTATTGCTGAGAAATATTCCATGGTGTATTAGTTTGATAGGGCGGTCATAACAAAGTACCACAAACTACGTGGCTTAAAACAACAATTTGTTGCTGCACAGCTGTGGAGGCTAGCTGTCCCAAATCAAGATGTCAGCTCTCTCTGAAACTGTCTTGGTAGAATCCTCCCTTGTCATTTCCTAGCTACTGGTGGTGGCTGGCAATCTTTCGCTTGCAGCTGCCATCAGTCCAATCTTTGCCTACATTATCACATAACCATCTTCACGTCATCTTCCCTCTGTGCATGTTTGTCTCCATGTTCAAATTTCCCCTCTTTATTTCATTAAAGAGAGGATGGCAAGAGAACTTCTGGGGGACAGGGGAATCAAAGAGGAAGTTTAAGTGTCTAGGTTATATCACCGAGGAGCAGAGGCTCTGAAGGGCAACAGGGGCTTAGAGTCTTTAGCCCCATGGTTTGTCTTATCTCTGGCTAACAGGTGTTGGATGCAGTTTTGTGGAGTATGCAAAGCCGGAAGGCTCTAAATAGGTAAATATCTGTTTATTTGAGCTACATTTATAACAAAAGAATGTGTGAAAATTTGAGCTTAGTACTGGTGGGCTTTTGAGCTAATAGGTCCTGACTTGCTGTGAAAAAGGAGACAAGATGAGGCTAAAATACAGAAGTCATCTTTGTCTCATTCATGTAACAGTGGGTCATATGGAAACTATATTTAACATGTTGAAGAAGTACCAAACTGTTTTTCAGAGCGGCTGCATTCTCACCAGTAATGTATGAGTGATCCAGTTTCTCCTCATCCTTGCCAGCATCTGATGTTGTCATTATTTTTTATTTTAGCTAAGCTGATAGTAGTGTGATTTTTTCACATTTCTTTAATTGCTGATAATGTTGAATATCTTTTCATGTACTTATTTGCCATCTGTATATCATCCTCAGTGAAATGTCTGTTTATGTCTTTTGTCTATTATTTAATTGGATTTTTTAAAGTGTTGAGTTTGGATTACTCATGTACTCTAAATATTGTCTTTTTCTGGATATGTAGTTTGCAAATATTTTCTCCTACTCCGTAGCTTGTTGTTTCATCCTTTTAACAGGGTCCTTTGCAGAGAAAAAAAGGTTTTGTTTTTTTTTATTTTGATGAAGTCTTATCAATTTTTCCTTTTATAAATTGTATTTTTGGTGTGAAGTTTAATGCATCCTTGTCTAGCTTTAGACTCTGAAGATTTTCTCCTACTTAAAAAACTTTTTTTTCCTCCTAGACAGTTTTATAATTGAGAATAGATCAATATCCAGTGTTTACACGATTATGATGAAGCAACTATTATTCCTAGCCTAGTCATGTTATATAATTACATTTCTTATAGAGCTCCAACTTCCCCCCCCTTTTTTTGGCACAAGGTCTTGCTCTGTCACCCAGGCTGGAATGCAGTGGTATAATCACTGCTCACTGCAGCATCAATCTCCTTGGTTCAAACAACCCTCCTGCCTCAGGCTCCCAAATAGATGAGACCACAGGCACCCACCACCATACCAAGCTATTTTTATTTTAATAGAAATGAGGTCCTGAACTCCTGGACTCAAGTCATCCTCCTGCCTTGGCTCTCAAAGTGCTAGGATTACAAGCATGAGCCACTGCACCAGGCCTCTTTGTTTTATAGGTTCTGATGCAACCCCCAACTCTCCACCAGGCATGCAGATCTCTTGAAAAGTTTTATAGTTTCACATTTTACATTTAAGTCTGTGATCCATTTGAACTTTTGTTTTTCCAAATAAATTCTTTTTTTTTAATTGCATTTTAGGTTTTGGGGTACGTGTGAAGAACATGTAAGATTGTTGCATAGGTACACACATGGCAGTGTGGTTTGCTGCCTTCCTCCCCATCACCTATATCTGGCATTTCTCCCCATGTTATCCCTCCCCAACTCCCCACCCCCCGCTGTCCCTCCTCTATTTCCCCCCAACAGACCCCAGTGTGTGACGCTTACCTCCCTGTGTCCATGTGTTCTTATTGTTCAACTTTTATAAGGTATGAGGTTTAAGTTGAGAGTCATTTACTGTCTATGAACATCCAATATCTCTAGCACCAGTTGTTAAAAAGTTTATCCTTCCTCCATTGATATATTTTGACTACTTTGTCAAAAATTAGTCGAACACATTTGTATGGGTCCATTTCTGAGTTTTCTATTCAGTTCCATTGAGCTACGTGCCTATCCCTCTGCCAATTCCACAGTCTTGATTACTGCAAGTATGTATTAAAGCTTTAATATTATTTAATATTTATTATTTAGAATAATAGTATTTAATATTAAAGCTTTAATATTGGACAGAGTGATTCTCCCTACTTTGTTTTTCTGTGTCAAGATCGTTTACATATTGTAGGGCCTGCATCCATCCATATAAATTTTAGAATCAGCTTGTCCATGTCTACAAAGAAACTTTGCAGATATTTTTATAGGAATTGCCTTAAACCTATAAATCGTTTGGAGGGAGAATTGACATTTTTTCTATGTTGAATCTTCCAGTAATTGCGTCAGGTGTTAAGAAGAGGGTGTTGAATTCTCCAACTATAATTAAGGATTTCTCTACTTCTCCTTTTATCTCTGTCAATTTTTGTTTATACATTTTGAGATTTTGTATTTTGGTTCATATTGGGTGATGCTTTAAAATCCTAAATTATATTATGCTTTTCTTCTGCTACAAAACCTCACAATGATTCCCTATTTCATTTAGAATGATTGATCAAGTCCTTATAGTATTCTACAGAGTTCTACAAGATCTGCCCCCAGTAACCTCTCCAACTTCATTTCCCACTGTTTTTCCCCACACTTACTCTGCTGCTGCCGCACTGGCCTCCTTGAGCAGAACAGGCACACTAACTGCCTCCTTAGGGCCTTTGCTGTAACTTTTCATTCCACCAGGAATGCTCCTCCACCTTGAAATGGGAGGCTGGCGTACAGTTATTCCAAAAACTGTTAGCTTTACATATCAGGGAAGCCAAAACTTGGAGAGGGTAAACATCAATAACCAACAGTGTATAATTGGCACAGCCAGTGTATTATGGAGATCAGAAAGCGAGCCTGAAGAAGAGCAGTAATGGAAAATGAATGAAGAGGAATAAACAGCTCAGCTCTGGTTTTACATATAGGAAGAACTGATACGCTAAATTCTCTCATTTTAAAACCTCTCTTCCAGCAGCCTGGGATTAGCTCTGAAATTCCAGCAGTATACTTACTTCTTTGGGATCAGCGTGCAAAGGCTCTTATAAAGGAACCCTGCAGTATATAACTTTGTATATGGATTTTGTTGTAAAACAAACTTTGTATAACTTAGATTTCACCGAGAGATTCACAAAATTATTTGACAATAGAACATCTCCCCAACCCCATGGCTGTCTCACAATATCCATTTTGGCAAACAATCATTCAAAGCTTTGTGTTTTTGAAAAACTCCTGCCAAAAGGCTAATATTATTGGAGATACACTTAGTTATTAGTGTTTAATTAATAATTACTCTGTGATTAATTATTTTATCCAATTAACTTAGGAGATGCAAACTATGGCGAAGGCCTCAGTCCTCCACCTGATTTTGTAAAATAAAGTTTGACTGGAACATAGCCATGCCCATTTGTTTCTGTAGTGTCTGTAACTGCTTTTGCATTATCACGGCAGAATTGAGTAGTTGTAACAGAGATTGAATGGTCAGGAAAGCCAAAAATATTTACTATCTAACCCTTTACACAAAAATTTTTTTGAGCTCTGGGTTTACCCAATAGTAAGGCCCTGAGATTTATCTATCTCTGCCTAACAAATGACAACTAAAGTTTGTGGCTAAAAACAATTCGTTATTACCACAAATGGTTCTGTGGATTGAGCGGGCTCAGCTGGGAAGTTCTCAATTTGCTTCTCGCATTCAGTGACAGTTGGAAGGCAAGTGGAACTAGAGTGGAACTGGACTGAACATTCAAAATGGCTCACTTACATAGCTGGCAGTTGATGTCAGATTTCAGCTGGGAGCTCATCAGGAGCTGTTGACCGGAGGACCTACATGTGCTTGCTCTTTTTAGGTTGGGTTTCTTACAGCATGGTAGGTATGTTCCCAGAGGGAGCGTTTCAAGAGCGGGAAGTAGATAATGCCAGTTGTGTTAAATCCTAGGCTTAGAACTAGTGTAATGAAACTTCTACCATTTCCAGTTAGTGAAAGCACTCTCCTAAGTTCACACCCAAAAGGGACTTGAGGAATAAACTCTACCTCTGCACAAGGATAGGGCAATAGCATACATGAAAAGACGTAATTACTGCTGATTATCTTGAAGACAAACTACTACCATCTTCAATGGAGAATCAGAATGAGGTACTTGAGGAGCAGGGTGCAGCAGGTTTTCAGGGAAAGGATTTTCAGAGTGAATGAAGCCAACTGTGCTTTCACCCATGCCCATTTTATAGATAAATGGATTGAGGCTCAGAGCATTAGGAGAAGCTTCTGAAAGTCAGTGTCTGTGTCACAGTGTTGGCAAGGACCTTAGTTAGCTTGCTGGCAATGTGTGACTAACTCCAAAGAAGGGAGGGGTCTAGAGCTAACAGACTGGTATTAGAGGGCTGATGGAAACTGCGCCTTTGAATAAAGCTCCTTCCTTTCCCTAACATTTCCTTATTCTGTAGGGCTCACTCAGGTACATTAGCTACTATATAAATATAGGCCTTACAGACACTCTAGATTCCTGCCGCTATGTCATGTAGGCTTCTGAAGTCTTCTTCATATCTAGACTCTGCACGCCAAATAAGCTGTGAACACCATGAACATAGAGATCACATCTACAATTTCTTTCACTTCTGGCCTTGAGATGTCTTATATAGATGTTATATACACAGCAGATAACAGAAACTGGGAGATTATTTGAATCCTAGCTAATTTCCCAGCATAGCCTGTGTAGGCCTGGTCCCTGCACATTATTCCAGCCTTATTTTTGCATTTCATCCGTTTTCAGTCATTGTGTTTATGCCAGACATTCAGTCATACATATTCATTCTGTCTCTCTCTTTTCCCTCAATCTCTCTCTCTCTCTCTCTCTCACACACACAAACACACACACATACTCTCTCTTCTGGCCTGATGAACATGTTCTCAATGTTTGGAGCACCCTTCCTTTCCATTCACCATCACCAGTATGCCTTTTTTGACATGCTTCAGAACTCAGCCTGAGTGTGTCAAAGAAAAAATGATTGATGAAACTAAAGAGTGGTAAGGCATACTTTATTCATGTGGACTGTTGTGATAGGCCTAGGGACTACCACAGTGAGGTTTTGCAGTTGCAGTAGGCAAAAGGGATAGAGCTTAACTCTGAATACAACAAGGAAAAGCGGGGATGTATGGCTGAGCAGCAGTGGGATGGTCAGTGAATGGAAAATTACTAAGAGGAAACATCAGGGGGCAGGTAGGATCCTGGCTAATCTGACCTAACAGGATTCTTGCTGAAGATAGGCCAGGGTGATCAAACATCACCTCAGGGGTGATGGAGGTTGAAGAACTCAATAAGATGTTGAGGGTGATAAAATATTGAAGGTGGGGAACTCTGGCTAAGCCAATGAACAGGATTCTTTCTAAAACTGTGCAATGCATAGAAGTTCAAAAGTCAAGGCCTAGTTGGGAAGAGGATTCATCCAAGCCTGACTAAAGTTTGATTAAGGAGAGGCTCTTTGTCAGGTGTTACTTCCTCAAAGAGATCCTTCCTGATCTCCCAAGTACAGATTAGGTACCCCTCTTTTGTGTTCTCACGGCACCCTGTATTTCCACCTCTTAATAGCTATTTTCTCACTTTTCTAAATATAATTACTTACTTGTCTATCTCCTTGATTTGACAATGGTGCTGGAGGACACAGACTGTCTTTAACTTGTTTCCCTGTGGATTTGCAACAGGTCTGACACAACAAATGGATACACTTTCTCTTTGGTGATCTCTACCTTACGTCTGCAGAAACCAGTTTTTTAGTGGGCAGACACGGAGACAGTGAACAAGGAATGTGTGTCCAAAATGTCATGCAGAACACCTGCAGCCCCTCTGAACAGCTCTTAAGAGCTATTGCTGGTCTCATACCACAACCTTGATTGCAAAAACTAAAAGTCGTCTTTGTAAGGCTCCATGCATATACTGCTCCATTTTCCCAGCCTATTAGCACCAACCCAGAGAGCACTGAATGTCAAGCACCTCTCCTTGCTTCAAATCTTCCAAATACACAAGAACTATTGCAGAGCACTGGGAATGTTTGCCAGCTCCTGAGCTTAGGAAATCTGATCTGGGCTTTGTGACAAAAGGGGAGGGGTGCGGTAGCTTTGGTATACCACTCAATTGCAAGAGGACAGCTAATGTTCTTGGGAGATAACTGGCCCCCTAAGGCCATTTGTCAAGCAGGATGATTATGATTAAATATAACTCACCAGTCTACAAGTGGTCCTCAGACAGCAGAATGGATCCAGCAGGACATTGCATGTCACAAAGCAGCCCCAGGGTAGTGGACATCAACAGTTCTGTCCAATTAATTCTTGGAAACACAGTCAGAATTAATGGGGAACTTGTTGAAAGTTGATCGACACCTTTAGAAAGGTGAAATCCTTTTCTGTACCCATTAAGTGTTGTTAAGGCCATTAGCAGAAATTGGAATAGAGAAATATGACCTTTCATGTGGGAGATTCAGAGACTGAGAAGATGGACGAGATGGAAATGTACTGGCAGCTTATAATAAGCACCTGGGTGGGGAGTGATAACTAAAGATTGAAAATTGACAAATGGGTTAAACTGGCAGAGATCAAGACAGAGAGGGATGGAGGGCAGTTTGCATGCAGAGGTGGTGAGAGAAAGGAATGAGAGCATCAATAATCCAGCAGGGTCGCCCACACTGAGGGCCAGATATGGATTACTCAGAAGGTAGGGAAAATTTGCTAGGTGGGAGAGTAGGGAGATTTTCTTACAAGATGAAGAGATCACTTTCTAACTGTTGAAAGGAGTAAATGATCTAGTCTCCAAGAAGTTAGGATACCAAAAAGAAATACTCCAGGCTAAAAGTCAGGAGGTCTGAGACATCTGTTTATTTAGTTGCAAAGTGACTGAATGTCTCCAGCCCTCCCTTCCCCACAGCTGGTTATGTCCTTCCAAGTGATTAACGTGAAATTTCTTTAGAAGCTAACAAGCTATACAAATGTACAGAATTATCATCATGATCATCCAACTGAATCAAGTGCAGAAGAATATTGCTATAAGGAAGTATGTGAGATTTTAATTATTTCCTCTGATGGAGGTGAACATGTTTGCAGATAATCTTGAACAGCAACAGTGCTCAAATGATTTATCTCGGGCTTTACAGCCACACACCATGATATTTTGATGGAGGAAGGTCTGGGGTTGTGGGATGTGCATCAACATGCAATTTTCCCTGACATCTTGCCTTGGCTTAGATTATGAAGCCCTGACAGTGGGAAGAAATGGACCACCAGGAAGTAGTGCTTGAATTGCCAGGAGAACTGTTTGCTGCAGAGACACTCTAGAATCTTCAAGCTAGGTGCAGCATGTGAGTTGGCAATTTTCCACCCATCGACCTGAGTTGCTGTGGTTAGATGAGGGCTTTCTCGCAGGATCCACCAGAGGCCGGGGCTTTGGGTCACTGTTATTGTTTGAATGTTGATTCTTTGCCAGGTCCTATGCTAAGCATTTTACCTGCACCATCTCATTTAATCATCAAAACTACTCTGTGGAGTTAGATACTATTACTGTCTTCATTTTGCAGATAAGGAAACAGGATTAAAAAGATTAGTAACTTATCCAAGGTCACATCACTAGCAAAACACAAAACCTGGTATTAAACTCAGGCATCAACTCCAGAGCTTGTGCATGGAACCGCCATACAATACCACCATACACATATATGACTGAGCCTGAGAATCTGAGAAAGAAGGAGATGTGACCTACCTAAGGCCACCCAACTAGTTAGTTGTTTTTGTTCTTGGACCAGATCTAGCATGCTCACAGCAAATGAAGAATTTTAAAATTCCCCTTTTATAGATGCAGCTCAGTTCTAGTAATAATGATGATGACAGTAACAACTATAGTAGTGGCAACTAATATTTACTAAATATCTGCTTTTGCTAAGCACCATGATAGCTACTTTATGTATATACTCATTTATTCATTCATTGAAAAAATGTTTATTGAGAGCCTGCTATACAGAAACTAGTGTGTTCACACAAAAGCTTGTACACAAGTTGTTTGCAGCAGTATTGTTCATAATAGCCAAAAGGTGGAAAAAACCCAAATGTCCATCAACTAATGAATAAATAAATGAAATCTGGTACATCCATACACTAGAATATAGTGCAGCCATAAAAAGGAATGAAATACTGATACATACTACAACAAGGATGAACCCCGAAAACATTATGCTAAGTGAAAGAAGTCAGACCCAAAAGGCCATATGTAGTATGATTCAATTTATATGAAATATCCAGAATAGGCAAATCTCTATAGAGATGATGAATAGATTAGTGATTATCAGGATCTAGGGGGAAGGGGCAATGGGAGTGATTGCTAATAGGTAGGGATTTCTTTTCAGGTGTGATGAAAATGTTCTAAAATTGATTGTGGTGATGGCTACATGTCTCTGTGAATATACTAAAATCTGTTAAATTTTAGACTTTAAAATTGTATGATATGTGAATTATATATCAATAAAGCTGCTAAAAATAAAGCAATTCCATATGTCATCTCTTTTGCCTAGCCTTTCCTGAAATCCCACTCAGGGTAGCTTCTTCTTCTGAATTCTTCTAGCACCATGTACACACCTCTGTCATAACACTTATGCCCCTGTACAACATTGTCTGATTACATGACTTTTATTTGACTCTAGAAGCTCCCCGAGGTCAAGGAACATGTTTTATTTATTTCCTATGTCTTACAATGTTTCCCTGTCCTTCCTCCACCCTTTTTTCCTCCCTTAATATCACTTCGCCTCCCTTCCTTCTTTTTTCAACCCAAATTTTTATTGGGTATCTACTGAGTGCAAAGGCACTGTGCTAGGTATTTGGGACTACAATTGTGACTAAAGAATGGTCCTTGTCTTAGTGCACTTACAGTCTAATAAGGAAGATAGACATTAAATGTGCATGGTAACTGTTAGAGAATAAAATTGTTTAGCTGAGAGGTCTGAGCTAATCTGAGGAATTAGGGAAGAAATCTGTCATTATGTGTTATTTTATCTGAAACTTGAATGACTAGTACAAATTAGTTGTGGGGGCAGATAAACAGCATTGGGAATGTCTTGAGCCTGGAAAAAGATTGACACCTTGGAAGAAGAGAAGGAAGGGTAGTCTGGCTGAAATGGTAGAAATGCAGGTGTCAGGGGAGTGGAGTGGGTCATGGCTAACATAAGACTTGAGAGGAAGATAAAGGCTTTGTTGGCCAGAATAAATAATTTGCATTTTGTTCTACAGAGGGTTTTTAAGTGTGTGTGTGTGTGTGTGTGTGTGTGTGTGTGTGTATTTTTCAAATGTTCATTGCAGCTGTTCACTTGGAGAAAGTATTGGACACAGCACAAGTATTACATTAGAATAATCCAGGCACGTAACGCTAGCGCATTGGCCTAGGGCAATTGCTGGGGGTGTTGAGAAATGTGAATGAGAAGAGTTAGCGTCATAACCCCAAAAGACACAATCCCAATGTTGAAATCTTGAAAGACGACAATCCCTGAAGTCTATACAATCTCAAAAATCACATTGCCAAATGATCAAAATCCTGAAAATACAATTCTGAGGAAAATAATTTTAAAATTATTCTAAAGACATTTATTTACATTTTAAAGGGTGATTTATTTGAGAATTTGAGAAACATGAAATCATGACAGAACACTTCCTAGGTTCACCACTTTACACAATAAACTAGGCAATAAGAACGTATACATTTTTGCAAACATAAACACTCAGGCACACTAACAATAGTCACATTGGTATAAAAGTTATGAGAAGACGAACCATATTCGTAAATATATCAAAAAGCAAAATGTATAAATGCATATTACTATAGTTAGTAATTTTTTTCACCCAGCTTTATAACTGTGGTCATCTGAAATACTGTGAAGGGACAACCTAAGTCTTGACAAGATTATTCAAAAACTGCCATGGGTCACCACTCCATATACAGTTACCCAAAGAGCTAAGATCTCAAGAAATTTTACCTTTTACAAATGCATATAAACAAAAAGGGCATCTCTTCATTTACTGAAAAAGTTTTAATATTTTTACATACATACACATGCTTATACACAAAGTCAAGGTTATGATAATGCAGTTTTGTGGAGTCAAATTTGCAAAAAGTGCATACGACACATTAAAACTCTAAAAATCTTTACACAATTATACTTTCAGCATTAGAAATGATGCAAATATGAAATACATAGCATAGTGAATTGGCACTGTGTGAGAAGGGACAGAAGTCATACATAATTGAATAATCTGACAAAGGAAATTTCTTGTATTTTTTGCCTGCATTTTCACTTCTATGATCTTTGAAACACTTGTTGCACGTGTATTTGGAGAGTGGCTGTGGCCTACACATTTCCTAAGTGTATGCTGTCCATTTGAAAGTCTGGTGATTGCTCAGCTGTTACAATTATTTTCTGCAGTTGCAGCACCAATAGTAATTAGCTTTTAAACTTTTATCTTTCACCATTACGTAGCCTACTTATCACAGCCTTTTTGCAAAGGAACATTTTTTTCAGGTCTCTTCTACTGTGTCATAAAGAGTACAGTAAGAAAGAATGACATTTAGCTTCCCCAATACTAAATCTGTATTAGTCAGGGTTCTCCAGAGAGACAAAACGAATTGGATACATATATACATATTTGAAAGGGAATTTATTAGGGGAATTGGCACCCATACGTGTCTCCTTAAATCACACTTAATTTCCAAATAAAGACAATAACAAGGCAATAGTTCCACCTAACATGACGCAATATTCTATGTACAACCAAAAATTCACTAATCTTTTCCCTAGAATTCACCTTTCAGGTTTCAGTATTTGGCATTTTAATCTTTCAAGATCATAATTTTCAGGCTTTTAGATGTTAGGGGTTTTAGACCTTAGGAATTTTGATCTTTGGGGATCCAACAATCAGAATTACGGCAATTGGAATTGTGTCCTTCAGGATTATGATGACACTGTGTGATAGGTACAATCAATCAGTTTAGTGTTGGATAGGATACGGGGAGTGAGCAAGGCCTCCAGAAAGATTCCTAAATATCTAGCTGAAGCAACTCGGTGAATAATGATTCCATTAACTTCAATAGAGAATACCGCGGAAGAGGTAGGTTTGGGAGTTATGTGGAAGTAAGTTTTTTTGCTTTTTGTTTTTTGGATGATGTGGTGACATGGAAGTACCTATTGTCAATTCAGGTGGAGAGGTTCAACAAGAATCAATTGATGTGTATGGAACACAGGAAAGATGATGTCTGAGCTGGAACTACGGATTTCAGAGTTGTTAACAAGTAAATAGTACTTGAAGCCATGGGCTTAGCTTATTCATCTTTGTATTTCCCATAGTGTCCGGAGTGGTGTCTAACACAAAGTATTTGTTGAATATTAAGTAAGAAGATGTCAACCATAACCCCTCCCAAAGGGATGATACATATAGGACTCCAGGTTGGTGTGCACAATAGATACACATTAAGAGCTAATGTTTCTTGAGCCCACACTATATATCAGTCACTGTTCTAAGCGTCATGCCGTGTCTCATTAATACTATGGGGTAAGTATTATCACTATCTCTAGTGTTCAAAAGGTGAAATTAAGACACAAGGAGGTCACAGCAAGTGGTAGAGTTAGGATTTGAATCCAGATAGTCCGAGTGTGGAACCAATTATTTTAACCACTGAGGTATATTTCCACTCTAACTAGTACTTGAGGCCTAAGTTATTGGTTTGTTAGTTGGTGAGTGGAGGCTGCTGTTCATGGTTGAAAATCCCTTTTCATGTGTTTCTCCTTCTCTCTGGGTAGCAGTTTTACCCCTATTCTCCTGACATTATTGTGCTTGCCTCCCAGTCCAGCCCCTTGGTACTGGAATAACTAGATAATCACATTCAAAGGAATGAAGTTAGACCTTGCAATGGTTTGAATATGTCCCCCCAAAAACATGTGTTGGAAACTTAATCCCCAATGCAACAAAATTGGGAGGTGGAGCCTAATAGAAGATATTCAGATCACGAGGCTGGAACCCATATGGGTGGATTAATGCCAATTATAAAAGGCTGCAAGTTTGATTTCTAGCTTTCTCTAGCCCTGTCTCCCTTCCACTTTCTGTCATGGGACGATACAGCAAGAAAGCTTTTGCCAGATGTCAGCCCCATGATCCTGGACTTCCCAGCTCTCAGATCTGCAAGGAAATACATTTCTATTATTTATAAATGATCCACTGTGTAGTTTTCTGTTATAGCAGCACAAAATGGACCAGGACAGACCTCTACCATACACTATACACAAAAATTAAGTCAAGATGAATTAAAGGCTTTTATGCAACAGCTAAAAATATAAAACTCTTAGGAGAAAACATAGATGTAATAATCATTCTTCTGAATGTCAAGTACATTTTCCCAAGCACCATTTGTTGAAAGGACTATTATTTTATTTACTTGTCTTGGCATCCTTGTCAAAAGCATTTCAAAGTCCCTATGAACATCTCATTCCCTAGTTTTAACTTTTAAGATATTTGGTCACTCTATTGTTTGCCTCAACTGTTACTCACCATCTTATGCAGTCGCAGAGCTAATCAATTGCTTGGAATTGTTTTTGACAAATGCCCCCAGGTGTAAGACTTTTCACGTTGGGAGAGTGCTGAATCAGGTTAAATGCAGACAACCTTGCAAGTGGGCTTTTCCTGGGAACCACCAGACAGATTAAATAATGACAATTCTCTGGGAATAATTCTTGGAAAGAGCTCCACTTCCTTTCCGCTCTCTCTGCTGTCTGTGAGGCTGTTGGTTTTCACCATGAATGCAGATTATTATTTTTCAAGCCTACTGTTGTGCTAGAGTGTAGGGAATTGGACTAGGACAAGCAAAAACACCACAATCTCACTCTTCTTACAGATACTCAGTCATGTTTCTTGAATAAATGTACCCAAGATTGCTGTAAAGTCTTGGGCAATTTCTAGAGTTCTGAAAAATTTACTTCTGACAATTTTTGCTAGTTTTCTCATTACTTTTTGGAGAAGAGGAGATTTGGAGATTCCCACTCTGCCATTTTTCCTGTTTACTTCTTCAAACATGGTTTCCTTTAGTTCTTTAAACACATTTCTGATGGCAGCTTTAGAATCTTTGTCAAATTCAACATCTGGGGCCATTCACAGATTGTTTCTGTTGCCTGCTTTTTTTCTATGCATATGGTTGATTTTCTTCTATTTCTTTAGTTGATTATTTTTTGTTGAAAATTGGACATTTTAGGTAACATATTGTAGCAAGTAGATATTGATTTCCCTTCTCCCTCTCCAATGCTTCTTTTTGCTATTATTTGCTTGTTTAGTGACTTGATTAAACTATTTTAGTGAGATCAGTTTCTCCCTCAGTGTGAAGTCTTCAGTGTTGATCTTCAGAGAGCATAGCCTTGGGCATGTGCACCATCACCCTGGGGTGCAAGTGGTTTTTTTTTTTTCCCATTTATTTATTTTATTGCATTTTAGGTTTTGGGGTACATGTGAAGAACATGCAAAATTGTTGCATAGGAACACACATGGCAGTGTGATTTGCTGCCTTCCTCCCCATCACCTACATCTGGCATTTCTCCCCTTGCTATCTCTCCCCAGCTTCCCACCCCCCACCCTCCCTCCCCTATTTCCCCCCAACTGACCCCAGTGTGTAGTGCTCCCCTCCCTGTGTCCATGTGTTCTCATTGTTCAACACCCGCCTATGAGTGAGAACATGCGGTGTTTGATCTTCTGCTCTTCTGTCAGTTTGCTGAGAATGATGGTTTCCAGGTTCGTCCATGTCCAAGTGGTTTTATTGGAGCTTTCTTTCTCTATCTCTCTGTTATGTGCATTGCTGGAATCATACCCAGCTGTGAAGTTTCACACTTGCTGGGTGATTGCTTTATTGTTTTTGACAATGTCCTGGGATATAAATTGTTTCACATTTAAATCCAATTAAATCTAGGACCCTTTTCACAGATAGTATTTGGGGCAAGTCTTTGAGGTTTGTTCAGATCTCAGGAGGGTGAATCGTTGCTGTCTTCTTCTCTGGTTCTCTCTGGTGAGCTAGTTTGCCCATGTTTTAAATTGTTGATCTTAATTAAGAGGATTCCTAGCCTCTTAATTGCTTACCACCAAATATCCATTGTTTTTGAAAGTGCCCTTAGGCTTGAACTTCTAAAGTCTGTTTCAAATAAAGTTATTGACTTTACGGAGAGCTTCAGAGCTGTCTGTTCTTATGACTTGCCTCTGCTGCTGAGCTGAAATCTCTGAGCCACAACTCCAGAGCTGAGTGCAAGGACGGTGGCCCACTTTCCCTGGGATGATAGTCATGCTTTATGATGAGGCTGTTTGGCAGGGGCAGTAGACTCTGGTTTTCTCAGCTTGCCTCTCCGAGTGTTGAACCTCTGCCCTGTGAGTGAGATGGGGATAAGGACAATTAGTGCCCCAGTATTCTTATCCTTTCATACCTGGGGCTAGAGCCTCTGCCCTATGATTGTGTCTGGGTGGAGAAAGGGATACATTAGCTTTTTTTTGGCTACACTCATCTCTACGACTCATAATGGAATGACAGGGGGTGATGACAAATACTGGTGGCTTGTCCCTCCTGGTGAGATATTGAGTTACTTGACTAGGAGCTGAAGGGAGAGGAAGCCTTGTTTTCTTGGCCTTATGCATCCAGAATGGAGTGTCTGTCACGCTCAGCTGGGGAAGCGAGATGGAAAGAATGGGTTATGGCTCAAGTGCAACAAACTCTCACTGTTCTTGTCAATATTTAGTAGATTTTCTTAAATAAATATTTCTTTACTTGCTGTCTTGCCTTTGGACAATTTTGAGAGACTTTTAAATGGTTGTTTTTCAAAATAACTTTTATAAGTTGTCTTACTCGCAAGTGAATATCTTCATTGTCATATACTTTTTCGATGCCTGCTTTTCTCTATAACCTGAGGGGGATTCTGAATTCCAGAAAAACACCATTTGCAGTTGTCAATGCTATAATACATTGTGCCTGTATAATATCATCCCTAGACAATGTTTCCAAATAGATGTTAAGTTCTTAGAGGAGAAGGACGGGATTTAATACAACCATGACACCCTGCATACTTGATGGGCCCGAAGAATTTATCTAAATAATGATGCACAAATAGACAGCTGCATCTTCTATTTGAAAGGAACGTCAACAATGGAGCATAATTCCCACTCCTTAAGTCTAGGCACTGTGTCGTGACTTTCCATACAAAATGGAAAGGGGAGAGAGAGCAACCTTATAATGGACAAACTTGATAAACATTATCTCAAGCTAGTTGATCAAGCTTAACAACAATAAGACATGTTATATTAACAGTGTATACTCTTGATATGATGTGAATGAGAATGGTACTTGACCCCTGAGGTCTTCCTGTCAAAAACACATTACTCCAGTTTGGTCATGAAAAAAATATCACACAAGTCTCAATTGAGGAACATTAGCAAAATACCTAACCATCACTACTCAAAACTTTTAAGGTCATCAAAAACAAGAAGCGACCAAAAAAGCCATCACAGCCAACAGGAACTTAAGGAGATATTATGGCCAAATGGGATGTGGTATCCTGGATTGGATCCTGGAACTGAAAAAGGACATTAGGTTAAAAACTAAAGAAATATAAATAAACCATGGACTGAGGTTAATTATAATGTGTTATTAATATCAGTTCACTATAACAAATGTACCATACTAATGTAAGGTGTTAATAATGGGGGAAACAGGGTGTTGGGTATATGGGAGCTTCATGTACTATCTTATCAGCTTTTACCAAAAACAGTTCTAAAATATGAAGAAGTTTATTCGAAAAACAAAAAGAAAAGAACAAACCTCTATTACAAGGAGGCAGGCCTCAATGCTGAGCAGAAAAATACTCAGTCAATCTGAGATTCTGTTTTCCTTGGAATCCCTTGTGGAATGGGGACCATGGATGCCCAGAGAAAAAGCTAGCTAGGGTAGAATCAGAACTCTGTATTTCTTTGGCCCAGTAGTTTCTTTCCTATGAATCTTTCTTAAGGAAACAGCCAGATGAATACGCAAGTATGGTTACTGCAGAGTGAAAAACTGCAACATCCTAAATGTCCACACGGGGGCGGTATCTCACTATGTTTGTTTTATAGAGCATCAGTCCAATAAAATGCTCCATATATACAAACAGGAAACGCTGCGTACCATATTCCCTTGGAAAGTCCGATATACATTAGTGTAATAAGGCTCTGAGATGAGTCATGCAAAAAAAAGTGTAAAGCTCTGTTAGAAATAGGGTTTGAAATTCACTTAACTATGGATCATTTTTTATACTTTTTTAAACCAAATGCTACTAATGTGTTCACATTTTGTAAACTCTTACACTATAGGTTGTGTTATACAGATTATAAAATATGTTTCTATTGGCATATTATAAGCAATGAGTGAAATCATGCTTTTTTTGAGACTAATAAATTGAGAAAATCGTCACAATTTTAAATAAGGAAAACAAGATACATTTGTATATACAGTATAATCTTAATTATTTAATGTTTTCTGTACATAGGAAAAGGACAATTAAAAACTGCAAATGGTTATCTCCAGGTTGTGTGGTTTCAGGTGATTTTTAAATTTCTTCTTTATAGTTCTTTAATTTCATAATGGTTTACAAAGTAAACATATTATTTAAATAATCAGAAAACAAAACACATCATAAAGCAATATTTTGTAAGCTAAATAATTTCTACCTCTCATGCACTCTAAACTTACTTTTTGTTATAAATAAGTATTTGTCAGAACATTTTGAAAAGGTCAGATTATATAAGCTCAGGAAAGGGAAGGACAGAACATCTTAGATGGGCTTGATTCAGCTAGCGGAGCATTATAAAATACAGCATTTCTGTCCTGTGGCCAGCAAGGAGATGGCCACAGTAACTTGAAAGAATGAGTAGCCCAGGCTACTAAGCTGATGCTATTTTTTGGCTAATGCTGGGCTGTGATGTTCCTCTTTGGCTAAAGCTGTACTCTACCATCTCAGATGGCATTTTCTTACAAATAATTACAAATAATTGTTTTTCTTCTTGAGAAAAGAATGAACACACAGGGCTTCAGCCTATTTCCCCATGTCAAAGTGACCTCCAGAGGACGGAAGCTTCATCTTCTTGTTTGTGTGCACGAATTGCTTCCAGGTTCCTCCCACGAAACTCCTACACTAATGCAAAAATGTCTGCTCCTTCTAAGGTGGCTGGAAGGGGAAGGGCTGAGCTGGCTTCTTTCAGTGCCTCTCTGTGCAGAAACTGTGTGGCACTTACCAGTGTCTGGCTGGCATGAGGCTGAGCACTAGCATGTGCAGGGTAGGAATTGCTGGATAAATGACCTGAAATGCATTTTCAGGTAATCAGTTTCATTTGTAGAAACAGCATTCAGCCAGTCTGTAATGTTATATGATATAATGTAATATGATAAGACATGTGTGAGAATAAAGTGCAAGATGGTAGAGAATTAGGGAAGCCAATCCTTTTTTTGATCTTGGACCATGGCTTCCCCTCACTGGGCCTCAGTTTCCCCAAATATAAAACAAGTGATTGGTCTATGAAACTGGTTCCCTGATGTGGCTGTAATAAAACTAAAGCTCCTTTACATGGCCCCCAGGGCCTTGCATGATCAAGCCTCTGTCTCCCTCTGCCCTCATCACTGACTAGTTTCTCCCTTGCACTATTCCGACTGTACCTCAGGACCTTTGCACTATCACTTTCCTCTGCCTGGAAGACTATCGCTCCGCTCAAAATCTGTCCCTGGTTTTGTACCTGGGTGTCAGCTAAATGTCACCTCCTCATAAAGGCCTTCCCTGACTACCTGCTATGGTTATGGATTGTTTGTCCCCACCAAAACTCATGTTGAAGTTTGATACCCAATGAGGCCGAGTTGAGAGGTGGGGAAGAGTGGGAGGTGTTTGGGTCATGGGGGCAGATGTCTCAAGAATTGTTTAGTGTTTTCTCACAGTAGTGAGTGAGTTCTTGTTCTTGCAAGACTGTATTCGTTCCCACAGGAATGGATTAGTTCCCCCAAAAGTGGATTGTTGTAAAGGCCGGATGCTTCTCAGGTTTTCCCTCTCATGTCTGCTTCCCCTTTGACCTTCCCAACCATGTTATGATGCAGCATGGAAATTATTGCCAGAAGCCATGGTCATGCCCTTGAACTACCCAGCCTGCAGAACTGTGAGATAACTGAACCTCTTTTCTTTATACATTACCCAATCTAAGATATTCTGGTACAGTAACACTAAATGGACTAAGAGGATACCTTCTGGAATGGTGCCCTGTGCCTTCTACCCATTACTCTTTCTCTTATTACCTTGTTTCATGTCCTTCCTGGAAATCGTCACTTTAATATTTGTCTTATTTATTTTATTGCTGGCTTATTTATTGTTTGTCTTCCCCCCACTAGACTCTGTAAGGAATCTTGTTGGTCTTGTTCTACATCCTTTCTGACTAGGAAGATGACTGGCACATGGTAGGTAATTGATAGATATATGTGGCATGATTGAGGAGGCACCTGACATTGCTTATTTAACAAACACTCTATGCCAATGTTTCTATAGTGCTTTGCAAATTTCAACTTATTTAATTTTCATAACATCCCTATGTATGAGGTAGACACTACATTTTTCACATTTTAGAGATAAGGAAACTGAGGCAAAGAGAAGCTAAGTAGCTTGCCCAAGGGTTATACTACAGTTTACATTAATTATGTCTTCTAATCCTATCACCAATTCTACAAAGTATATACTATTTTTACTTCATTTTATAGCTAAGAAAACCAAGACATAGAAAAGTGAAGCAACTGAGTAGGTGACAAAGGAGCTGGAATACAGAGTGTCTGACTCCAGAAGCCTGCTTACTCATGACCTGATGGCTGTGGCTGTCTCATAACTGCCCTATGTGATCATTCTTTTTTAAAACATGTTTTTATTTCAATAATTTTTGTGGTACAAGTGGTTTTGGGTAGTTGCATGAATGAATTATATATATAGTGGTGAATTGTGAGATTTTAGTGCACTTGTCACCCGAGTAGTGCACATTGTACCCAATATGTTGTTTTTTCACCACCTCCCTTACTCTCCCCCTTCTGAGTCTCCGAAGTCCGTTATATCACTCTGTGTGCCTTTGTGTATCCATAGCTTAGCTTCCACCTATAAGTGAGAACATGTGGTATTTGGCTTTCTATTCCTGAGTTACTTCATTTAGATAAAGGTCTCCAGTTCCATCCAAGTTGCTGCAAAAGACATTATTTTTGTTCCTTTTTAAGACTGAGTGTAGTATTCCATGGTGTATATATGCCACATTTTCTTTATCCATTCAATGGTTGATGGGCAGTTAGGTTGGTTCCATGTCTTTGCAATTGTGAACTAGGCTGCAATAAACATACATGTGCTTGTGTCCTTCTATAAGGGCCTGAGGGTTAGATAGGGCAGGTATTGAGTCCACAGAGGTAATGTAGCAGACAGAGCTGAATTGAGGTGAGAGGCTGGTTTGGGGGGAAGCTGTGGTTAAGGAAGGGGGATCCCTTTTGCCCAGCTCATCAGGAATACATGCTGGAGTGGGTTTGGCCTCTCTCTGAAGCTGGCTACATCCCTGCCTCCCACTGGAGACAGTTCCCTTAAGGGGCCAGGTCAAAGGGACATTGCTAGGGCCAAAGGAATCTAAGACGCAGAAAGAATTGTTGAGACACTCCAAAACTATCTGCTGCAGGGGCAACCATGACCACTCTCAGGCTGTACATCCAGTTGGATAAACATCATATAGGCCTAGGAAAGGTACAGGAGAGATCAAGAGGTAAGGCCAGTGACAAACTAGAATCACTGGACACTATGGAGAAACTGATAACTGCACAGATACCAAAAGGATAACTTCATCCACCAAGCAGACCCATGGACTGGTCTGGATGGTCAGACTAGACCCTGGCCAGCCCAAACAAGCTGCACAGTCTAGAGAATGTATTTTCTATGTGTTTATCTTCCCTTTTCCTCCATTGTTCTGCACAGGACCACCACACTGCATAAATCCAATCTATGTCATTTCATTTCATGGCATATATGTAAATGGTACCCCTGGAGTTGTGAATAACGTACGTGGTGGCTGTGGTGCTACAGTTCACTTGTCTGTCTGTCTTTGGTCCATTCTTCTTTGTCATGTTCGGCTACAGTGGCTACGCCCCTCAACCCAGTGGTGTGCAGTGGCAAAGAGGCATACGAAAAGTTGCTCAGCATCGGCTGTGTGCAGTGGCTCATGCCTGTAATCGCAGCACTTTGCAAAGATGAGGCAGGTGGATCACTTAAGGTCAGGAGTTCAAGACCATTCTGGACAGCATGGTGTAACCGCGTCTCTACTAAAAATACAAAAATTAGCCTGGTGTGGTGGTGGGCACCTGTGAACCCAGCTACTCGGGAGGTTGAGGCAGGAGAATCACTTGAACCTGGGAGCCGAGATCACACCACTGCTCAACATCATTGATCATTGGAGCAATGAAAATCCAAACTACCATGAGATATCATCTCACCCCAGTTAAATTGGCTTATATCCAAAAGACAGGCAATAACAAATGCTGATGAGGATGTGGAGAAAAGGGAACACTTGTACACTGTTGGTGGGAATGAAAATTAGCACAGCCACTATGTAGAACAGTTTGGAGGTTCCTCAGAAAACTAAGCATAGAGCTATCATATGATATAGCAACCCCACTGCTGGGTATACACCCAAAAGAAAGGAATTCAGTATATTGAAGAGATATCTGCACTCCTCTGTTTGTTGCAGCACTGTTTACAATAGCTAGGAATTGGAAGCAACCTAAGTGACCCCCAATACATGAATGAATAAAGAAAATGTGGCACATATACACAATGGAGTACTATTCAGCCCTAAAAAAACCAATGAGATCCTTCCATTCGCAATAACATGGATATAACTGGAGATTATAATGTTAAGTGAAATTAGCCAAGCACAGAAAGACAGACAGCCCATGTTCTCTCTTATTTGTGGGATCTAAAAATCAAAACAATGGGACTTATGGGCAGAGTAAAAGGATGGTTATCAGAGGCTGGGAAGGATAGTGAGAGGGTGGAGGGATGTGGGGATGGTTAATAAGTACAAAAAAATAGAAAGAATCAGTAAGACCTACTATTGGATTGCACAACAGGGTGACTATAGTCAATAATAATTGTACGTTTTAAAATAACTGTAGGAGTGTAATTGGATTGTTTGTAACTCAAAGGATAAATGCTTGAGGGGATGGATATTCCATTCTCCATGTTGTGCTTATTTCACATTTCATGCCTGTATCACAACATCTCATGTACCCCATACATATGTACACCAGCCACGTACCCACAAAAATTAAAAATTAAAACATTCAAATGTGGCCTCTAATATTTAGCTAGGTTGAATAATGAGGTTTCTTCTGAATCTTTTCAGCTAATATGTGTGCCAAGCATCCAGTGATCATGAGAAGACGAAGCTTTTTAATTTATAAATGTCGATACTGACAGTTTGTAGGTATGAGACTGTAAGCCTTTCTGATCATTTATTTTCTTACTGTTTGAAAAATTAATCACAGAACTTCCCTATTAGGTGTACTCTCGAGTATGTTTGTTTGAAAATTAACAAGTGCATAAAGGCATTTACAGCCTTGCATGTATTTCTGAGTCTATCACAGGTGCAGAACTTTCACAGAAAGTGCTTTTACATTCCCAAACCCATCTTTTGCCATGGAGAGACTGCTCTCTCAGGAATCTGATTGCTCAGAAATTTGATCATTAGGGTCACTAGGGATTGCATCTGAACAAAATAATATTGTTAGTTATATTTACAATGAAATGTCTAAATACATAAAGAAACCCTTTTAACATTTGATTAATAGCTATTAAGATCTGCTAAAACAGGATGTTATTATGCTGGATGCAGCTGCTTATGAATCACAGCAGTTCAGGGGGGTTTTATACATATTATATCTTATTTTCCCAATGCCCCTGAAAGAAAGGAATGATGATTTCCATTTACAGATGTGAAACCCAAGGGTCAGACAAAGGAAGTTACTTGCCTAAGATCCCATATTTGGTAAGTATTAGAGCCAGCAGTCAAATATTTCCGGTACATGTTGATTTCATAACCTTGAAGACCATATAAATCCAAATTAGAATGCTGCGCTAGAAAAGATACATAATTATGTTGAATTCAAATTATTCTGAATTGTGGGTAGCATTTCTAAGCTTTCTTTACTTTTCTGCCCTAGAGATACCAGGACAGAGGGGAGTCCCAGAGAGTAGCCCTTAACATTTTGAGACGCTAGGGGTTCCAGAACTTGCTGAAGATGAGAGGCAGAGTAGGGCAGGGGGAGCACAGGGATAGGTGCTGAGCAGCGTGGAAGACCCCTGGAACACAACAGGTCATCTTGATTTACTGCCAGCTGTTCATCAGCAGCTGTTCATTGGCAAGGGAAGTCCTGTGACTTGGTGCTTTTCTTGGGCAGAACTGGCTTGGGCTTTGACTTTTTCCTTCAAATTTCCCTGTAGAAACAGACCTGGATCTAAGTCCTAGCTCTGCCATCCCTTCTGGCTGTGGAATCTCAAACAAGTCACTTAACCATTCTGACCTTTAGTTTCTTGTCTGGGTTGGTGTGAAGGTTAAACTGGCATCTAATACAGTGCCTCGCTCACACTAAGCTCTCCATAATGAATATGCTTCTTATTCCTATTGTGCTCTCACATTTCCACCCCAGACACCCCAACACTTTTCTCAGCGTTTATTTTCCATTTGAAATGAGCCTGGAGCCTTGAGGAATGTCTTCCAGATGGTGCTAGCACCCACTCTCATCCTTACTGCCTTCAGGCTTCAGGGCAGCCTGTCTATGTAGATCCATGTCTTGCTCTATTTTACCAGGTTTAGGCCTGCCTGTCTCTTTGCTTTGACCCCTCCATACATACATATATACCTATACCATGCCCAGATGAAGGTGGCATTGACATGAAAAAGAGTGAAGACCCCATTTCAGCCAGACTAGAATCCTGTCCCAGGCTTAAACACTGACACAGCCCCTAACCAAAAAAAGGGGAAGAGTTTCATTGAAGGAACCAAGCAAAGATATACAAAAGTCTACTTTAGAGCTCTCCTGCCCTACTTCATACCTGTATCATGTCTCATCCTGTTGCTATGGCATTTTTATTGCTGCCAAAATGTACAGTTTCAGTTATAAAATGAATAAGTTGTGGGAACTGAATGTGCAGCATGATGATGAAAGTTAACAATACTGTATATACAATACTTGAAATTTGCTGAGATGAGATCGTAAATGTTCTCACTACAGAAAAAGGTAACAGTGTGAGGCGATGAATGTGTTACCCAATTTGATTGTAGTAATCATTTTGCAATATGCAGTCAGCCCTTCATTATCTGTAGGTTCCTTATCCGTGGATTTGGTCAAATGTGGATTTAAAATATTTTTTTAAATAGAAGGCTGCAACTGTACTAAACATGTACAGACTTTTTGTCTTGCCATTATTCCTTAAACAACATGGTATGACAACGGTTTATGTAGCATTTATGCTGGATTAGATATGACAAGTAATCTAGAAATGTTGAAAGGGACATGGATGAACCTGGAAACCATCATTCTCAGCAAACTGACAGAAGAGCAGAAGATCAAACACCGCATGTTCTCACTCATAGGCGGGTGTTGAACAATGAGAACACATGGACACAGGGAGGGGAGCACTACACACTGGGGTCAGTTGAGGGGAAATAGGGGAGGGACGGTGGGGGGTGGGGAGCTGGGGAGAGATAGCAAGGGGAGAAATGCCAGATGTAGGTGATGGGGAGGAAGGCAGCAAATCACACTGCCACGTGTGTACCTATGCAACAATCTTGCATGTTCTTCACATGTACCCCAAAGCCTAAAATGCAATCAAATAAATAAATGGGGGAAAAAAAAGGAAGTTGCATTCTATGTTTAGATTCAGCAAGTGAGAAACATGTTTCTTCTAAAAGCTGCCTGTGGATATTCCTGAGTGAATGGGAGTATAGGGTGTAATGACAAATATATCTGGCTCTAAAATAAAAACGGAGCTATCTAGCAAAAAAAAAAAAAAAAAAAAAAAAAAAGAAAGAAAGTATCCACCAGGGTGTTCATAGGTTACATGCAAATACCATGCCATTTTATAACAGGGACTTGGGCATCCAGGAATTTTAGTATCCATGGGGGTCATGAATTTTGGTATCCATGGAGAGTCCTGGAACCAAACCCTCATGGATACTGAGGGACAAGTGTATATGTACATCAAATCATCATGTTTTGTACCTTAAATTTATACAGTTTTATTTGTCAATTATATATAAAGCTGGGGAGAAAATATATATAAAGCTGGGAGAGGGGCATTGATATTTGTGTGGAATCAGGCAAATCCTGTCTTGCCTGTTTATCTGTGTGACTCTGGGCAAATTATTTAATTTCTCTCAGTCTCAAGTGGCTTGCCAGTTAATGGAAATAATACTTAGCCCTAGCTCATTCATTTATTCAACAATGTTTATCAAGCCCCTACATGACTGGCACTGTGCTAGGCATTGGGAAGATGATGAGAGGGGAGATAAACATGAATGATAATACCCATAAACGTGAAATTGTGGCTGTTCAAAGTGACAAACGTACATGGTATTATGAGCTGGTATCTGACTTCAACAGAGAGGTAAAATTGACACGACTTGCTTGGTGATGAATTGAACTGGGAAAGCAAAGTGGAGGAATGAGTCAGGAACCATTCTTTGTTTTCTGGCTGGCAACAGGTGCCATTGACCAGGGCCAGCAGCAGTGGAACAGGGTCAGGTTTGGGGAAGAGTTATGGCTGGTGGGGGATACACATGTGTGTATTGACCAAAAGCCCTTACTAGGTGTCAGGGACAGTTTTCTAATTGTCTCATTTAATTAGATCATGACAGCAGCTTCATTAGGAGAATTACTATTTGCATATTCCAGGAGTGGAAACAGACTCAGAGGATTGAAGTGACTTTCCCTGGATCTTACAGCCACTTAGTGGCAGGTCCGGGATTAACTTTCATTCTGTAGCCCGAACACGTGCTTTTTCTACTGCTTCACCCTACGGGGCCCAGCAAAGCCTTCAGGGGAAGGGAAGGCTGGCAGGCCAAGGGCAGGGACTCCAAGAAGGCAGAAAGGGAGGTGGGAGTAGAATGAGGGAAAGGGGAACAGAAGGAAAAAGAATTGTGGCAAAGGCAGGAGGAATTCTCTCCAGTGACTCGATTAAGATTTATTATTTGAAGACAACTTGAGCAGGCCAAACTGAGGTTCATATTTCGTAGGCCTACCGCCACTCCTTCTACCAAATTTTGGCCCTGAACCCTGAGGAGGTGGTAGGGAGGGAAACAAATGAGGAGGCAGTTTATGAGGTGGCTTAAGGCCAGGGCTAAATTTGAAATTAACATGGAGATTTCAGTCAGAGGAGTGAAGTTTCCAGGGCTGTGGCTATGCCCAGCAGCTGGGGCCCCAGGAGGGATAGAAAGCGGACCTTTTCTGGCTAGTGCTTTGGCCCCAACCTTCCTATCACCTGCCCCATGCTCCTGGCATTCTAGGAAGCAGTGAGAATCACTCTTTTGGCTTGTGGCTTCTCGTGCCATCAGAAGCAGGCTTCTGGGCAGCGATGTGGGGCAAGGGAAAAGGGAGCTGGGACTGGGAAAGGGCTGGGAAGTAAGTTTAGGCAGATGGAGCTGATGTCTGCTTTCCTCCTCCAGTTGTTGCTTGGCTTCCCCAAACCAGTGTCCTCCTCACCTGAGCTTCTTCCTTAGCCCTGTTCTAGTTTCTTTCCTTTGGGGCCTGCCTGAGATAGATACAAGCTCAAAGTCAGGGGATCACCAATATACCTTCACGGTGCAGACATCATCACTTCAGTGTTATGGTTCCTAAATCCTTTCTGGGTGATACATTAGGAACCTACTAAGCCAGAGTTTCCTCTGGGTTCTGACAACTTCTGGGGATATGGAATATTCTTAGAGGTTAGAGAGTTTTCTATGATAATTTTAAAATTGTGTGATGTTTTTCCTGTGGTTTCTCTTGGATATACTTAAGGTATACAACACGATGTTTTGACATACATACATAGTGCAATTGTTACTATTGTGAAGCAAATTAACATATCTAATATTTCACAGTTTTTTGATAGGAAAAATACCTAAAATCTACTCCATGAGCAAATTTCCAGTATACAATATTAATAACTATAGTCCTCATGCTCTACATTAGCTCTCCAGACATCTTCATCGTACGTAACTGCAACTTTGTGCCCTCTAACCTACCCCTCCCCATCTCCCCTCCCTGCTGCCCATGGTAACTACTGTTCTACTCTGTTTCTATATATTCAGCTTTTTTTAAACCCCACATATAAGTGCAGTCATGCAGTATTTTTATATTTGCTTCTGGCTCATTTCACTTAGCATAATGTCCTTCAGGTTTATCCATGTTGTTCCAAATGACAGTATCTCCTTATTTTTTTAAGCTGAAAAATATTATGGAATATTACATATTTACTTATATATAATGGAATATTACAACATATTTTAAGGCTGAATAATATTCCATTATATATATACACATATTCTTTTTATATATGTGTATACACACACACCGCAATTTCTTTTTTCCCTTTTTTGAGTGATAATTATTTTTAACTTTTATTTTAAGTTCAGGGGTACATGTGCAGGTTCTTTATGGAGGTAAACTTGTATCATGGGGGTTTAGGAGTTTGCTGTACAGATTATTTTGTCACCCAGGTGTTAACGCTAGTACCCATTAGTTATTTTTCCTGATCTTCTCCCTCCTCCCACTCTCTACCCTCTGATAAGCCCCAGTGTGTGTAATTCCCCTCTATATATCCACATGTTCTCATCATTCAGCTCCCAATTATAAGTGAGAACATACAGTATTTGGTTTGCTGTTCCAATTTCTTTATTCATCTGTTGATGGTCACTTAGGTTGATTCCGTATCTTGGCTATTGTGATTAATGCATCAAGGAACATAGAAGTGCAGATATCTCTTCAATATACTTATTTCACTTACTTTGGGTATATACCCAGCAGTGGGATTGCTGGATCATATGGTAGTTCTATTTTCAATTTTTTGAGGAATGCCTGTACTGTTTTCCATAATGGCTGCTGAGTTAAAATTGTGTTTTTATCACAATTAAAGTCTAAACTGAATGATATCAGCCTATTCTATGTCATCCACCTGCATGGCCACCTTATAGCTAAAGGGCAGCCATAATATTTCTGGACTTTCATTTATGTCTGACTCGATGTATTAGGATCAGATTAGGCTGCATGTAACAGAAAAAATTCTAAAACAATAGTGGTATAAACAAGATAGAAGATGAATTCTCTATCATGTCCAAAAAGTTCAAAGATAAGATGTTCAGGTTTGGTGTGGTAGCTCCATGTTGTTAGGTTTCATAAATCCTCCCAGATCTCTGCTATGTCATCCCGAAGCCGTGACCTTCATTCTTGTGATCTAAGCTGATTGCCATAGCTCCAACTAATTAATACTTGCTCATCCAAGTAGTAAAATGGGGGAAAGGGCAAGGAAGGACCAGCTCCCTTCCCTTTTAGACGAGCCCCAAGAAATCGCAATTAACACTTCCACTTGTATCTCATTGGCTAGAACTTGGTGGTATGGCTACAAGGGAGGCCGTGGAATATCGTATGCATTTTAGTTGAGCACATTAGGAGAGAAAGGGGTGGGTAGTGGGATGGATAGCTAGCAATCTCTGCCACATTTTTGTGTAAAAGAACTCATTACCTTTGCAACGTCCTACTTGCATTGTCAAGGACTAATGAGGAAAGAACATAGGAGGACTTAATACATAAATGATGGCTTAGTCCCAGTGAAGGCCAAATGATGTCCCTGAGGGCTGTAGGAATGACAGCTTAGCAGTAGATCTGATGGGGAAAAAAGTGGTGCAAGAGCTGAGTCATTGCCTGGCTCACAGTAATATAGCACGACGAACTCAAAAGAACCTGTACTGCAGTCGGCACCATAGTCACGATCTGAACAGCAATTTAATTTTAGCAAAACAACGTCATCTACCTTGTTAAAAGAACTGTTGTTCATTTGATTTTTATTAGTTTTGTGGTTTTGTTTACATTACATTTAGAACTTTATCTCAGTTTTATAATTGTATATCAGTCATACGCATAGGGAATTTGCAGTTTATTTTCTCTTTGTACATAGCTTAACACTGTAATGAAGATGAGTCAATAATTATGATCCATATATATATATTACTCAGCTGGGAAATGCTTCCTGAAACCACTGGGGATCACTGTAACAAACAGGAGGACTGTGGGAGTTAGAACCCCAAACTACGGCAGGGTTCTTTTCACACCACCACCCCAGTGCTGGTGAGGAGGAGGTAGCATGGTCCTGCAAAACAGGTGTTGAACCTAAACATAGCATGTGATCAGAGGAGCCTAATGCTGGAAGTGCTCATAAAAATCACATGGCATGCCTCCTGATGGAAGCTTCAGCTTCTCTACAAGCCAAGTGCCTGGGCCAGTGGATGAGGCTGAGGTTGGTGGTTTAGGATAACATAATGGGACATTCTGAGGGAAGGTTGATTTAAGCATTATGTTCCTGACAGCCAAGGTTACTTGGGATATTTTTTGAATATATTCATGTGAACATCTGATAAGCAGAAAGGATCCTGGGGTCAAATATATGAAAATGTATACCCTCCCTTGGTAATCTCATTCCACTCTCCCGACCATCTGCCACTGCTCAACTTGACCTGGATGATGCCCATCCAGGATCCTTTCACTGCATTGCAACCTAGAGGGCAGCCTGTTTATCATGGGGCAGAGGGGTTGCAAGGGATGGTATGACCTCTTTTGATACTGGGGAGTTGGATGTGGGAGTTGTTTCCAAAAGACTTAATTTAGGCCACTTACAGATGCAGGGAAGAAAAGCTCTTTCTCTCTCCTTCTGTGGCAGCAGTAAATCTTCCTAGCCCCAGCCACTGCCACCACCCTCAAGCACTTTCTTGGGTTCTCCACCTGTTGTGAGGGAATTCCATAGGGCTCAAGATATTCTGAAAACCAAATACCATATGTTCTCACTTATAAGTGGGAACCAAACATTGGCTGCACATGGACATAAAGATAGGAACAGTAGGCACTAGGGAGAGAGGGAGGAGAGCAAAGGTTGAAAAAGTACCTATCGAGTACTATGGTCACTACCTGGTTGATGGGTTCAATCAAACCCCAAACCTCAGCATCATGTAATATACCCATGCAACAAAGCTCCACAGGTAACCCCTGAATCTAAAATAAAAATTGGAAAAAAAAAAGAAATTTTGAGAAAGGCTCTTCTATCAGGATGAAAGAAAAATCAGTGAGGGGGGGTACAATATAGAGAGCAAGACAGACTAAAAGACAGAGCAAGTTATTTATAGAGGTAGCATATATGTATGCATGCATATGTATATATGTATATGTATATATGCATAAATATGTATATATGTGTACACACACACACACACAGAGGGAGAGACGGGGAGATGTTTATTAACAGAGAGATGGAGAAACATGGAAAAAGAACCAAAGAGAAAGAGGAGATAGGAGGAGAGACAAGAAAGGGTAAGAGAAAAACTTTAAAAGACACATTTAAATGTATAGAAAAGTCAAGTACAAGGCAAGAAGGGGCTTTGGGCCTCTGTGTTGCCTCAAGAGTCAGAAAAAAGGATGACAGGAGAAAATGCTGTCATGGAGTCTGTGCTATGCCTACTGCATGGAGAGAAATTCACCAGCCTTATGTTCTCTTCAGGAAGCTTCCAGTCCAAAAGGACCTGTTGATGAGCCACTGAATTTACAGGCAGCAGGACAATGGAAGAGAAGAATTCATGACAAGACACAGCATGCAAGGTATCTGGAAGAGCTCAGGTAAAGGCCAAAGTTGCCTTTGAGACAAGATGGTTGGAAAGAATAGCTAGTACATGCAGAGACAATGTCTGTCATAGAGAGTCCATGCTGGGACCAAACCAAGGAAGAGTTTCTGGAGCAGAAGGTAACTTCTAGAGCTGTGGGAACGGGATGTTAGGCTACTAGAGTGGGCCAAAAGCCATGTACAATCAACCATGTGGAAATTCTTGCTGAAGACTGATCCTCAGATTTCTCCAGCCTCCTGCCCAACCCCACTCCCTCCAATGCAGTAGTTGGGCTGTCTTCTTTCACAGAGAACATGGAAGCTATCAGGTGGAACACCACCCCCAGCACCCCTCTACTCGTACCTACATCTCCTTTTGTTTTTTTTTAAATGATAACTAATAATAGTATACATAATACTTATGGGGTACAATATGTTGTGATGATACATGTATACATTGTAGAATGATTAAGTCAAACTAATTTTTCACAATATGGAAACAGCCAAAATCACACACACACACACACACACACACACACACACACACACACACACACACACACAAGTATTTTTCAGTGGATGACATTATGCTAAATGAAATAAGCCAGGCACAGAAAGACAAACACCACATGATTTTACTTATATGTGGAATCTAAAAAAGTGAAACTCATAGAAGTAGAGAGTAGAATGTGAGCTACCAGGGGCTGGAGGAGGGGGTGGACAGGGAAAGGGAAGATGTGAATAAGAGGGTACAAAGTTTCAGTTAGACAGGACGAAGAAGTTCTGGTGATCTACTGCACAGCATGCTCACTATAGTTAGTAATAATGTATTATATATTTCAAAATTGCTGAAAGAGTGGATTTTAAGTGTTCTCATTATAAAGAAAGGATAAGTACGTGAGGTGATGGATGTGTTAATTAGCCTGACTTAATCATTCTACATCTCCTCTTATTATTTCTCTTTTCCCTCCAGGCCCTACACACTGTCCCCTAGCTGTTCTTTATTCACCATTACATGCTGAATATTCCAGACTTAGATGGGGTAGTTTCTGAAAAGGGTGTATTAACACATGCCATACCATTTTATCCTCACAGCAATTTTCCGAGTTGGGTCTCATAATACTGATTTTAAAGATGAAGAAACTGAAATTCAGAGACGTTAGGCAATGTAGCCAAGATCACACAGCAAGGCTGACGTTTAAACTTAGACATCCCTGGCTACTCAGCCCATTCTCCTTCACTGTGCCAGACAATATCCCAGCTCCATTGAAGAATATATTTGGTAAGTGAAAATTTGTCCATTTGGGACCCGTTAGAGCCAGGTTGGGGGGATGCACATGCAGTTCTGAGGAAAGGATCTTTGTGGGAACAAGATTAAAATGTCAGGCTGATGTGCCCACTGCAGGTGAGGAGAGAAAAAGCAATAAAAATTAATAGTGCAAGGACAAGTTAATTAAAAACCTCTGCACATGTAGAGGGAAATATTGCACGTCATCACTTTCTCTCATAATGTACAATCGTCGAGCTTGGCAGGCAAGCGGCTGGATCTTCACCTGGCACAGGGTCCCTTCCAGTCCTTTCACCAGGGCAGAGGGCCTCTGCAGGTACAGTTGAGGGTTGGTGAAACTCTTTTCTGAGGTCTGTTCACCCCTCTTCTAGGTTCCCCTCTTGTTGCCTCTGTGCCCAATCATTCAGCTGCCAGTCACCCCATCTCTACTCTGGTTGAGCCCAGTTGAGGTGTAGTATCTCCTGGTGCATTTGTCTCCAATAGACCGAGTCTGTGAAGTTTAACTGAGGGTATGAGGCTGCATCCATAGAATTTTAGGCACCGCTGAGGAGAGGCTTTGGGGTAAAGAGGCTTTGTCAGCCTCTCTGCTCTTAGATTTCTCACCTGCATGGTGGAGCTGTCAGCTTACTTAACATGCCAGCCATTGGACTAGATTTTATATATATATATATATATATATATATATATATATATATATATATATGATTATATGTGATCTCATTTTATCCTCAGTGAAATCCTGTGAGGTATATTGTTACTATTTGATAAATGATAAAATTGAAGCTCAGAAAAGCTAAGTAACTTGTCCGAGGTCACACAGCAGGTAAGTAGCAGAGGTGGAATTTGAATCCAGGTAGTCTGGCTGCAGAGACCACACTCAGAGCAGTTCCCCTCCACGGCCTCCCTACAAACAAACAAAACGAAAACAATGGTGAAACTGAATGGAAAAGCATGTTATTTCTGTCCCACCACCAAAGAGATATGAAAATCCTGGTTCTATTACCCACGCAGATCGCAACCTCAGGCTACTTCCTCCCTAATGACAGCGTATCTGAACTGCAAAGTACCATGGAGCATGTATGTTTTTATGCTTCTAGAAAGGTGACTTGGGAATACCAAAGTGGGATGCTAACCTAGGCTTTCCTGACCTCTAATCTCATTATTGAGAAACTTTAGATTAGCTCTACTTTTCACACTGGGAGCCCTGATAGGACACAAGTGGGTACTGGGAGCTAAACCTGGGCTGTAGTCAGAGTTTTTGCACATTAGATAATATTTTCCTTTGTGAACATGTTTTCAACATATGAACATACTCATAGTCTTTTTCTATCCCTTTTTTGATTATTTCTGTATCCTTGTAGGTTAAAAATAATGGCCAACAGGCATCAAGCTCTTACTCTGTGCTACGCACTGTGTTCACTGCTTTATATGGATGATCTTTTACTCCTCCACAATCCTATGAGGTAGGTACTATTATTAACTCTATTGTACAAGTGATGCCACAGAGACTCTGGGAGGCTGAATGACTACCTCAAAGTTACACAGCTACCACATGGCAAAGCTGGGATTCGCCCCGTGACTTGTGTGACTCCAGATCCGAGGCTGCTCTCCACTCCTCATGGCAGAATTTTTGAAGCAGCTAAGTGAAAGTTCATTAAATAATACAGAAATTTATCTAGCAACTGTTCCATTGCAAAGATGGGGGAATTGATGCTGAAAAATATTCTATGAATGTCTCAAATGACAGCGGGAGGAGTCACTTGAAGTCTCCATAGTTCTTGTTCAGTCCTCAGATACTGTGAGGTCTGTGAGGGCAGGGCTGGGTCTGATCCACTTATCTCTCCTGTGGGTAGCACATTATAGGGATTCAGTTAATACATTTTTGGCAATGAAACGAATGTTTCTAATGACCATTTTTCATCTGGCCTGGTTTCAATCTCCTCTTAATGCCAGGTCTTGCCTTGTTCTAGGTCGGCACCAACCTCCCTCTAACAAATATGGAATATAGGTGAGGGTCTGAGTCATCTGTGCTGTTGTGTTTGATTTAAGGGCATTGGTGGCTTCACCATTCAGATTTCACCACTACCATTTCATACATTCATTTCCCGTAGTTCCACTTATTACAGAATAAAACACATTAAGTCATAGTAATGGGGAAGCCAAGGCTACAGCTACCAAAACAAAAACCGAGGAAACAAACTCACATAATAAAAAATAGTGCCTCACAGGTACTAAGGGCGTTCCATACACGAGGCACTGTTCTACGACATTTGTTTGTACAAATTCATTTAATCCTGACAATAACCTAATGAGATAGATGCCATTATGATCCCTATTTAACAGATGAGGAAACCGAGACTCAGAGAGGACTGGCTACACAGTTAATAGGTGGTAGAACTAGAATTTTCACTATGTCTGACCATGTTTGACTCCAGTGTCTCTGTTAATAACCATAATGCCAAACTACTTACGCTTATTACTGTGAGACTTGTTGATGGTTATGCTGTG
This sequence comes from Sapajus apella, assembly GCF_009761245.1. Taxonomy (NCBI): domain Eukaryota; kingdom Metazoa; phylum Chordata; class Mammalia; order Primates; family Cebidae; genus Sapajus; species Sapajus apella. The sequence goes on from NW_022437055.1 coordinate 1,648,584, forward strand.
GGGACTGAGCCAAGGAAGGGGCAAAAACGATTCCTAGGACAGGGCTTGTGTTTGATGACGGTGGGGGCGGTCATGAGTTTGGCTTTTGAATATATCAAGTTTGAGGGGTCTTTGAGATACCCAGCTGGAGATGCAAAAAAGACAGGTGGGTATGTAGTTTGAAATCTAGAGGAGACATTGGGGACTCTTCACCATATAGATAAAAATAACTGACAGTTATTACACACTATGTGCCAGCACTGTCCCAAGAGATTTATGTGGATAAACGATTCTAATTTAATTCTCATGGCAACCCTATGAAAGTGGTGCTTCATTGTACTCACTTTAAAGATAAAGAAACTGAGATACAGAGAGATTAAATTATTTACCCAGGGTCATACAACTGGTAAATTCTAGAGGCAGGATTCAAACTCAGGCAGTCTGAATCATCTGAGGTTCAGCTTCCTTATTTGTCAAATGAAGAAAATATTTTCCAGCATGCAAGATTGTTATGTAGAGTATATATGTCAAAACCCTGGCATGTAGTAAGATTTCCACAAGTTAGAGTTACTACCATTAATGCACCTAATATTATTTAATAACATGATTAATTTACAGATTTACAATAACACAATTATTATCGTAACAGGTAGGACCTAAGGGTTTCCACATCAGGATTTTCTTCATTTCCATTTTCTCAGTATCCCTAAGAAAATGAGCCCGATCTCTTGGGGCTACAATGAGTATAGATGCTGTTAGTAACTATCTCCGGAAGATTCTGAGGAAGAAATGGGCCAGTGTTGGAAAGAACTTAACACAGTGCCTGGCACCTGGTACATGTGCAAAAAGTGTTAGCTATTTCTGAGACTTTGTCCTGGACACCAACTGAATGAAGTCACACACAGAGCTCGAAATTCCAGCTACTGACTGTCTTTCAACTCTCTTTTAGCATCTTTGGTTTTAAAGCACGTTAGATGCCCCAGCCGAACTTGTCTTCAGTTCAGCTCACTTTAAGTCTTTTTTATCAGTACTTTTGTGGCAACTCTATCATTTCCACTGGCAAGCCCTCCTGGGACTACAAGCACCAGAGGTCCCACCAAGCACACTGGACCAAACCACGCACTGAGAATCCACAAAGAAAAAAAAATCTTCAAAATCTCTTATTTACTTGGTACCACCACTCTACCCACAAGGGGGCGCTACTTCATATAGAATCCTGGCGTTTTTGCTGCAGAGATGAATCAAAACCTAAGACAGTGGCGGAATATGAACCCCATGTAAACAGACCCCCAAATTTGTCTAGAGACCAAACCCCTGATGTTGGCCACAGCCTGAGACTTGAACCCTAGCCTCGAGATGAGTCGTATTCTGAGGACTGTACAACATAATGGTTAAGGCCATGACTTCTGGAGTCAACCTGCTTATGTTCTGATTCTGGCTCTATCACTTCCCAGCTGTGTGCACTCTGAGCCTGAAATTTTAACTGGAAAAGAGGGATACTATTAGTAACTATCTCAGGAAGATCCTAAGGAACAAACAGGTTAATGTTTGTAAAGAGTTCAACACAGGGTCTGGCACCTGGTGCATGCTCAAAACATGTTAGCTATTTCTGAGCCCTCTCCCTGGCCAACTGAATGAGGTCACACGCTGAGTTCTAAATTTCAGCTACTGACTGTCTTTCATCTGGTGAGCTCATACAGCACTGTCCTGGGATGGTGGCTGGTGGCTCCATGAACCTGCATTCCCACTAAAGGTGACACAATCCAAGGTTCTCTGATGCCTCTCTCACACGTCCACTCTGGCCAGCTTCCTGCCATGTGCACCCTTATGCATTCAGGCTAAGGCTTCAGGTCAGTGTGCTAAATTTGGATTTCAGCTCCCCTGCTGGCCTTGGCCTTGGAGGCAGGCTTAAATTACATGTTTTGCCCTGGAGAGTAGCCCCACCCTCCCCAAACAAACAGGTACATGTACACCACAAAGTGAAACAGACATACAAACTTACATTCTGTCTCTCTCTCACACACACACATATACACACGTACACACAGAGGCCTCTTCCACCCAAACTCCAGGAGTAAATCCCTGCTCAGCGGGGAGGGAATGAAAGGTAACTGAGCCCTGCAAGACAGCTGGGCAGCCGGCTCAGCCCCTGCCAGGCACTTTTCCTAGTAAGGGCATCCTTTGGGCGACAATATCCAATTGAAGACACAGCCCATAGGGAGCTCCATGACTGTTTCCCTTAGCCCTGCTAGCAATGTCCCCAGAACCTTTTTGGGTTCTGTATTTAGAGAGCTGCTGGTACTCACTGACCTGGTCAGCCGGCAGCTGGTGCTCGCCTGCCTGCCTCTTCTCTCTCTTCCCATACTAATGGCTGTATCTGTACCCATAGAGATAAGTAATTCGAATTCCTCCAGTCTGTGGTCTTCCTTAGTGCTGTGTGGCCCAGGAGTGCCCTTTCCCAGTCTCGTAAGCTTTGATCCTGCATGCTTCAACCCCTCCCTTGCCATTTCAGTTGTTTCCCCAAAGGGTTTGGATGAATTCTAGCTTCTCCAGCTGGATGAATGTGTGGATAAGTCCTCCAGGGTCCCGTCAGTTTACGAAGATGGCTTCCCCTGTGTATGATTCCAAAACACCCATGAATTCATTTCAGAAATATTTAATGAGTCCCCATTATGTGCTAAACATTGTTCTCAGTGTAAGACACACAGTTAAAAAAAAAAAAACAAAAGAATTCTCAAAGGAGCTCAAGAATAAGTGGGCTAAAATGCCAATATATGCTTATTACATGTTAGGCACTGTTCTGAATGCTTTACCATCTATTAACTTCAAAACCATCTATTGGTCTTCAAAACCTCATGATATAAGGAATACTATTATGCCCATTTTACAGATGAGGATGCTAAGGATCAGAGAGGTTTCATCACTATAGTGATTTGAAAAGCATCCTCCAAATTCACGTCCGCCCAGAACCTCAGGATGTGACCATATTTGTAAAAAAAAAAAAAAAAAAAAAAGACTTTGCAGACATAATTAGTTAAGAATTTTGAGACGAAATCATCTTGGATTTAAGGTGGATCCTGAGTTCAATGACTGGTGCCCTTTTAAGAAGAGGAGAGGGCACAATACAGAGAGACACAGAGAAGAAGGCGATGCGATGCTGGAGGCATAGCGTTACTCAGGGATCACCAAAGACTGATGACAATCATCAGAAGCTAGGACAGAGGCATACGACACTTTCTCCCTCAGAGCCCCCAGAAGGAACCAACCCTGCGGATGCTGCGAACTGTGCGAGAATACATTTCTGTTGTGTGAAGCCATCCGGTTTGTGGTACTTTGTTGCACTAGCCCCAGGAAAAAAATGCAGTGACTTGCAGAGCTAAGATTTGCACTTAAACAGTCAGTCTCCTTATTCTGTCCCCTCAATTCCTCCTGTCTCCTATCTCTCGCTCCCAAGTAGGGAAGGTGGTTTCGGGGCCTCCACTGAAGAAGCTGGAAAAGTAATGCCCATGGTGACCCCAGATGAGTAATAGCCTGGCCCCTTCTAAACCTCAATTTTCTCATCTGTACCATCAGGAATTGGGGCTAGGTGGTTTTTAAGGCCTCTTCCAGTCGTGGCATTTTTATGAGTCTATGATTCATAGTTTTGGGGGAGAGGTGGCACAGTGACAGCCATGAGAGCAGGTTGTAGATGAGGGGATAGAGAATACACATTATATGTAATTGACTGATTTTCAAAAGGCCTGTGGATAAAACACTATTATGGAAAATTTTTCATTATCTTTCCCTGTTGTTCTCTTTATGTCTGTTTCTCTCTGACTCCCCCGCCTTCCCTCTCTTGCACATGCATATGCATCCCCACACCCACACACATGCCCAAAGACTCCTCTCCAACCCTGGAGAGTAAGTTCATATTTATGAATTTCAAACTGGTGCAGAGGGAAGGGGCTAGTGTGTATGAGTGTCCAGCAGTTCCTGGTAAGGGGAAAGGCATTGTGGGGAGGGGTGGAGAGGACTCTAGAGATTTGGGGCTGGAAACAGTGTTATTAAGTATGTTCATTAATGAGCCGAAGAAGGAAATGACTAATACATTGATGGAAGGAGGCCGATGGCACCAAACCACTTGGTTAATTAAAACCACAGAGGTCTTAGAGTGACTCTGAAAAGCCCCTGAGGATGGAAATGGTCGATAGAAGGCAAATAAAGAATAAAACTAAGAAAGACCATTCAGGGGGTAATCATTGAAGGAATGTCTTGCATAGAGAGGTATCTAAGACTGGAAAAAGAGAAAAAGGACAAAATACTACAATTCTGCTCACCTGTGGGCACTAAAATCTCCCTAACACTTGCATGTTTCTTTATAAACGGCGTAATGCCTGACCATAGCTGTTTGCCTAGTATCCACTGGGAAAAGGCCTGAGCCTAGGTCCAGAGCAAATAAGAAGAGCGACAGCACCCCATGAAAGCCTCTAAATATTGGTCAGGTGGAAGGGCATCGGAGGGTCTTTTCCGTTGTCAACAGCCAAGTGGCATAGAGCCTCCCAGGCTAGATATAGCTTTCTCCAGATTAGCTCCCAGAAGGTGTTTCAAACGGAATGACAGGAAATGACTTCACAAATTGCCACAGCAATAATTTAGGTTCTGGGTGGTCATTTGTGGAGCAATGATTGGTACCTCACAGCTTGTATACAAAGACCTTTGCCATAGAGATGGTCCTTAAGGCTTTGTCTCTTGGAAGAGTGGTAACGTACAAACACTTAGAAGTCTGGAATTCGACTAGACTTAGCATGCTGCCCAACCTTGGTTTCTCCACCCAGAAAATGGGAATAATTACAGTGTCTACCTCAAAGGGTGGTTTTAAGGATCAAATTAGAAAACATAGATAATGTACCATGCTTGCCATATAAGAAACACATAGCAGCCTTTGTCATTTCTACCTAGATGTCTTTCATGTACCTCAAATATAACATAACTCATTACTTACAGGCATCACCATTAACTCAGTTTCTTAAACTATAAACTTCAGAGTCATCCTCAGTCTCCCTTTTTTCCTCCAACCCCCACATTCAATTGACCGCCAAGGCCGAGTTTCTCTTCTTGATCCCTCCTGCCCCAGTGCCTCCCCCAGTACAGGTCCTCATCATTTCTTGCCTGAATGACTGCAGCAGTTAACTGGTCTCTATGCTGCCGCCTCTCCCCTCGGCAGGTCATTATCCACAGTGTGCCCAGATAAACTTTTTAAAATATGAGTCTGCTTAGGGCATTATGCCTTAGCTTAAAACTTTTTTAGGACTCCCACTTTCTTTAAAGATTAGGTCCAGTCTCCTGATTTTTTTCCTACAAGGAAATTCACATTCTCTTCCTGTCCAGCCTCCTGTCTACTCCTCATATATTTTAGCTTCTCTGAACCTCTTTTCCAAATATGCCATGCTGTTTCACTGTTCCATGCCTTTGCAGAAGCTGTTTCCTCTACTTTTACCTGTTGAATCCTTACTCATCCAAAGCCAGGTTCAAATGTGCTCTACTTTGGGAAGCCCTTACTGTCCCTCCGAATTAGATATTTTGCTCTCCTCCTTATAATCTCATTGCACTTAACCAGGACCTATGTGTAGTACTTCTCTTGTTAGCTAAAGATTGTTTAAAGATGTACCTATTTATCCCACTGGTCTCAGTACTCCCTGTCCCCATGCAGTGGTGAGACTAAGCTGCCACTGTCCAAGGACTAGAATCAGGGCATCTGGCTATGGCCAGTCTGTGTCCTGGGCTCTGCTCCTCTTGTTTCTCTCCTGAGTCCAAAACAAACACTGTCACGGACCCCTAGGGAACTTGAGAAACGGAGAAAATCCAGGTGACAGGAACTGATGTTGAACAAGCTGGTGCTACTGGATAAAATCTCATAACAATCCCTGATCAGCTTCCTGTCATCAAGATAAATGACCCAGTGCTGATGGCTCTGCAATTACAGCTCTTCTAATTGAATGTCGAGACCCCTGTTTTTGGAAAACCAGTGGCTTAAACACTCCCTGCCCAACCATAAGTATATGTTCTCTTTGGTCTCTATTCAAATTTAACAGACAGGTATTGAGTGCCTACCATGTGCCAGGCATTGTGCAAAGAGTTTTAGAATCATGTCTTTATTTAATCATTATAAAAATCCTATCAGGAGGTTATTATCATCTCCATTTGAAATATGATAAGACACCTGATGGCTCCAGAGGTGAAAGGATTTGCTTGAGATTACTCAGCTAATAAAGATAACAGATATCATTTAGTGAGTTCCTACTGTGTGTCTAGCACTGTGTAAAATACTCTATGGGCATTAATTTATCTATACAGTTCTGAAAAGTAGATGTTATAACCTCCATTGTATAGTTGGGGAAAACAGAGCTCAGAAATGAAATGATTTGACCAATATCTCATGATTACTAACTTTCTACCACACCACATGGTCTCTTTGACCCCCCATCACACTAGAGTTCTCCAAGAAGAAGGGCTGTATTATCCATGGCAAAGAGAATCTGTTCACAATGGTGCTTAGCATGCGGCATGGACAAATTAAAGAATGAAAGCCAGGATGCTCCAACCCAAACTTTAGGGACAGGTACTGCTGTGAAAACAGTCCTAGGGAGGGCCAGCCCATTTTGCAGCACACCTCCCTGCCTCTTCAGGTACCTGGGGTAGGCATCTTTAATTCTTGGGGTTCTGGAGGAAAGCTACTTTCCTGAGAATGGAATGAGTTTTCAATGAGGAAACATTGCTGTCACACATCCATTGCTCAAGAGACAATCTTTATTGACAAAAATTAAACAGAGATAGGAGCTGAAATGGAAGCCACAAACTTTTCCATATGGTCCTCTTTTGGGAGACACATGGATGATATATCTGGCACATCTACTAAGCATCCTTCCAGAGAGCCACTAGATTCCTGTGTGGTCCTGGACTTCATTTCCACCACAAATCCAATGAGGTGATACACCAGAAGTCCTCTAAAGTTCGTCTAGTTTAAACCTACAGTTCCGGGTCCTCAAGAAGCCAACATTATTGGTTGGTAACCTGTTGAGCGACCTGGGAGTGCGGCCAGCTCCCAGGTCAGTGTCAGGAGCGCCATATACGCAAGCGGCCAGTTTTAGACATTGCGCCAAGTTGGGTGCTTCATCTTCTTCCTGACAGGCTTAAAGTAAGTGGACTGATGGGGTGGACAGGAAAATGATGACTGGCAGACTCAGCAAGATCCTTTCGTCTCCCCACCACCAGCCAGAGCCACAGCCAAATGAAATGGCCTTTGGAACAGAACTGGCTCATTCCATTAAGGAGATGAGAGTTCTATTTTTTTTTCCCATTTATTTATTTTATTGCATTTTAGGTTTTGGGGTACATGTGAAGAACATGCAAAATTGTTGCATAGGAACACACGTGGCAGTGTGATTCGCTGCCTTCCTCCCCATCACCTACATCTGGCATTTCTCCCCTTGCTATCTCTCCCCAGCTTCCCACCCCCCACCGTCCCTCCCCTATTTCCCCCCAACTGACCCCAGTGTGTAGTGCTCCCCTCCCTGTGTCCATGTGTTCTCGCATTGACAACAAAAGCCAAAATAGACAAATGGGACCTAATCAAACTCCACAGCTTCTGCACAGCAAAAGAAACAATCATTAGAGTGAATCGGCAACCAACAGATTGGGAAAAAATTTTTGCAGTTTACCCATCTGACAAAGGGCTGATATCCAAAATTTACAAAGAACTAAAGCAGATTTACAAGAAAAAAACTAACAAGCTCATTCAAAAGTGGGCAAAGGATATGAACAGACACTTCTCAAAAGAAGACATACGTGAGGCCAACAAACATATGAAAAAATGCTCATCATCACTGGTCATCAGAGAAATGCAAATCAAAACTACACTGAGATACCATCTCACGCCGGTTAGAATGGCGATCATTAAAAAATCTGGAGACAACAGATGCTGGAGAGGATGTGGAGAGTTCTATTAATTGGAAATAAAGTTTCAAAGGCAGGCAGATCAGCAACCAAGGCCCATGGCTAAGCACTACTCTCTGGGTAGAATACATGGGGGCATTCTCCAGGCTTTGTGGTAGAGGTTGAAGAGCAAGAAGGCAGCTGAGCTCAAATGGAGAGCACCAGCCTGGCAAATGCAATTAGAACTAGTCAGGGCTGCCCTTTCCCACTCCTCACCCCTGCCACTTCAAATTCCCTCACATGGACAGAATTGCATGTCCTGTTTTCACACCCCACCCCATTCCCCATTCAAATTACTTTCTGAATTTGTCTTCGCTGTTTATATTATAGCTCCCTGATGCTGTGGAACATTTCAAGCACCATAGAAGTCTCTCTTGTACCCTTTCCCAGTTAATATTCCTCCAAGAGGTAACCACTAATCTGGAATCATCTGGAGGGCTTGTTAAAGCACAGATGAGTGAGCCCCACCTTCAGAGATTGTCATTTAATAGTTCTGGTTGTGGCTCAAGAATGTACATTTATAGCAAGTTCTGAGGTGCTGCTGGTGCTTTGAGATGCACTGTACTAGTCTGACTTCTATCGGCAATGTTCAGCTTGCTTGTTCTTCAATGCACTCTTTCATGTTTGCCTTCTTTTATTCAACCTTATGTCTGCAAAATTCATCTATGTTGTTGAATGAGCCAGCAGTTGATTTTTTACTGTATTTGTGGTAGCATTTCATTGTCTGGACATATTGCATTTTATTTATCATTGTACTGCTGAATGCACATTTGAGTGATTTCTAATTAGGGACTATTATGAATGATGTTGCTCTGAACATTTTTTTTGTCCCTTTTAGAAGGTGTTTTTTTAAAAAAGTATTTTATTTTAATTTTAAGTTCCTGGATACATATGCAGAACATGCAGGTTTGTTACATAGGTAAATGTATACCATGGTGTTTTTCTGCATCTATCAACTCAACACCTAGGTATTCATTTTCACATGAATTAGCTATTTATCCTGGTGCTCTCCCTCCCGCCACCCCCCAGGCAGACCCTGATGTGTGTTGTTCCCCTCCCTGTGTTCATGTGTTCTCACTGGCTTTGAATACTCTTGTACATGTTTTTAGGTAGGCATATGCACTTATTTCCCAATATACCTCAGTATAGAATTACTAGATTATAGGTTAGGTTAGATCAAGTATATAATTTAGTTTGTTAGGTACTGTCAAACAATTTTCTAAAGTGAGTGTTCCTATTTGTACTCCTACCAGAAGAGTATATGGATTTTTAGTGCTCCTTATCCTTGCCAACACTTGTACTGATATATTTTAAAAGAATTTAGCCATTTTGAGGGGTGTGTGTGTGTGTGTGTGTGTGTGTGTTTACGATCATGATTTAATTTGCATTTATGATTTAACCAGATTTCATAGTGTAAAATTGTTTGCAGTGATGGAAATGTTCAGTATAGGCCTTCAAACAAGTGACAGCTGGTATGGACACTGCACATACCAGCTCAGATGGTATGGAGGAGCACTGGATGAAGAAGGAAAGGGGAAATGCTCAAGGAAAAATCCAAGTGTCTTCACTTTTTTGGTTCACTATTCACCTTCGTATAGACAAGGCAGTTCTCCTCTTGGAATGGAGTTGAGGTCTCCAAGTTGGCTTATGAGCTTGGGAATACTAAGACTGCTAATGTCAATCCTCCAGATGGAAGTGAACTTGGAATATTGGAGGTACGGAAGAAGAGTACTATGGTTTAAATGTAAGAAAAAAAGGGGAGGATATAGATAATATCAGAGAGATCAGCAGGGACCATCTTTTAGAGGGTCTTGTAGGTTTTGTGAAAGAGCTAGGAGTTCATTCTAAGAACAACGAGAATCCAGTAAAGGGTTTTTGAAAGGAGAGTGACAGAATATGATTTATATTTTGAAAATATCACTATGCTTAATGTGTAGGTCAATTGTTCTCATCCTTGGCTGCATGTTGGACTTGTCTTGAGAGCTTTAAAAAATATTGATTCCTGAGTTTCACCTCCTTAGATTCTGATTCAGTTGGCCTGGAGTACAGCCTGGGTATTTCAAGTTAAGACAGAGAGAAGTGGACATATTTGAGACATATTTTGGATGTGAGATATACTGAGTTTGGGGAGTCTCTGTGGATAGAGAGAAAGGGGTAAAGGATGTGACCCAGTGTCTTGCTTGGGGCTTATAATAGATGGTGGTACCATTCACTAAAATGGGGAGCACTGACGAAAGAGGAGCAGATTGGGGGTGGGGCCATAAGTTCAGTTTGGGCTATGTTGAGTTTGAGACGCATGATCTGTTCAGGGAAGTAGACAGGACTCCATAATAGATAGGATTTGGAGAGGGCAAAGGGAGAGGAAGAGCCGTGGAGGATTTGCTCAGCTCATGTCTCATATTTCAGCCTTTCCACAATTCTCATCTTGGTCATTTCCACTACTCTGATTTGGATCCTGTCTCTGTTCTCGAGGTACTAATAGGCTAATCTGGTAAACTTCTTCCTGCAAATATGTTAACTCCATTTCATATCCCCTTGTGATGCCTTTACCCAACTAAAATACAAAAGTCCTATGGCATTCAAAGAGTAGCTCTTCTGATAGAAATTCGAAGCCTCTGTGGATGATTGGTGGGGAACGGTTAAGAGAAGCTGTGGTAGAATTTTGCCCCTTCAATTTCAGTGAGGAGGAGTTGGACTTATCAAGATAAAACAGAGTGTGCCCTGACTTCCTTAGGGAAAATTCAAGGCCTGAGCTAGAAGTTTTATATCTATTATCTCATTTAGTATCTCAAATCACTTGAGTTGTTATTATTACTATTTTACAATTAAAGAAACTAAGGCCAACGAAGGTGAAGCAGCTCATTCAGAGTCATCCAACTAGTCTGATGCAGAACCTGGAAGTATATTTCTGCCATGATTGCTTAGAGATTTTTATTCATTAATTTACTCTCATTGTGCACTAGAGTACATGCCTCTGGGAGTCCAGAACATCCTGCATAGAGCCCTTCTGAGGAGTATCAAGGGAATAAAGAATTCTTTTAGATAGAAGCTAGATTGGCTGGTGGACTGGAGTAGGGTCACCATTGGTGAGCTCCATCTCCTGGGTCCTGTCTTATAGTAATCTGTCCCCACTTCTGCTCCTGAAACAGAGATCTGAGGAGCTAGAAGAGCCTTTGAAGAGCAAAGAGGCTCTAAAAGTAGGGAAACAGGGCAGAGAGAGGCAAGGTACTTTGTCCAGAGTCACAGAGCCAATTAGAGGCAGAATCAGGGAAAACCTGCAGGGGAGGCTCCCAAGAGCATATATCTCCAGGAGGAGGCAACTTTCTAAAAGAAGAACTTAGTAGGGGAAAGAGCGGAAATAATCCTGGGGCTATAGCAGAGAACTCTGCCCAGAACCACTGCAGTCACGTTCCACTCAGTGCTTGCTCTCCGTGCTAATGCAGCCCTCAGCTCAGGGCTGGAAAAAGACATAGGACAGGGCTCCTTAATGAGAACATTTGGGAACCCAGGAAAGGTTAATGATCTGCAGCCTCGACCATCCGTCAGCTGCCCAGCCAGAGACAGTAAACACAGTTACTCATCTAATTAGCCAGGAAAGGCTGGGCAGGGGCTGAAGATGGGGCCTTGGAGATTACAAACTAAGGGTCCACCTGCTTAAGGTTGCTGAGAGAGGCTACCAGAGGGCACAGACCACCATTCCTGGAGGCATTTGGAAGGGGGCTCACTCTTAACTGGTATTCCTGCAGCTCTGGCTGCAGGCACGTGGTGAAAGGCACGGACATTTATTGAGGACCTCTTCTGTGTCAGGCAATGTACTGGGTCAATTCTATATGTATCATCTTATTGTGTCCCCCCAACAACACTGCAAAGTTCTTACATTTATTGAGCACCTGCTGGATGCCAGTCACCATATATATGTGTATATATAAATATATCTATCTCCCTATGTATATTGCAAATGGTTGCTGCATCATAAAAAATATGTTTTTTTAAAACTTTCATTTATTTATTTATTTTTACCAGAGATGGGTCCACTCTTCTGGGCAACTAAAGGGAGTGAATGTGCATATAAGTGTGTGCCTGTGTGCTTGCACTTGTGTGTGTGGAGTTGACAGAAGCCATCACATAGGCATATGTATACTTCCTCACACTCTTACCCTTACAAGCATAGCTTCTTGCAAAGTTGAACGCAACCCAACCCACTATATGTAATACATATATATATACACACAGAGACATATATATGCCAGTCACTATATATAATCATATTGTAATTCTTCAGAGAATCCTAGGAAGTAGTTGGTATTGTCCTCATGATATGGTTTGGCTCTGTGTCCCCACCCAAATCCCATTTCAAATTGTAATCTCCACGTGTCAGGAGAGGGGCCTGGGGCAAGGTGATTGAATTGTGGGGGCAGACTTCCCTCTTGCTGTTCTCATGATAGTGAGTAAATTCTCACGAGATCTGGTTGTTTAAAAGTGTGTGGCACTTCCCTCTACTCTCTCTCTCTCTCTCCCCTCTTCCACCATGGGAAGATGTGCCTTGCTCCCCCTTCACCTTCCACCATGATTGTAAGTTTCCTGAGGCTTCTCAGTCATGCTTCCTGTTAAGCATGCAGAACTGCGAGTCAACTAAACCTCTTTTCTTAATAAATTACCCAGTCTCAGGTAGTTCTTTATAGCAGTGTGAAAAGGGACTAATACACCACATTTTACAGGAGAGAAAATTGAGCGTGATTGGTTGATTTGCTGACCTATTCGGCAAATAAGTATTCATGACCACTCTCTGCCAGGGATTGTGCTAGGTCCTAGGGATATAATGGTAAAAAGACACATATTTTGCCCTTGTGGGGTACCTACTGTCTAACGGGGAAGAGAAACATTAAATATGAGCTCCACAACTAGAAAGCAGCAAAACTTGACAGGAATCTATTGTAGGGTAAAGCTGTAGGAAGGATGGTGAGGGGGCTGAGGTGACAGGTGCTGTAGCAATCAGACCAGTATACCCTTGCTCATGACTGGCCTAGTTTGGCTCCAGGAGGCCAGGCCCTGGGGCAAATAATGTATTGCTGCTTGGGCAAGTGGGAGAGACCTCTCTAGACATATGTGCTCATTGGGCTCTGTGGCAATGAATGGGAGAAAACTCTCTAGACACATGTGCACATTAGACACATGTGTTCAAAGATTCTTTGCTTTCCCAGTTGCCAAAAATGATTTCAGCTCCAAAGAGGAGCTATTGGGGTGAGGGAAAACTCTGTGATTGCCGAGTAGTCAATGGAGTGAGCCACAGCAGGGGAATGGGTATTCTTTGAGCACCTGGTGTGCCGAACCCTGTGTGAAGTCCTGTGAGGAGGTGGCTGGGAGCAGTCAAAGACTGTTTTTTTCCAGGGAGGCTTTTAATCTAGGTTGGAAGTGGGACTTATTTTTGTGGAAAGATTATGGAAGATAGCCAGTTAAGAGCTTAATAGGGCAGTTCTGACTCGCTAGCTCAGAAGCCTGGGATTCTTTGAGGGCTTCTTGGAAGAGAGAGAGGAAGAGAAGCACCATGACACACAGAGAGTGTGGAGGTGAGTAAGCAGAAAAGTGTGGTGGAGATGGAGAGGGAGAGAGAAAATAGGAGACAGCAAGAGACAGAGGAATGAGACAGAGACAAAGTGTGATAGACACCAAAGCAACAGAGAGACTGGCAGAAAAACTGAGACAGTAGAGGGAGTGAGAGAAAAAGAGAAAGGCTGGGGCCTGCAGTTGTACAGGAGGAAATGCAAACGATGAGGTCACCCCTCACCCACTTTGAGGCCCTACCGACCACTGTGGAATCAGGCTTCAAATGGTTGCTGCATGATAACAAATAGTTGTTGTCGTTGTTGTTTTTCCATCAGAGATGGGTCTAATCTTCTGGGCAACTAAAGGGAGTGAATGTGCATATAAGTGTGTGCTTGTGTGTGTGGAGCTGACAGAAACCACCACATAGGCATGTGTATACTTCTTCCTCACACTCTTACCCTTAGAAGCATAGCTTCTTGCAAAGTTGAACGCAACCCAAGTTGTAAAGGGAATCCTGTTTTTCTACTAAATGACATTTTCACTCTATTTAGGAAAGGTCCACACGGGAAAGTGAGTTCTTTTCATTTGAACCATAAGAAAATGTCATCCCCAAACCAGGGATATAAAAAGAGCTGGACACACATCTACACAAAATTAGGATTTAGCCACTTATTAGCTCTGTGATCTTGAGCCATGTAGTCAACCTCTCTAGGTCTCAATTTTCTCCCCGACAACGAGGTAGTTGTATTTAGTCCTTGGTCACTTTTCCACTTGAGCACGTGCAACAAACAGGTGTAGCCTGGGCCCCCAAAGAAATTTTTCCTGATGACCTTTAGTTTGAAAGGGTGAGGGGAGAATAGGGGATCAACAGATCAGATCAGAAGGCAGTGTGGAATGAAGCAGGGGTATAAATAAAGTCATGCCTAAACTACTTGACTGAAATGGAATGAGCCCCTGGAAACTTGGCCCTTGGTCTGGCTCTGTTGGCCCAGTTGGCTGGCTCAGCAGAGGGGCCTCCCACCTCTCACACCCCTCTTGGCTCCTATTTGCTTCCTGCTTGTCTTCCACTTGATGCTTAGTAGGGCTAATACAGTCTGATTTGCAGTAGGGGAAATGCCTACACACTCTATTTTTATTTCCAGTGGGAAATTTCAGTTGCGTTCAATGGAATATGCCAGTGTCAAGAAGGACTAATGGGGATTCCCAACTGAAAACCCAGCATGCATGATGGTGAGAGGAGAGACAGAGTGAAATCCTGATATAGGGTTCTTAAGGCCAGTTAAGGGTGCTATGGGGGAAAGTGGCCATATCTTACTTTATTGATTATGGTCAAATTTAATTTCCTTCTCTGTACCCCCAACCCCTCTGTCCCAGACCAGCTCATTTTACTTTCTGACTGGATTATTGCACCAGCCTCTTCCCAGGCCTCTTTGCTTCTAGCTTCTTGGCTCTATTCCATTCGTCACTCTTCACCTTTATCTTTTTATATCCCGACATTGATCATGTATCCCATCTACTTGACTATGAGCTATGTGAGAGAAGAGATTGAGTCATCTTGTTAATTGCCTAATTCCCTTTGCCAAGCATCATGTTTTTCATAGAGGAGATGCTTAATAAATGTTTGACAGATGAATCAATGAATGGACAAATACCATGGGCTAGTCACTATGCTCATTATTGTAGGATAGTCCTCTCATGTGCTCCCACAGTCAACAATGTTTGCCCCATCAAACAACTTATGCTATAGTTTGTAATTGCTTGTTTATTAGACTGGAAATTCTGTGAAGACAGGGACCACATCTGTCAAGTTTACCTTCCCAGACAAACATTACTCTCAGCACCCTGCATGGTGTTGAATGAATTCATGAATTAGTGTTCCACTGGAAATATATTTTACCTCCATCCCTAACTGTACATTCAGCAGTTACTGACTGGGCACCTACTAAGTGCACGGCAGTGGTCTAGGCATTGGAAATTTTTCAGTGAACAAGACAGATAAAAGCCTCTGCTTTGATGGAGCTTATATTTTAGTGAGGAAGACAGTCAATAAATCAATGGACACATATTTATGTAAGAAAATGTCAAGCAGTGATAACTGCTATGAAGAAAAATGATGCAGAGCAAAGGGGTAGAGAATGGTTCAGAGGATTCCTATTTTAGCTTGGGACTTCAGGGAGGCTCTTTCTGAGGAGGGGACATATAGAAGACCTGAATGAGATGAGTGAGGAGGCATTCCAAGCAGAGAGAACTGAGTGCCAATGCCCTGATACAGAAATGTGCTTGGCAAGTTTCAGGAATAGTAAGGGGGCCAGTGTGCCTAAAGCATAGTGAACAATGAGATGGGCAGGCGAGATCAGAGAGCTAGGCAGGGGTCAGATCGTGTAGGGCTGCGGAAGCTATAACACAGTTGAGAGACTGCTCTAAGTAAAAATAAAAGCCAACAAAAGACTTTAATGAGGCAGTCAACAATTTATTTATTTGTTATTAAATAGTAGGTCTGTGGACCCTAGTAAGGAAAATCCTGGAGGCAAGAGGAGATAACCCAGTTAGAAAGCTACTGCAATAGACCAGGTGACAAATGATGATAGCTTGGTCCAGTGTTAGTAATGGGAGTGAGGAGGAAGTGATTGGATTGGGATATATTTTGAATACAGAGACAACATATCTGTGGATAGTTTCGAGGTATGGTAGGAGAGAACCAGAGGATTCAGGGATGATCCTGAGGATTTAATCCAGTTCAAGTCCCATTCTTCATGGCTCAGTTCAAAACCACCTCCTCTGGGAAGCATTTACTGACATTCTCTACCTTCCTGCCATGGAAATCAATGCCCCTCCCCCATCCCAGATACTCATTTCACTTTGCAGCTCTATAATGTACTAACAGCATTCCATCTTCCGGCAAAGCTGAGATACCTGTTCACATCTACCACTCCCACTCAATTTAGATCTCCTCAGGGACCCTGTCATGGTCATCTTTGTAGTCTTTACCAGACTCTGTACAATGACTTATGCAGAATAGTTAACAAATAAATAGCGGTGAGATTGAGTAGATTAACTAAATTGAAGCTGTTTATAATTGCTTCGAGTGTATGGTTGCAAAACTCTCTAATCATTAGAATGTAAGCAGAAGAATTATTTCAACATCACCAGCTTTTAATTACTAAAGTCTATTTGATGGATGCCTCTGTTTGAATTATTGACATCATGAGGATTAAAATGTGGTCCTTGATTAAAAAGAAGCTCATGTGTTGAGTGAGGGGCGTGGAGAGCGCCAGAGGGTGGGATATTTAATGAATCCTTTTCTCTCAGCTTATGTTCAGCTAGTGAAGCTGTCAGGGGAAGTGAAAACTATCTAGACGAGGATCAAGCTGATATTTATAAAAATGGAAGAAGGGAGAGGAGGTGGGGGCTTTTGAAGCATAAAAGTTGAAGCACATGCACCTGGATTCAAATGTTAGCTCTCCCATTTACTACTTACGGCTCTCTGAGAAAGTGGGGTTTTTTTTAGTTGTTTCATTTGCGTTTAATTGAGATACAACTTATGTACAAAAATACATAAATCTTAAATGTACAACCTAACCAATTTTTAGAGATGTATGCACCCATGTCCCCATCTCCGATAAAAATGTAGCACATTTCCAGCACCTCAGCAGGCTCCCTCATGCTCCTTCCACTTAGTATCCCCTGCAGAGCTAGCCACGATAACTTCTCCTACCATGTAATCATTTTGTCTGCTTTTAATCTTAATGTAAATGAAATTATACAGAATGTGCTCTAGTGTCTGGCTTCTTTCTGAGCAAATCATTTAAACTCTTTAGGCCTCAGTTTCCTGAGTCTTTATAACAGAAATACTAGTAGTAGCAGTTATATCAAAGAGGTGTGTAGATTTTATGAGATAAAACATATAGAATGCTTAGGATAGTGTGTGCTGAATAAACATTCGTCCTTTCCTTGCTTCCTTTCCTTGTAAGTTCCTACAGCTATGATAAACTCTATTGGGGTATAAGGGAAGTATAAAAGGCAGTTAATACCCTTAAGGAACTTATAATCTAGTTAGAGACAAGGATGTAAAGTGCTTGGTAAGCATAAAGGACAATAGTAATATATTCTTAATATAATAAATATAATAATGTCAATTACTAATCCCACTGCTGACTGAAAAGGAGGCAGGTGATACAGTGAAATGATTAAAAGATCTCAGGTTTTGAAATCTTTGCACTTGGGTTCTAGCACCAGTTTCCCCAGTTACCAGCTGTGTGACTTTTGGGATGTCACACATGTCGCTAAGCTTTAGTTTCTTTATAGGCAAATGGGAATAACACTATTATCTACCTTATGGGATTGCTAACGATATTGAGTGCAACGTATGTTAAGTGCCTGGTACAGGACCTGAAACATAGTATGCATTTAAACAATGGTATTTGCTGAGGGTTTTTATTTCTGCTTTGGATACCAGTATCCATAAAGATCCAGAGCTTTCACCCTACCAGGGTTAGCTAAGTGGCTTGCAAGGCATCATCTACAGCAGTTGAATAGGTAGCACAGATCCCAAGGTGACTGTTGAAGCTCAAGGGGCCACTTCCTCATTCACCACCCTACACTTCTCCAGTAGACATTTGTGACAGTGCCCGGAGCCATTGAGCTAAGGGCTCTGCTTCTGCCTTGGGGAGCCGCCAACTTGATCCTTTCTTGTTCAGAAGGCTAAATATCTAATGATCCAGGACTCTAGCTGGGACCCTTTGCAGCCCTCAGGCAGGAGCCACGGCAGGTTGGACCCAGTGCAGCAATAGGGGCACTCATTTGTGATGGAGGAGTAAATAAACTTTTAAAAATAAAGACAATTTTTTTAGGGCAGTTTGAAGTTCACAGCAAAATTGACGGAAAAGTACAGAGATCTTCCATATACCCTCTGCTCCCACACATGCATAGCCTCCCCTGTTATCAACATTCCTCACCAGAGTGGTACATTTCTTACAATTGATCAACCACTACATTGACACATCATCACCCAAAGTCCACAGTTTATGCTAGGGTTCACTCATGGTGTCATACATTCTGTGGCTTTGGGCACACGTATGACATGTAGTCACTGTTACAGTGTCATACAGAGTAGTTTCACTGCCCTAAAAATCTTCTGCACTCAACCTATTCATCCCACATTCCCCCAAGTCCCTGGCAACCATTGATTCTTTTACTATTTCCATAGTTTTGCCTGAGGAATGCAATTTTCATAGCCATTTTGAAACCAACATTTGAAAATCAAAATTCTTTAAACACTGTTCAGCATCAGTGTTTTGAGAAAACATTTTCAGAATCATTTTATGCAGTCTGCTTCCCACTGCTCAAAAGTTTTTTTTAGAAAAAACTTAAAAATCAACATGCCTTAAAAATATTTTTCAAACCAAAACAAATGTCTCAAAAGCTATTTGCAGATATGATTATTAGTGGGATGATTCAGCCCTGAGGAATATTTTCTCTAGTGATCTTCTGATGCTTTCATTTTGGGGACTTGATTTAGTCAGATTATTTTCTCAAAACTCTATTTATTTTCTATCTATCCTGAAACTCAGCTAAGAGACCAAAGAAATTCAAACTTTAAAGCTTCAACATAAAGCATTTATTGAATAAATGAATCATTTTTTTTTGTCTTGGCCGCCAGGAAACTCAGAATTATATTAGGTAGAGGAAACTATTTCACCCTTGGTTCTCCCTTTCTCTACATGATTTACCTATAATTCTTTTCATCTTTATTTATCTGCCCTATTTCTCTGAATTTTTATGTTGATCTGTTTCAAATCCATTTTGGATGTAGATGGAACTACATCTATGGATAAATCTATGGAAAGACGCCCAGTTGCAGTAGTACTCACATAAATGCAAATTTAAAAATCCACGAACTATTGCTTAACACACATTTGAATGGCAAAGTTAGAAAGCCAGATAACATTATGAGCTGATGATGATATGAGAAATCATATGTTAAGTTCTGTTGGTTGGAGTGTGAACTGGTAGAGCCACTCAGGAGAGCAATCTGAAGGTGCTTAATGTAATTAAATATTCATAAACTCTATGAATGAGTTTATAATTCTGTAACAGAACCATTAAGGGACATGTGCAAGGAGGTTTATAAAATTATTGTTTGTGATAGCACTGAAAGCAATGTCAGAACTCTAGTCTAGATACACATCTTAGCTCTGGCTGCCATAATAAAATGTCATAAACTGGGTGGCTTAAACAACAGAAATTAATTTTCTCACAGTTCTGGGGGCTAGAAGTCCAAGATCAAGGTGCTAGCATGGTTGAGCTCTGATAAGGGCTCGCTTCTTGGTGTGCAGATGATTGCTTTCTCACTGTGTCCCCACATGGCGCAGAGAGAGAGAGAGAGAGAGTTAGTTCTCTGATATTGCTTCTTATAAGGGCACTAATCCCTTCATGAGGACTTTATAATCATTACCTCATCTAACCCTCTGAAGACCCCTTTCTAACTCCCAACACTACCTCATCTAACCCTCTGAAGACCCCTTTCTAACTCCCAACACATTGGGAGTTATGGCTTCAACATATGAGTTCTGGAGGGACACAAA
The DNA here is from genome assembly GCF_009761245.1 of Sapajus apella. Taxonomy (NCBI): domain Eukaryota; kingdom Metazoa; phylum Chordata; class Mammalia; order Primates; family Cebidae; genus Sapajus; species Sapajus apella. Next base: position 1,668,662 of record NW_022437055.1, read on the forward strand.
CTTTCATTCCATAACATTTTGCCCCTGACCCCCCAAAATTCATGTCTTTCTCACATGCAAAATATATGCAGTCCATCTCAACAGACCCACAAATCTTAACTCACTCCAGCAACAACTCTAAAATCTTAAGTGCAAAGTATCATCTAAATCATGTATGAGTGAGACTCAAGGTACAATTTGTCCTGAGGCTAAATTTCTCTCTAGCTGTGAGCCTGTGAAACCAGACAAGTTATGACTGAACTTGTTATGTGTTTTTTCACTGGAATTCTGGAAAGAAGATCCTTGGAGGAACAGGGGAGAAACAGGATATTTTGCCTAGGGTCAAGAGATGACTTGGCTGTCTTTAGCTGTGTGAGGATTTGTCATTTGCAGAGAGAGAACTGTGCCTTGTAGTTCCAGAGAAAATCTCGAGGCCATAGAAGGAAGTCTTCAAAGAGATAACATTACTTAACGGGTAAAATAAATCAAAAGCACAGTAATATTAATAGTTGCTGCTTCCATTTACTGACCACTCACTAGATGCCAGGCTCTGGGTTGAGCATTTTAAATTCATTATCTTAATTTGTCCTCTCAGAGATGCAATGAAATAAGTGTTCAAACCAACTCTTCAAAAAACTGGCATTGAAAAAAAAACAAAATTGGCTACGTTGAAACTTTGTCCCTAGAATTTAATCAAATTAAAATGAATCTTTTCAGTAGTAAAATTGTTTTTTTCACTAGATTTGAGGGCATGAAACTCCATTAAGACATACAGCATCATACTATACCAGCATTCTACCATCCTTGTGGTGATTGACCATTTCCTGAACTCTAAGGACCAGCTCACAGGCTTCCTTGACACTCCAAGTTCTGTCCTCATCCTGGGTGCCCTCAACGACATATACATGGAAGTCCCACTCCAAACACCCTGGCCTCACACCTCTCTGACCTTTAACTTCTGAGCACCTCAACCACTCTCATTCATTTGACATCACTGGGCGTGGCTTCAACTCCAATATCCCGCTGAGATCCAAATCTTCTAGTGAAGGCTGGGTCCCACGCCATCTGCTATTTGGCCACTGAGAGGTCCAGTGCTCAAAACCTTCCTTTTCTCTTCACTTTTTCCTTGTCCAACCCGAATCTTGGAGCATATTGATTTAGTGACTGCCTCTTTGTCCCCTTGCCTCCTACGACCACATCTGCACTATTTAGCCTCACTTTTGAGTCTTACCGATGATTTCACTGATGTCATAATAACCACTGTGTGAGAAAGGAGCAGCACCCCAAGTATTGGTGCCTCTAACAATCAGAATTTCCAACCTGCAATACTTTCAAACACCCCAGGTCATCTCTTTCTCCAGTTTTTCTCCCATCTGTACTCCAAGGTTTTTCATCACTCCTCTCAACGATAGCCCCTTACACTCTACCCTCACCACACCCCACACAATGGCTCAGACTCCTACTTCATAAAGGAGATCGAGGCTAACTTCAGCTCCTTGCTCCCACACCTACAAAGGTCTCTTTGGCTTAATGAGCTCTCACTTCACATTTCTCTTTTAGTTTCAGAAGAACTGGCCCTTATCCTCTAGTTAGTCCACCTTTGTTCTGTACAACCTCCTCTAATTTTCCTCCTCTCACCTTCCCTAGAACCTTGCTTATACTATTATCCATTCTCTTTCCTGAATCTTTATTCCCTCTCTCCCTATTAGTTTCCTAACCTGAAGTTATTAATATGCTCAATTGTTCCTCTTGTTTAGAAATTTTTTCTTGGCACCACTGCCTCCTTCATCTACTATTAAAGCTCCTCTCATTTTTTAAGTTTAAAAAAATCAGTGGTCTATACCCAGTCACAGCTTTCTCACTTCCTGTTCTTTTTTCAACTCAGTGTGATCAATCATACCACTCCATTGTGCTACATTTACCATGATTACTCTTTAGTCCTGCTCTTACTTTTTATTACAGTTTTATTGAAGCATGTAATAAATTGCACATATTTTAAATATACATTTTGATGAGTTTTGACACATGTGTACACCCATGAAACCATCACCTCAATCAAGATAATGAACATATCTATCACCAACAAAAGTTTAGAAATACCCTTTGGTAAACCAAACAGCCCACACACTGTCCCTAAGCAACCATTGATTTGCTTTTATCAACACAGATTAATTTGCATTTTCCAGAATTTTATATAAATGGATTCAGACAGGATGTACTTTTTTGTCTGGCTTATTTCACTCAAAATAATTATTTTGAGACTCATCCATTTTGTGTAAGTATCAACAGTTTGTTCTTTTACATAGATGAGTAGCATCCCACTGTACAAATACGCCACAATTTACTTTTGCATTATCCTGTTGATGAACATTTGGGTTGTTTACAGTTTGGGCTGTTTTTAATAAAGCTGCGAGGAGTATTTGTGGACTAGTGTATGGATATACTCTTTCATTTCTCTTGGGTAAATAGCTAGGAGAAGAATGAGTGGGTTGTAAGGTAGGTATTTGTTTAACTTTTTAAGAAACTGCCAGATTGTTTTCCAAAGTGGATATACCATTTTATAGTCCCACGAGAAATGAATGAAAATTCCAGTTGTTCCACAACCTCACCAACATTGGTATGGTCAGTCTTTTTATTTTAGACGTTCTAATGGGTGTGTAATGTTATCTCACTATGGTTTTGATTTACATTTCTTTAATAACTAATGATGTTGAACACCTTTTCATGTGCATATTTGCCATTTGTATTTCTTCTTTTGTGAAATGTCTATTCTAATCTATTGCCCATTTTTAGTGTATTGTTTATCTTCTTATTATTGAGTTATAAAAATTCTTCATATATTCCAGATACAAGTCCTTTATTGGATATGTGATTTGTAAATGTTTTCTCCCATCTGTGACTTGCCTTTTTATTTTACTAATAGTGTTTTGTAGGGAACAATAGTTTTTAATTTTGATGAAGTCCAATTACCAGTTTTGCTTAAATCCCCATGCTTACTGTATTCTATTTAGAAAATCTTTGCCAAATGTAAAGCCACTTAGAGTTTCTCCTATGTGTTGTGTAAGAAGCGTTATAGTTTTAGCTGTTACTTTTAAGTCTTTGATCCATTTTAAGTTAATTTTTGTATATAGCATGAGATAAGGGCTGAGGTCCTATTTTTTTGTACATGGTCATTCCATTGTTTCAGCACTATTTCTTGGAAAAGATTTCCCATTAAACTGCCTTGCCACCTTTGTGAAAAATCAAATGACCTTGTATGTGTGGGTCTATTTTGGACTCTCTATTCTGTTTTATTGATATATGTCTGTTTTTACACCAATACTATACTCTCTATTATTATACTTTTATAATAAATCTGAAAACCAGGCAGTTATTTGTTTTTTATTAAAGTTGTTTTTGGCACATCTAGGTCCTTTGAATTCCTATGTAAATTTTAGAATCAATATTTTAATATCTATAAAGAATCCTGCTGGGATTTTGAATGGGATTATGATGAATCTCTAGATCAATTTGGAGAGAACTGATATCTTAATGTTATTGAGCTTTCTGATCCATAAACGTATCTTTCCATTTATTTGGGTCCTTTAAAATTTCTTCCAGGAATATTATGTACCTGTTTTCCATGTTGTTTGTTAGATTTATTGCTAAGAATTTTATATTGTTTGTTGCTATTGAAAATAATTTTAAAAAATGTTCAATTTCCTTCTGTTTGTTGCTAGGGTACAAAAATTGATTTTTGTATATTGACCTTGTATCCTACAACCTTGCTAAACTCTCATATTACTTTTAGTAGCTTTTTTGTAGATCCCTTATGATTTTCTACAGACATGATCCTGTCGTCTGGGAATAAAATATGTTTGTTCCCAATACATATGTCTTTCGTGTATTTTCACACTTTATTGTATTGAGTACGGTCTCCAGTTAAATGTTGAACAGAATTGGTGAAAGTAGACACCCTTATCTTACTCCTGATCTTAGGGCAAAACCATTCAGTCTTTTAACATTCAGTATAATATTAGCAGTAGGTTTTTCATAGATGCCATCTATCAGTTTGAAGATGCTCTCTTCTATAGCAGGTCTGCATAGAGGTTTTTATTTTTAACACCAGGAATGGACATTGAATATTGTAGAATGTGTTTTTGCTACATTGCTAAGATAATTATATGGATTTTCTTTGTTAATATGGTGAATTATTATATATCGACATTTTCAAATATTAATCTAACTTTGTAATCCTTGAATAAATGGCACTTAACTATGATGTAGTATCTTTTAAATGTATTATTGTGTTTGATTTCATAAAATTAAACATTTTAATGTATATGCTTGTAAGAGATATTGATATATAGTTTTCTTTACTTTTGTTGATTATGACTGGTTTTGTTCTCAGGGTAATGCTGGTTCATAGACTGAGTTGTAAAGTATGCCCTCATTTTTATATTTCTGAAATGTTTGTGTAGAATTGGTATTATTTCTTTCTTCAATGTTTGGTAAAAATAACCAGAAAAGCCATCTGGTCCTAGAATTTTTTATGTAGAAACGTTTTCAACTACAAATTCTTTCTTCTTGAGTGAACTTTGATAGCTTACAACTTTTAAGAAATTTGCTCATTTCACTTAAGTTGTTGAAAATATTAGCCTAAAATTGTCTATAGTATTCTTTCATTAGCTGTAAAATCTGCAGTGGTATCGCCCGTCTCATACATGATATTAGCAAATTGTGTCTTGCTTTTCTTTTTCCTGAACACTCTGGCTAGAGGTTTATCAATTTTATTGATCTACTCAAAAATTAGCTTTTGTTTAGTTGATTTTCTCTATTGTTTTTCTGTTTTACATGCTATTTTATTGATTTCTACCCTTATCTTTATTGTGTCCCTCTTTCTCCTTACTTTGAGCTTAATTTGCCTTTACTTTACAGTTTCTAAAAGTAGAAGTTTAGATTATTGACATGAACCCTTTCTTCTTTTCTAATATAGCCTTTCATAGTATAAATTATCCTCTTAGCACTGCTTCAGCTGCAATCTGCAAAATTGGTATTTTGCATTATTATTTTTATTCACTTCAAAATATTTTCCATTTCTTATGAGTTCCTATTTGACCCATGGGTAATTTAAGTGTATTGCTCAGTTTATTTTGAATACTTGGGAACTTTTCAGATGTTTTTCTTTTACTGGTTTCTAATTCAATTCTATGTTGAACAGAATATATTTGTATAATTTTAATATTTTAAAAAGTATTCTGGTTTGTTTTATGGGCCAGAATATGGCCTATCATGATACATGTTCTATCTGTACTTGGAAAAATATTTATTCCAATACTTTGGATGAAGTGTTCTATAAATGTCACTTAGGTCAATTTCTTTGAAATTGCTTTTTTAGTCTTTTCTAGTCTCACTAACCTTCTACTTTTCTATCATTTACTGCTACTATAGTTTGGATATACCTCCAAACCTCATGTTGAAATTTAATCCCCAGTGTTGGAAGTGGAGCCTAATGAGAAGTGTTTGGGTCATGGGGGCTGATAACTCATGAATAAATTAATGTCCTCCTTAGGATGAGGGTAAGTGAGTTCTTGCTCTCTTAGTTCCTACAGAAGCTGGTTGCCAAAAAAAAAAAAAAAAAAAAGAGCCTGGAACCTCCCTACATCTTGCTTTCTCTCTTGCCATGTGATCTTTGTACGTGCTGGCTCCCTTTTGCTTTCAGCCATGAGTGGAAACTCCCTGAAGCCCTCATCAGAAGCAAATGCTAGCTCCATGCTTCTTGTACAGCCTGAAGAACTGTAAGTCAAATAAAACTATTTTCTTTATAAATTACCCATCCTCAGGTGTTCCTTTATAGCAAGACAAGATAGACTAAGACAGAAAGATAGGAAATCTCCTACTATAATTGTGGATTTGTCTAAGCTCTATCAGTGTTTGCATCATGTATTTTTGAACTTCATTATGTAAGATTATTATGTATTTTTAATGAATTAATCCATTTATCATTATGAAAAGACCATCTCTGTTCTGAAATCTACTTTGCATGTATTGGTAGAGCTACTTTAGCTTTCCCATGTCCATTGTTAGCATGGTTAACAACTTTTCTTTCAGTGCTTTTAAAGATATTTTTTCTGATGTCTTATAACTCACATCATTTCCAATGAGAAACCTGTTGTCTTTCTTATAATTGTTCCTCTTTAGGTAATGTGTCTCCCACTACCCACCTAACCCACCCCACTCCCAGTCCCCTTGCACTGGCTTCTTTTAAGATTTATCTTAAAGATAACATTTTATCTTTATCACTGATTTCAAGCAATTGGATTATGCTGTCCCTTGGTGTAGTTTTTCACAATTTTTATACTTGGGATTTATTGAGATTCTTACATTTGTGGGTTCTTAGATTTGTGGATTCTTAGATTTGTGGTTCATAATTTTTAATAAAATTGAAAAATATTCAGCCATTATTTCTTAAAATATTTTTCTCTGTCCTCCCTCCTCCTTTGATGACTCTGATATGTCTATGAGGTTGATTTCAATGGTCTCACAGCTCACTAACACTATGTTGATATTTTTTATTTTTCTTTTCTTCATTTAATTTTCAAGTTTCTAATGCTATGTCTTCAAATTAAGTAATCTTTATTCTGCAAGTTTCTTTTTCACCATTTAACCCTTACACACTGATGTTTTCTCAGGGATCACTTTTATGCTACCTTTTCTTCGTTCATACACTTCTAGTGCTTCAGTTACCATTTTTATTTTGATCACTGCCAAAACTGTATCTTTAGACCAGACCATTCAGTATTCTAATATTTGACTGCCTATTTGACATCTTTCCCTGCTTAACCCTGCACTTTAACTTATACGGAAACTATTATCTCCTCATCTATGTTTTATCACAGTAAATAGCATCACAAAACATGAAACATAGGTCTCATTCAAACCCCTTTTTGAAGCCTTAAATATTGTTTTAGGCATTTATGTATACCTAGGTTTCTAGCACAATGCTTAACATATTAAAATGCCTAGTTAATGTTTATTGATGTATACAGTTATTCTTCCATTGGTTTAACATTGGTAAGAGGCATGGTAAGATTTGAAATCTAGATTTTTATAAATTTAAATCCTTGTTTCATCCACTACATGATACCATCTTCAAGGTAAATTGTCCAATTCCTTAAATTTTTATTTCTTAAAATTTCCCTATTCTTGTCCAGTCTTTCCATGTATATTTTAAAGTATGAGATTATTAAGTTTGGAAATGTATAAAAAGTATGGACGTTTGTATTTTCCAAAAATAGCTACAACAATATATCATATTCCATATGGTTTTTAGCAATGTCACTACCCCATCAATAAGTAGAGTCTATTTTTCTATTTTTTCGAGTCTGGGTGGGACCTGTGACTGCTTTGGCCAATAAAATACAATAGAAGTAGTGTTGTTACAGTACTTGGAATAGCTCTTAACTGCTCTGAATATTTTCACTGATTTCCTGAAAGCCAGCCAACATGTGACTACTTTAAGACCATCAATGCTATGAAAAGCTCAAGCCACAAGGAGTGGTCCTGGAGGATGAGATGTCATATTGAGGTGGGGCACAAGGTGCCAGACCTTAAGGTGACAGACATGTAGGTGCAGAAGCTATCTTGAAAGTGGAGTGTCCAGTCCCAGCTATCCAGCCAACTCCACATAAATGAGAAACAAACCACTAGGCAATGCCATCTCAAATTCCTGATCCATGAAATAATGAATAACACAAAATTGTTGCTTAAGGCCACTAAATTTCAGATGGTTTGTTATACAACAGCAGATAAGCAAAATGGAAGAGACAGAAATATGACTAACATGTCTGTCATGATGGAAGGTTTAGAGAAAAATCTTTTTCTCCTAACCCTCAAAGTACCAAGAGAAGGAAGTCAACCTAGAGGCTAGGAAGGTTGAATAAGGACATATAAGAGGCTTTCTTAATACCCTCATCAGGAAATAAATACAAAGAGCTTGATACACCCTTGAAATGGTGAAGAAAAAATATAAATTACTTCCAAACAGGGGGAAAACAAAAGGATTGTTTTTCAATAGCACAGATGGCAAAGAGCAAGAAGAAGCTGCAGCTATTTTGGAGGGCAGATAAAGTATTCCCCAAAGTCATGACTAGCTTGAACAATGGGTTAAACATAGAAGAATTTAGTAGTCATTAATGAAAAGTGATGCAATTGAGTTCAACCTGCATATGTATACAAATAATTAGAATGACCAGTGAGAAAATAATTTAGGTGCCAGTAACTGCTCAGAGATAATAACTTCTTAAACCACATTATTAGAAGTGGAAAATTCCAAATGAAGAAGGCTGATCAGCTTTTTTTACTCAGAAAAAAACCTGGAAGATTGTCCTCAGTTATGTGAGCAATTGGGAGAATTCGAGGACACAAAGCCACACCACCTGAAGGAACTCTTGACTTTTTAGGTCTGTGTCAACCGGAAAGTCTTCGAAACTTTATATTTAGATGCATTCTTGAAATTCTGAACCTCTCATGCAATTCCTTAATACCTAGTCCCAGCCTGGATCCACTGTGATGGTGTTCCTCAAATCTAACTGCATAATACTCTAACAGGATCTGGAAAGGCAGAGCCCAGAGGGAGAATTACTTCTGGGCTTTAAGGCAGGCTTTCCCTTAAGACTTCTAAAGTAGACTGGGGTAGGTCTTGTTTGGATTTCCCTGCTATCTCACAAACAGGAAGGATTTCCCATTTCCCACGTAGAAAGAACCAGCAGGCCTGGGGTCAAGGTCAGTTGGACATGACTTCATCAGAGTTTTGCCCCCGTGTGCTTGCTTTTTGATGTATGACTCATCATAATTAAATTTTGAGCTAGATTAACTATAATTCCTGCACTTATTAGGCGATCAGTGTTTAAAGCCCTTGTAAAAGAGGATGAGCTGTTCATTCTGATAATGCAATTAACTACCCAACAGAGCTAATATTTTATTTTAGGGAAGAGTAATTTTTGATTAATGATGCATTTTATTTCCCAAATCCCTGCAGCAGTAGGTCACATCTTCGGCGAGAAAGCCAAAGAAAAAGGGTAAAATTAGACAATTTGGAGTGTTTGGAGGCAGATTAGCAAGAATTCCTGAGCTCCTGTTCTCTTGGGCACACATGTACCTCAGGATTCTCCACAGCAGAATATACCTCAAGACAATTTTTGGAAGCATAAATCTCCCTTGTCCAAATTTCTTCTTATAGAAACAATACATAACATCAACATTTCTGAGGTTCTTTGGCTATGGGATGCTATTTAATTCCATTATTCCCTGAGCAATACCTATGTGAAGAGAGGACTGGTTGGGAGGGATTTGGAGATACTTCATAGAAGTGATATTTGAAAAAAGCACTGATTCATGGCTTGTGTGAGAATTGGGGTGCATTATTTGCAGTCAAGGACATCAGTTAGAAGGTTATTTTAGGAATCCAATTGAGATATCATCAGGGAGATAAAGAGAAGCAGACAAATTCAGCCAATATGAAAGTAATAGAAATTTCAAGACTTGCTGGTTGATAGGATATTTAGGGGACAGTGAGTGGAGAGTCTTAAGAAAAAGGCTAGGTGCCTAGTTTGCACGATGAACTGTGTGACAACAGATTCGGTGGAAAATCATGTTTGTGTTTATTTTTTCTGGAATGATGGAAGAGATTTCAAGTTGGGGTTAACTGTGGTACATCGAAGTAGAGATGTATAATGGGCAACTGCATTTGTGAGACTTGGACTCAGAAAAGAGAAGATACAGATTTAGAGGTTATTGGTGAAGTGGTTGCAACCATGATTGTGGACCATGTTGCTCAGGAATGGCATCTTCAAATTAGACTATGAAAAGAGGACAAGGAACTAAACTAAAAAACACTAACTCCAAAGGAGTAAGCCAAGGAGGATGCAGGAAGGAGGCTGAGCAGAAACAGGTATCAGTTGCTTTAACTATTGGGATCTGAGGACCACTGAAGCAAAGGGCAGGAAAAATATCTTGAAAACAACAACAAAAAAAGAATCTGTATCCTCAACAAGTGGAATTCATGGGAGATAGGCTGAGGGTGACACTACAGGTTTAACGTTTAGCACAAGTAAAGGCATAGAAGTTGAACTGGGGAAGGTGCCAAGGCAAAAATTTCAGTGAACAGAATTGAGCATTTTTCAGTACGGAGATTTCTCAAAGAACTAAAAATAGAGCTACCATTTGATTCAGCAGTCCTGCTGCTGGGTTTCTCCTGAAAGGAAAATAAATCATAATACTTTTTTTTTTAAATGCCTGCACTCATGTGTTTATCACAGCACTAGTTACAATAGCAAAGTCACAGAATCAACCTACATGTCCATCAACGGATGACTGGATAAAGAAAATATGGAGTATATATACACCATCGTATACTACTCAACCATAAAAAGAAAGAAGTCATGCTTTTGCAGGAAGTTGGATGGAACTGGGGGCTATTATCTTAAGTGAAATAGCTCAGTATCAGAAAGACAAATACCACATGATCTCACTTAGAAGTGGGAGCTGGCCAGGCGTGGTGGCTCACGCCTATAATCCCAGCACTTTAGGAGGCCAAGGTAGGGGGGATCACCTGAGGTCAATAGTTCAAGACCAGCCTGGCCAACATGGTGAAACTCCATCTCTACTAAAAATACAAAAATTAGCTGGGCAAGGAGGTGCATACCTGTAATCCCCACTACTCAGGAGGCTGAAGCAGGAGAATTGCTTGATTCTGGGAGACAGAGGTTGCAGTGTGCAGAGATCACGCCACTGCACTCCAGCCTGGGCGACAGAGTGAGACTCCATCACAAAAAAAAAGAAAAAAAAATGGGAGCCAAATAATGGATACATATGAACATATAAAGGAAAATAACAGACATTGGAGATTCCAAAAAGTGAGAGAGTGGGGGACAGACGAGGATTGAAAAATCACATATTGGCTACAATGTTCACTGTTCGGGGGACAAGTACACTAAAAGCTCAGACTTCACCACTAGGAAATATATACATGTAAGAAACCTGGACTTGTACCCCATAAATATATAAACGTAATTAAAAAAAAAAACAACAAAATTGAGCATGTTTTCTCTGAAAGCGACTTGCCATTATTTGCTACCCTGCCAAAAAGACTTAGTGTGGTTTTCCCTCTTTTGGAGCCAATATAGGCATCACCATTTTTTCCCTTGGCCTCTGGATCCAGGGAGCAGCGTCCATCCTTTGTGCCTTCCTCAAATCCTTCCTGCACAGCCACTGCTGCTGGCCTCTGAGAAGGATGGAAACTGATGCTGGGCCCACAGTATTCAAAACTTATCATGATCTGGCCCAAGCATATATTCCCGTCTTATCTTTTTGTTTCTTGTATCCAATTCCAGCTCCATCAAAACAGAATTATTCACTGATTCCTATCTAATCCATCTGGTTTCTTACCGCGGTGCCTACCTCATGCTGTTCTCTTCCTGGCAGTCCCTACACCCACCCATTTCCTATTTCTTCAAATTCTATTCATTCTTCATTGGTCAGTTTCATATACCATGAAGTCATCCCACATCCCCCAAACAACAAACAGATCTGAATCATTTTTCTAGGCTACCAGAGCATTTTACTCTTTCATGGCACGAATCCCACTTTGCTATGTATTTGGAATTAGTCATGTCTATTTTAAATTTCTCCCTCTAGACCATAATGAATTCCTTGAGGCCCTGGATCATATCCTGCCTTTCTTTATATCTTATCCACCAGCACTAAGCACAGTGCCTGGCACATATGAAATATTTAATACAGGCTTAGATAATGAATAGAATAAGTGAATGAACAAATGAAGGAAGAAATGACTGTGGAAGAGCCCAGTGCTAATCTCAGGGAGAGAACTTTCTCTTTTCTGGCTTCCAGATTCCAAATGGAGTCTTATTATAAATCATGGATGTTTTCTTATTACAGTAAGAAAAAGGTTTTGCAACCATGTCATGTTAAATCTCTCAATGGTCATGTGCATAGTTAACTCATTTTCTGTGTTTCCCTTTCTCCACATCCAACTGTAAGCTAGTGCTATGGTATAGAAGAGCCTGGCTTGGGTATGGCATAAAGTTGGAGTTGAATCCTGATACTGTACTGTCTTTTACTCACGCTCTGTGATTCTAGAACAGGCCACTTGCTCTTGCTGTGTTCTGTAAACAGAAGTGTCCGTCTCTTTCCTGCCTCGCTTCCAGTACTGCTGTGAGGCCCCAGAAAGACACAGAATATACAGGTTCTTTGCAAATAATAGACTCTGGGCGTAGGTGAGGAACTATCATTAATGAGATAATCAATCTGACTTGAAATAAGGAAACCTAGATCCTGTCCTGGTTGAACCAGGCTACTTTTTTAATCACTATGCTGGCTGTTGCAGAGATCTGGGACATGGCTTTGGGTTATGTAGATGACACTTGTTAATGACAGAACAATCTATAGGGAGAAAAAGTTCAGATATGCTGGGGGATCCAAGATAGCTAGATTGGCTAGTGACAAGCAGAGAACAGACTCTGTGTGGAATTGGTAAAGAGGTCACCAGGGCAATATTGCAAAAAAAATGAAGAGAAAATTGAGCCAAAGTGTAAATGTTCAAGTAGTTTAAGGAATGGGGTGTGTGTGTGTGTGTGTGTGTGTGAGTGCGCGCGCGTGTGCGCGCACGTGCACGTGTGCACGCACACACATGTCTGATGGGGAGCAGGGGTCTTTAAGAGCAATGAGTCTTGTCATTTGCATAATAGCTCTTGACAATTTGCAAAGCATTATCATAGCCACCATCTCTAAGGTCAGAGAACAAACAGTATCTCCATTTTCGAAGATAATCTCAACTAGACCACCATCTTAGTCTTAACCTTTCCTTCCCTTCCTTTCTCTTCTCTTCCCTTTCTTTTCTTTCTCTCTCTTTACCTTCTCTTTCTTTTCTTTCTCTATTCCTTTCCTTTCTCTCAGTTAATATCTCCATCGAACCTTAGTTCCCTGAGGACGGTTGTAGAAACTGAGTCTCAGAGAGTGAGAGGAGCAGAGATGGAACTTGAATTTTAGGCTGATGCCCTATTTTTCTTTAGTATTTATGTATAAAAACAACAACGCCCATTGTAAAACGTTTGAGGGGAGAGGAAAACCCAGACAAGTGTGAAGAAGAAAACGTCATTCATCCATAATGGTCAATATTGGATCCATATTTCCTTCTAGCTTTTTTTCTATGAAATTTGACATGCTTGAGTTTCTGCTAAATGTAAATTTATAAATTCCAGCATACTGTCCACTGCATCACGATCTGTGTAGTTTCCTTTTCTACACTAGGCATTGCCTCTTCCAAACCTCTGTAGCCTTCGAAGCCCCGCTTGTCAAATAGGGTGTGTAGTAATGCCCCCTTGGCCTCTTGCAGCTGAAGTGGGAATGCTTTGAGATTCTAAGGGTAAGGGTATTTTGGAAATCTCAGCATGTGATTTGTGGAGAGGGTCTCAAGTGCAGGATGTGGGGCTGGACAGCAATAGGCTACTCTGGCTCCTTCTCAAGTAAGCCCCTCTGTCCACTCACTGGAGATGAATGTTTCCAGAAGCCTCCCTGCTAAGCACTCCTTTGAGCAGTCTGGCTATGTCTTCACTCTCTCATCCTTTCCCACTCTGTCCTTTCTCTCCTGTCTCCACTTCAATCTCAGGTGACCCTTAAGCAATAACCTGCAATGGTGAATGGGATTTGATGATATTAAGTATAACTTGAGAGCATGAGCAGGACATTTTGTACTTGTCCAAACTTACACTTAAAAAACACATAATTATAGGTGAAGGGGAGGAAGGCAGCAAATCACACTGCCATGTGTGTACCTATGCAACAATCTTGCATGTTCTTCACATGTACTCCAAAACCTAAAATGCAATTAAAAAAATTGTAAAATTCTGAAAAAAATCACATAATTATAACATTTATTCTTTTGTATTTGTTTTTCTCTCTATTGGGTTAATTCTTGCTCTGCAGACATTTGTGTTAGAAACTGACTATTCTTAATCTGTCTGTAGACGATAGAAACTGAAAAGAAGAGGTCCCAATAGTAAGAGTTAGAATATGCATGGAATATTAATCTATTGATTAATAGATTTTAATTTATTATTATCTTATACTTTCAGTAGTGGCAGAGTTCTTCATTGAGGGAGGTGGAGTGGTGTGATGGTCACTGGTGGCTTAGTTTCCTGGCTAGCTCACTGGGAACTCCAGATCAATGCATCCTTGATGTGGGTTTCTGGCATTGGAGTGAATAAAGTTCTGATGATTAGGTGACCTGAGGAAGGAAAGGGAAAGAGTGTTTCTCTCTCCCCCATATTCATGTGTTTGATCTATCTAAAACTGTCATTATGTAGCCACTCATATTCACTTTACACATCAAATATTAATCCTATCAAGCACAGCAGTATTTCTCAATGTGTGGTCTATAAATTATCCATATCAGAAGCACTTTAGTTGAGGCCTGGGGATCTGCATTTGAAAAGCATCCCAGATGATGCAGATGCACACCAAAATCTGATCCCAATGCTTAAGTCTCTCAGGTACTCTGTGAGAAAAAAAGGATGCCATGGTTAAGGAAGTTTTGAACATGTTGCATACTATATCCACCTCTTAAGAGGTTCATAATGCACATTAGCTCCAAAAAAATCTTTCAATAAGGAAATAATCTTGTGTCCACTAACATAAGATTAATTAAATTATGATACAGATACAATAAACTCCTACGCTGTATTTTTTTAAAATGAGGTAGCCCTCAAAGAACTAAGAGGCAGCTTGGTGTAGATATTAAGAGCATAGGTTCTGGAACCAGACAGACCTGAATTCAAATCCAACCTCTGCCATTAAATAAATGTGTAATCTTAGGAAAGTCCTCTGAACTGTTTTCTTTTCTCTACAGTGGGGACAATAATAATAGTCTTCATCTCATGGAAGTGATTGTGAGTTTTAAATGAATGAAAATACGAAATATTTATAGAATTGTATTTGGTACATGGAAAATGTACAGTAATTATTGGCCCATGAGATATTGTTAAATAAAAAGTAAGGCCAAGAACAATATATATAGTGTGCTCTCATTTGTGTTAATAAATTATACATCATAAATAATTTCATAGGTAAGTGTGGAAGGATACTCAGTATTCTGTTAACAGTGATTACCTTTGGGGTTAAGGACTGGGAGGGAGGAACCCTGTCATTTTCACTTTGTGTATTTTGGTAAGTTTTTTTGTATTTTTCTCCCCAGCTTTATTAAGATATAATTGACAAAAATTGTATACATTTACAATGTACAATGTGACATTTTGATATATGTATACATTTTGAAATGATTGAATTAAGCTATTTAACATATCCATCACCATATAGTTAGTGTGTGTGGTGAGAATATTTAAGATATACTCACTTAGCAAATTTAAAGTATACGTTATTATTAACTGTAGTCACTATGCTGTACAACAGATCTCCAGAATTTCTTCTTCCTAACTGAAACTTTATGTCCTTTGACAAACATTCCTCCATTTCCCCTCCACCTCTTGTTTTAATTTATTTTTTAAAGATAACACACATCTGGGAGATAAAAAGAATCTTGCCCGGAGCTGAACCCCAGTATGGCCTGGATAATGGGAAATAATCAAGTGTTAGCGCAGTTCTCTCTTGTTTCCGGAGAGGCACATTCAGCTACATTTAGCTTTTATTGTTTAATTTTTTTTTTTTTTTTTTTTTTTTTTTTTTTTTTTGCTTCACCATTCTTCTGACTCATCCAGCTGTCTGCCTACTGATCTCCTCTGCTCTCTGTATGCTGATGGCTGGTCTGTATACAAGCCTGTTTTTGTACATGTGGATTTTGAATTCCTAATGCTAGACATTGAATTTCACAGAGGTCAGCCCATGCTCCAACCTACTGAGATTGTTTTGGATCTTGAGTGTCCCATACAATCTGCTAGCTAGATCCTATAGCTTCCCAACATCCTCACTCTCAGAGAGCACACCATCTGTCTTGAGTTACATATGAGCTGTTGGATAAGAATGGTGCCTTGACTGGCACTGATGTAAAGATCTGTGACCTGTCACTAGAGACCTTTATCCACATATCAGCAGCCACCTGCTACCTCTGGAGTCTCCCCTGCAGTCTGTATTTCTTCACTTTATCTATAAAGGGCTCATGAGAGCCCAAGTCAAAAGCCTTGTTAAAATCCAGATGCATCCTGTCTACAACATTCTCCTGATCTACAAGCCTTGTAACCTTATCAGAAGAGTAAATTAAGTTAGTTCTGCCATGACTTGTTTTCCTAAAGGCCCTACTTAGTGTTATTACTAAAAAAGATTTGATTTGAGCCCAATTGTGGTTTCAATTTAGACATATTTACTGTATTTTCCTACCTGCTCTGTGTCCCTACCTGTCCCCCCAAGGCCTGCCTGGTGGCTGGAGTTAATTGGATGCATAAATTCATGCGAAACGACTAATGGAAAACAAGGGCTTATGTGTACTGCTTGCAATGTAGTAGCAAGAAAGAATTGCTCAAAAAGTAGAAATGTTGACATATATGTGTCAATTTTGGATTCCTAGTCCTTGACATTGCATCATGATAGATTGAGGGGGTTGTTTTGGCTAGAGGAGGATTTCGATGCTGTTTACAATATGACAGGAAGGTTGTTTACCATTCTACCTGTGACCTGGGCTTAGTAATGGAGGTCTATAATAGTTTCCTAAGGCTGCTGTAACAGAGGACCACAAATTTTGTGGCTTAACACAATATAAATTTATTATCTCCATGTCTGGAGGCCGGAAGTCCAATATCAGTTTCCTGAGCCAAGATCAAGGTGCTGGCAGGGCTGAGCTCCCTTTGGAGGCTCTAGAGGACAATGTGTCCTTTGCCCCTTCCCGCTTCTGGTGGTTGCTGGCATTCTTCGGCTGGTGACCGTGCCACTCCAATCTCTGCCTCCACGGTCACATTGCCTTCTCTTCTTTGTCTGTCTGCAATCTCCCTCTGACACACTTAAACGGGCACTTGTGATTGCATTTAGGGCCCATCTGGCTAGTCCAAGATAATCTCTCTGTATCAAGATCCTTAATTTAATCACATCTGCAAAGTCTCATAGAAGATAATATTCACACGTTCTGGAGAATAAAACATGAATTTTACAGAAGGGGTAGCATTATTCAGCATATCACAGAGACTAATACCAAATTACTAATGCCTTCCTTTGCCATGCTCTCCTCAGACCCTTGGTTTATCTAAGTGTGAAGAAGACAACTGGAATAGAGAAAAGCAAAATTTTGCAGAAGATGCCAGTAGATTTTCTTTCCTCTTCTGGCCCCTGGTGATATATCCAGTTGCAGATCTGTTCATGTACTTGTCCAGGTTCTGACCATACACACTCTGCTGGAAATAGTGCAGTATAATCCAGTCCTGAAATTCATCTTTGCCAGTTTTCACTCCTATGGGTGGCTTTCGACCTCTACAGCATAATTGCTGACGCAGGTTGAAACTTTAACAGGGGGAAAGATTGATTGGCTCACCAATAACATTTGTCTCTTGGGCTGGCAGTGAGCGCAGAGGAACCATTTATGCAATCTAATTATTACGTCAATTGGGGGATGGAGTAATGTTTCCCAGATGCCATTTGGCACCTGGAAAGCTGCAAATCAGCACTATCATATAAGAAACATTAATATAGACCATTGATTGAATTCATTGATCCCATCCCCTCCCCTTCTGCCTTTGGCTTCTTATTTTGGCTTGGAGTGAAATGCAAAAGCTTTGCTTTGCTTCTCCTAGCTGCTGTATTCAGTCAGGGGATCAGATTGATTATATGTCTTTTACAATTAAATGTACTTAAGGAATGATGTGCATTTCTGAATCATTGTCCCGTTTCCTGACCTTGACTCATTCAAAATATCTGTGGCCAGTAGGACTAAGATCCAGGCTCCAAAGGAAGCCAAAACAGGCATAAAGGAAGAGCAAGGGGCAAAGTGTTGTTGCAATCCCTGCATCCTGAGCCTGTATGATATGTGCTCAGAACTTTTCACTGGCTTTTCAGGTTCATTGTTGCAACAGTTTCTTGGTGTTAGAGCATTGTAAGTCCCCAAGAGGGCTTAATTTTTAATTTTTAATGATTCTTTTTATTGGTAACTAAGTAATCTGTCGGGATTAACCTCAACAGAGTGCCGGGCCCTAGAGCCCAAGGGAAGAGTATGCTAGCATATTGGGGAGGTATATTATAACCTCTTTAATCTTCATTTCCCTTCCACAAATACTTTTCCCTCTTGTGGTCAGATCCCTCCAATATCTTTAAGTGACAAAGTCTTTCATTCCACAATTGGAGACAAAGCTTAAAATATAGCTAATCCAGGGAGAAGGAACATAGCTACTTAAATTTATACTGATGAGCAAATGACTGCTACTACAGACTCCTAGATGGTCTATTAGATTTGGAAAGGGCTTCACAGCCCCAAGCCTAAACTTATTTTAAGGAGGAGAGGACTAAGAATTGACTTGGCCAAGGTCTTACATAAATTTTGAAGCACATTTTTTTTTCTGAAAGAAAGTTTTAATAGGGGAGCATCTTAAGGAGATTGTAAACAGACATTTGTGACCAGTTTTTACCAAGGGCTAGTTCTGCGGCATTCCAAGTATAACCTCAGGTCAATTTGTAAAGGAATTAAAGGTAGTCTGTCACCGGTGCTTAAAACACACCCTTCCCCTTGGCTCTGCCCTGGTGAGATTCACCAGAAGTTCATGTGTCTTATTCCTTTTTGTTCTCTTAGCGTCTAGCAGAGTGTCTGCCTCATAAAAGGCATTCAGTGAGTGTTTGATATAAGACTGAATGTTTCCAGAAACAGGGAAGGCTTTTCACTGAACCCTCCATACTCTCTCATTCTGCCTCCTCTCTACAGATTTCTTAAATAGCTGTCCAGGTTAGGATTTTTCCTTTGGGTGGGACTAATAATTGTGGTGTCAATGGTCAGAGACCAAAGTGAAGAAGGCTATCCGGTTTAACCAGGAGTGAACCCACAATCCTAGCCTTCCTTAAAGCATATGAGGAGATAGTCAGGCTATAGTCTGAGATGTTAGAGTGAATATTATGGAATCCATGTATCTCTGAAGGCCAGAGTCACCAAATCTATATCTCTGGTCGTTGTGGGCATCCTAAGTCAGGGAATGCAGCTTGCAACTGGGGGCTGACACACCTTCCCCAATAAGCTTCTCTTACTTTATTGGGAGGAACCCCTCCCTGGTTGTGGTTGGGGCTACAGGGAAAGAATAAAGATGGCACCATAGGGTTGTGGACAAGCTACTCAGATACTCATGGCTTGTGGGAAGAAAGGAAGAATTTGATCTGTCAGGATCTGCCCTTAGCTTTAATCCTGCAGTAGCCATGCATACCAATTCTACTTGCTTATTCTCTCCCTTTGCTGGTTCACCTGCACTCACCTGCAGGGTTGGGACCAGGCATGGCCCCTGGTCCCCAGCATGCCTACCTCTCTTTGAGCTGCCTCCATTAGGTCCCACTGCTCATGCCTTCTGTGTTCATGGCAAAAGTTTTCAGTCAGGGATGACAGTGAGTAGCCCTTTGGGGCAGGGCTACTCATCAGCACTAGAGGAAAACAAGATCCAGCAGCAAAGCCCATTTCTGCTGGCTGATGGCTCAGCATTGGCTGAGAGATGAGAGAACCTTCAGTTGGTCTGAACCAATGAAAGGGAGCCAAAGATACAGTCTCTCCTGCCATTAAAGAGATATTTCCACCTATGATTGGCCCCAGGGTACTTCACCTCAGGGTTCTCCTATTGGCCTGGAATAGCATGCTGGCAGCTAGGGCACCCTGTGGTGAGCAGGCACCTACGTAGGCACGCAGTAAGGCACAGCCTGCTGCTGGGCACTCAGGGGACAGGCAGATAGAGGAGGAGGTATCAAGATCCTCTCTCTGCTTAACTGGTGATATCTTGGGGTCCACCCACTTCTCCTTTTTGTGCCTCTCCCCTCGGGCTGGGCCTGCTCACTCTCCTGGTCCCATTCCCCAAAGGACTTCGATTCCCAGGTATGGTGGTGACTGGCAACACAGGGTAAGATGTAGACTTTTCTCACGGTTATTTGCATTGTTGTAGGGGATCCTGAAATCTGAAAAGTGGTGGTGGTCCAAAGAAATCTTAAATTCATAGAATTTTGGTGCCAAAAGGGAACTTTGAAATAGTTCCCATTTTACAGATGGGAAGAAAACTGAGGTGAACTCCAAGAGATAATGGAATTTGGTCATAATCATTTAGCTAGTTAGTGGCAAGTCTCCTGAACATAAGCAAGGGCAGTTTGGACGCATCACAAATGAATCTTAAACTGTGGTATTTCATGTACATTTCTCCTGTTCTTCACACCACGGGTTTTCTGTCCTTAGGAAACTCATAGTCCCACTGGGGATATCTTCAGATTACAAATTAGTGGCTTAATTAACATTTACAACAAGTTTTTAGCTGTGCCTTCAGTGGATGAAGAAGGAGGCTTGTGACATGGGCTTTCTCTCTGTTTACCCTCTTTTGTGATTACTAACCCACAGTAGTGAATTGACTGTGACCAGGGCTCTGGAGTCATGTAATCAGCTATCTAGCTAGGAAGTTGTCCAACTGGTAACTCTGGCCACTAAAACCATGATGTTTGAGCCATCGCTGTTGAAGACACAACAAAGAAGCAAGTCAATTACTAAATGGAAAAAGGCCTGAGCCTAACCTACTGCCATATTAATACCAGTGCTTCATTTTCATGCATTTAGCCTCCAAATCCCCTTTAGGTTAAAGACCTGGGTTTATTTGTTCATATATTAGGTGGGACTCTGAACAGTCCTGAAATCCTGGTCATGAGTAGCTCTGAATCATCAACAACAATGATAAGGATAAAGGGATTGGGATTGCTCAGTCCAGCTTTTCCCCGTTATGTCTGTTTCCTTCACGCTTCTACCTTTCTCATTCCCCTTTTTCTTATCCTTTAAAGGCCAGTTTAAGTCCTGCCTTCTCCAGGTGCCTCCCCTTAATAGTGCTGCCCACATCAATCTTTCCCTCTTTTGGATTCTTACTGTCCTTCCAGCCTATCCCTCAAAGTGACATTTCATTATATTCCATTTGTATTTATCACTATTGGTTTGATGTATATCAGCCTCATCTTCTCAACAAGAGTATAAGTTTCATAAGGGCAGGGTACACATTTTATCCTTGCTAAGTGTGCCCCACAATGTCTGGTAGATGTCCAAATTAGACTAGAATGATAGCTTTTGTGGTGACATGGGAAATGCTCACAATATACTGAAGTGTCTAGCTCAAATACAAAAGTGTATGATTACAATTTTATAAAGACATGGAAAATAAAAGCAAGCAAGCAGAAAGGTAATACACTGAAATGTGTGAGAGGTGAGTGGGATGATAGGTGAGTCTAAACATTTACATATTTACCTGACATTTCAAAGTTCAACAAGGAGCATGTATTACGCTTATGAGGAAAAAAAGATTATTTAAAAGAGAATCATAGATTCATGAGCTCTGGAAGGCAGAACAGGAAAAGACTGAAGAGCTCATGTAGGTCCTGTCTTATTGTTTTAAGATTGAAAAGCCTGGGGCAGAGCTATGGGAGGTGCCTAGCTGGTAACTCAGTTTCCATCCTCTAGGAGCAAACAGGTCAGTTTTCTGTAGCTCTAAACCTGAGCCTCCTAACCTCTCCTCAAATCCACCTTTCCCTGGGCTTCTCCTCTAGGCATCGGTCCTGGAAGTGGCAGTGTGGTTTTCTCCTGATGAGGTTTCCCATGATTCCTTGGTGTCTCCTGGGTAGGGGATCCTGAAGGGTTGGCTTTGACTCATGCTCTAGTCCCTTGCTAGCCTCTCCTGGAATTCCCTGCTTTGTCTCTGAAGCATCCCAGGACAGTAGGCTATAATATCCACCCTCCCAGATGGCTAGAAGTAAAAAACACCTAGCTCTACCCTTTCCTAGCCATATATACTTACTGCATTCTGAGTACTTGCTGGGAAGGGTGATCTTGAACTAATTCCACTCAATACCTTTGCAAAGGCTTGCTGAGAGCAATACTATTTAAGGAGGGCCACATGAAATTGGTGCTTGAAACCCATCCATTCCTTTCCCACTGGACCCAACAGACTAGTGCCAGGTACCTGCCTTGCCTGTAACTTTCCTTCTAGTTAGGTCTACCTCACTCATACCCAGGACAAAGGGCACAAGAGTGGCCTAGGGATGGCCACTGGACCCCAGTCAGGCCATCAATGATCTGGTAGAAGACCTATGTGGTGGATTTTTCTACTAGTTTGTCTCTTGCTAGCAGTGAAATCTGATGTGCCCACAATTGGTTAAAGTGATGAAGACTCTTGTTAAATGCACATTTGTCACTTAGGATGATAAACACATTTAACTTGTTGTGTTCATCTATGCTTTCATCCTTCCATCCATCCACCAAAAAAGCATTGGGCTCCTATTTCTTATTTTCACTTTCCAAACCACAAAGCTCTGAAAACCAAAAACTTTCTCATAAGTTTGGCGCTAAAACCCATTTTAACTTACATTATGATAGTCATTCTTTATTCCACTTAGTGTGAGTATTCATACATTTCATGACAAAAATATTAATGTTTTTGATTATGGGGAGCTATGCTGCATCCTGCTAGAGGTGTTATGTGATATTGGCAAATGGGCATGATTACCTTGATCAAATTCTGCAAATTCTGAATTTTGAAACATCTGGCCCCAAATATCCCAATGTTTGAGATAAGGCACTTTAACCTGTAAGATCTAGGGATGGTGAGGTGGTAAATACCCTACCTGAGTTGTCCAGGAACAGAGAAAACCACTCAGTGAAGGGAGTAGGCATTCAAGTCTTCAGAGAGAGAGGGCTTGCTTAAGTCAAGCCAAACTGAGTTGGGTCACTCAGCCATTAGTACAAAGGGAATGAACAGGGCTGCAAACAAAAGACAGAATAAAGACTCAGGAGAAAGACGGAACTGAAATGGAACAAGAATAGTTTGAGAATGGGGAAATGAGAAGGAACTAGAAAGCAGCAGGAACAAGGTGTCTTTGCTTCCAGTCAATTGGCTGATGGCTGTTAGGTACGAATTGGGGTCAGGTTAGCTTTAAAGCTGGAAGATTGTAGCAGGCAGATACTGAGAGAAATGAGACACAACCTCTGTCCTCTATTTTCTGAGAGTCTAGAATATCATTAGCCAGAAGCCACGGTCCTGAGAGAATGGTTAGAAATTGGAGTCACATTAGTCTGAGGCAAAGGTTTGGCTTTGAATTTTTTCAATCTCCGTATTTTTAAAGCTTTATTTTTTAGATTGTAAAATATACAACACATAAAGAAAAGTGCATAAATCATAAACGCACAACTTATTCAATGAAACACCCATGTTAATTGTTACCCAGTTATAAATAGAATATTATCAGCACCCCTGGTGCCCAACTGGTGTCCCTTCCCTAATCATAACTCCTTTCTCCCCTACTAAAAGGTAACAACTTTTCTGACTTTTCAAAAAATCACTTCCTTTCTTTTATTTATACTTGTACACCTTAGCATGCATCCCTAAATATTATAGTTTTGCCAGTTACTGACTTTTATGTAATAATTTAGTATGTATGCTTTTGTTTCTGGTTTCTTTCATTCAATATTATGTTTGTGAGATTCATCCATGTTGTTGCATAAAACTGATACTGTTCCGTCTCATTGCTGTATAATATTCCCTTTTGTGAATATGCTACGATTGAGTTAACCATTCTACTGCAGATGGGCACTTCCAGTTTGGGGCTGTTCGAATAGCATTACTATGGTTATTTTCGCTTGACTTTTGGTGCACATGTGCCTGCATTTCTGTTAGTGGTGGAATCATTAAGTCATAAACACACGTTACACTTTGCTGGCTGCTGCCAGTTTTCCAAAGTGTGTACCACTTGTACCAATTTGCATTCTTCCATTCCATCAAATCATTATTCACACTAAGTATTGTCAGACTTTTACAATTTAATCACTCTGGTGGGTGTGCAGTGGTATCTCATTGTTTGATTTGCAATTCTCTGGTGACTAATGAGGTTGAGCATCATGGCCTTTTGGATATACTCTTTTGCACAATTCCCATTAAAGTCTTTCGTCCATTTTATCCTGGTAGATTGTCCTTTTCATATTCATTTCTAGAAGTTCTTTAAACATTCTAGATGTAAGCTTTCTGTTATGTGTGGTACAAATAAATTCTCCAACACTGTGGCTTCCCATTTAATGCTTTTTGAGTCTCATTTTCTTTCTCTAATTTCCATCAAGCTTCCCAGGCCCAAATGTCCCCCATTTTGCTAAGGTTTTAACAAGTTCACCTGGGGCCTGAGGGATAGCTCACTAAGGCTGCAGGGCTGCTCTCTCCACCTTCCCTTCCTTTGTCCCTCCTACTTATTTGCCGTGCCCTCCCACCTCTCTCTCCATTCCTTCAAACCTTGCCCATTCTTGGGAGGCTGCTTATTATTCACAGGATGGATAGAAACAACCTTCTTTTAGCCATGGTGCCAAAACTGTCAGATTTGCCACGTGCCATTAATAAGTCAGAAAACCTTCACTCTGGAAAGCACTTGGAGGTCATATAGTTCTAATGATGAGGAATTGAAATCTCAGAGAAATTAAGTGGCTTGTCCAAGATTATACTACAAGTTAGTGGCCAACTTAGGACTAGAACTCAGGTCTCTTGCATGCACGCCCAAGCTTTTTCCACTCCATTATGCTAAGAAAGACCAAAGCACACAGTTGCACATTGACTGGGGCATTTTTTTTTCTTCTGAAAATAAGTGCTGTCTGTGTCTGTGTAACAACGTAATCGGTAGAGACTATGGCTCATGTCTGTCTGGACCCAGGTTGAGAGATCACATCACCTCTGCTTCTTTCCCATCTCCTGGCTGTCAAAGCCTGAAGGACAACAAATGGCTTGAGTAATGAGATGAGTTAAGATAGTGTCTCCCACGCTGAATTATGTGCCAGTTCAGGACTACAGGATTCTGCCACAATCCATTTACACAAGAAATTAAATTGAAGATCGCAATGTAATATTCATATATTAAATCCTGGCGGACAATCAAAGTAATTAAGGCCAAATGTTCTGAATCATCCTGTGGCATCATGAACATTCTATTGCTGGGTTTTTAGAAGGACTTATACAACCAATTATCTTGGAAATCATTAAACCTCCTTTGGAATGTGAGTAATTTGAAAGCCACCATGACACCCAGTGCTACTCAAACCACTTTGCCCCCATGAAAGAACAACTCTGCTAGACAGGAGTGCTGGGTGGGCAAGGAAAGTCTCATTTTCAAAAAGCTAAGGCTAGCGGATAGGAACCAGTCTCTGAGCAACCCCCTCTCCGCATTGTGTTTTTCAAAAGGAGTGGCTATATTTCATCCTAAATTGAAGTAGTTAAACTGATGTAGGCTACTGGGCTAATCCCAGCTACAGGCTGATCTGCTTGCTGTGTATTTCTGTGGTTCTCACAGATACATTCTACTGATCAAAACAAAACAAAACAAAACAGAGTTTGAAGAAAGAGGATGGCTCCGTCTAGCCCCACAGTGATGAATAGGGTCAACCTTCAGATCTTCTCCACCATGCCCCATCGTAGGTCACCTCATCTCTTAAAGTTTCTCCACATGACCTCATCTCTTAGTGCTTGTTTTTCTCATCTTCCCTTTGTCCACACCTCTGTTATGGCACTCATCATAAAGTGCTCAATTTATTTGTTGACTCCCCTTCTGGAGCGTAAGCCCTTCAAGGGCAGGGGCTATGCCCTAATCTTTCCAGTGTTTCCACACGTGGCCAGGTGCATGAGTCAGAGAAGGTGCTTTGTTTATGGTTGGTGCATGTATGAAAGATTAAATATATAAAAGACAAATTATCAAGAGAACAAACTCACAAACATACACAAATGTATCTCTGTTTGGGAATGACAGGCTTAGTGTCATGGCAGCATCAAAGAGAGGAACCAATCTTCCTTTCTTTTCCAGTAAATGCTTTAATTCTCTCCAAAACACAAGGTTCTCAAACCATCACCAACAAATAAAACCCTATCATGGAGAATGTATAACTAAAAGATACACAAAACGTATTAAATTAACTTGTACTTTTTCAGAGTTGTACTTAGGAAACAAGTTATTTTACCTGAACTAATTACAAGACTTCTTTGCATCTTGAATATTGCATACAAAAAAAAGACCTCTGATTCATCAGTTTTGCCTGTGGGAATAATTAAAAGTGTGCATATACAGTAATATTCCTATGAAATTATTTCTTCTCATAAATATTTATCCATAGCCTAAATTTGTCGATGCTGAACAGCATCAATATTTCTTGACTTTGGTTCACATACTGCCCCCTTGACTGTACCACAATTCTGATTTACAAATGAGATTCTTGGGAGATATTGGACTGTATCTTGTTCATGCCTATATCCTTAGTTCTAGCACAGAACTTGGCACAGAGCATGCACTCTCTGTAGAATGAATGAATGAATGAATGAAAGAAATACTAAGTGAGGAAGTAGCCCTCAGAGATGATTTGTAGCAAAGTAAAGTTGTACAAAACAAGCCCCATTCACTGATATTCTCTTTGTGACCCATTGGCTACTGCATCCCTGAGCTTTTAGGCCAACCTGATCCACCCACCCAACCAGCATGCCATTTCAAAGTCAGTTGTCCTACCTCTCCATGTGCCCAGCACTAGCCAGAGGGGTTGGTGCCATCTGTGTGTCAGCCCAAGCCAGATGGACACACCAACAACCATCTGTGGCTTTCCTGGGTGGGCATCTTGAGCCCACATGTTTCACATCATCATGGGCCTATGAGCCAGTGCTGGAAATGGCACCAAGAAATATTGATACTGCACAAAATCAATAAACTGGGGCCACAGCTAAATATTTATTGGGGCAGACAGTGACGCCATGTTTGCTCAGAAAATTCAATCAAGTTCTGTCCAATTACTTTGGGTTTAGATTTGAACGAATTAGCTCTTAGTCATAGAATTTCAGAATGTCAGAGCTGGAAGGACCCTTAGAATTCATCTGGCCCTGTATAACCTCGAGGTTTTCAAACTTCGCTTTTGCAAGAAACACTTTGTAACCAAGGAAATCTTACGACGCTCCTCTTATTCAAGTAGGGGTGAAGATCCTGAGGCATAGCCTCCCTCTCTCATCTGCTTCAAACTGCAGAAGTGAAAAGGGAAGTCCAGTGAAGTTAAAGAGGATCATGGCATAATGGAGGCAAAAACTTCTAGTCTTGGAGTAAGCATCAAGACAGACTCCAAATCTGTCTTAGCCAAGGGCCTGATATTCAGCCATTTACACTTATGCCCATAGGGGTCTTCTGGATATGATCATTCGAACTGGTGAGAGACATCTGTTCCTAGGAGCGGAGACAAACCTCCTCCTCCCACCCTGGCGGATGTCTCCTTCTGTATCCGTCTACTCATGTGTCCAACTTTTGAGGTGTCTTTGTTTCTTCTGCAGCGGTATATCTAGTTCCTTGTCAGTTTCTGCCTGAGGCCCATCCTTGTGTTCAGGTTGCCTCTTCTTTCTGCTGTGGGTCTATCAGTGCCTACATCTCAAGTCTTTCAGCTCCTGTGTGTCCAGATGAACTTTTCATGTGCTTATTTGCCTCATAATGTGTGTCTGTGTCTGAATGATTTTGCTCCCGAGTACGTGTGCATGGGTGTGCATGTGTTCTATGTGCTCAGAACTCATCTATCGTTATTTCAGTAAGTGATTGTTTTAACCTTTCTGTTTCTGCCTTCAGTGTTTTACCCCACAAGAATGGCTAAGAGTGAAAGTGGGAAGGAGAGAGAAAACAAAACATTTCTGGTCTTCCTAAAGACTTCAGTCTCCTCTTCTATGTTTCCTAACTTTTTTCACCTATTTATTCCCTAGTAATCCTATCTCTCTCATCCTTTTTTCTTTCACTGTGTTTCTTTATCTCTGGTTGTCCTATTTTTCTATTTCTCTGCATCCTTTTCTTTTCTATTTTATTTATTTTTTCCTCTTTCTCTTCTATTTGTTTTCTCTCTAGATTTATCTTTCCCCATATATTTTCCTTTTTTCTTATTTTTTCCCTCTATTTACCTTTTCTCATTTTGGGGGATTCTTTCTATGTTTTTATTTATTTTTCTTTCTTTTTTCTTGAGACAGGGTTTCACTTTGTCACCCAGGCTGGAGCACAGTGGCATGATCATAGCTCACTGCAGCCTTGACCTCCTGGGCTCAAGCAATCCTCTTGCCTTAGCCTCCTGAGTAGCTGGAACTATAGGTGCATGCCATCATGCCCTGCTAATTAAAAAAAAAATTATATATTAATAGGGTCTTGCTATGTTGCCCAGGCTGGTTTGAACTCTCGGGCTCAAATGATCCACCCACCTCTGCCTTCCAAAGTGCTGGGATTATAGGTGTGAGCCACCGCACCCAGTTATTTCTTTCTCTTCTTTTCCTCTTAGCTCCTATTTCTGGGTTTCTCTTTTAACTCTGTTCCTCTTCCTTCATGTGTCTCTTTTCTGTGATCCTTGATTTTATTCATTTTCTGTCCCTGTCCTTTGTATCCCTGTCTTTCTCCATGTCTTTTCATTTCTCTTTTTCTTGCCCATTTTTCTCATCTCTCTGTCAGTAGCTCCTTGTGTATGAATCTGTCAGCCTCTTTTTGTGCTTTGTTCTCCCCAAAGAGGCTTCAAGCATTAGGAGGGGGAAGGAGTTACCCTTTTCTGCCCTGGGCTGGGCTGTGGGTGGGTGGGGTTCATTATCTGTCTTTTCACTCAAAGATGGGTGGGGTCGTTTGCTGCTCCCTGGAACCTAACCAACACATCCTCGTTCCCCGCCCCCAGGACCCCATCTGCCGAGTCACACTGCGACTCCAGCTGCTGCGCTGCTTGCATTCCCTGCACGTCCCATGTAGAGTGATGAGCCCCCAGGTGCAGCGGGAGAATTCATCAGCCACCTGACAGGGCTAACAATTTACTCCTGAGAAATAATCCATATCTGGATAATGGATCACCCCTGACTCCCTGAGACCATTTGTCTTGGCACTTAAATGGCACCAGAATCCAGGGGCAGAGCTAGGATTCTATCCCAGGTTCATTGGTAGATGAATAGGCTGGAATAATAATGTTAAGGATTATGATAAGGAACACTTTGCATTTGCATGGCGCTTTTAAACTCTATAGATTTGGAGGAGATTAACCTTCCTTGGCTCATCTCTTTTGCATCTCACACACTGTGGACCCTGATTGCAGATTCAGAAGCAGGGGACTTTTAGTGACTCACCCAGAGTCACCTAGCCTGTTACTGGCAGAAATGGGAGGAAAACTATTTCCTGACTTCCTGAGACTCTTTCTTCTGAGTGCTACATGGCCTTACAATCTCTGGGTCCCACTATTTGTATCCAAGAAATGGAAGCTGATACTAAGAGACAGTATACTGGAGGAGTTCATAGATCTGGCTTTGAATCCTGGCTCTGCATTAGCTAGCTGCGTGGCTTTGGGCAGGTTGCTTACTCACTCAGAAACTCTACATCTTCCTCTTTAAAGTGGGGATCCAAATAAACCTTCCTTGTAGGACTATTATGAGGATGAAGAGAAATTATGCATGCAAAGTGCTTATTATAGTGCCTTCCTTATAGTAAAAGCTCCATGAATGTTAGCTATGATTATTACTACTGCCTGTCTCTTTGCAGGATGCTAAGTGAACTCATACAAATGCATGAGAGAATTGGTCTGTAGGAGGGGAAGAGATAATTGATGGCTTCAACATAAGTGTCCCTGAGGCCACTGATGGGGGAAGGGATAAGGGAGAGTGAATTCTGACTGGGGGAGGAACTAAGGATTCTGTTTGGGCTGGGAGGTCCTGCCGGCTCTGGGAACAGGCAAAGAGAAGGAAGGAGGTTGGGGATTTGTGTTTAGGCTCCAAACATTATTTCATTGCTCAGCAGGGTCAATTGTTGGCCTTCAGTTTCAGCCTGCTAAGGTTCCCCTTCTCCGGGTCTCAGCTGTTTCTGTTTCCCTGGGGTGGTTCTCTTTGCCAAAAACTGGACAGAGGAATATTTCTTTGGGGGAATATTGAAGCCCAAAAGGTTTTGTGGAAGGCCAGCACAAACGAAAAATAATGAACTCTTGTGCAGGAGCCTTTTGCCGTAAATGGGAGTTCACTGTACAAATGTAAGAAAGATTATTAATATTCCCAAGAATAACAGCAGCAATCAATCTTTAAAGCTTGTTCTATAGAGTGCCACTGCTAGAGGTTGACACATCACCTCGGATGGTGCAAAACATCGCCAGGGTCCATCTGCATGCAGAATCACAGCCCACATCCTTCTTCGCCTTTACGGAGACCTCACCCTCCCAGAGTCACACACATAATTTAGCCTTTGGTGAAATGATTCTGACGCTATAGAGGCTCCCTGGAGAATGTATGCTGTGCAGAGGCGGGCAGTGTGAGCTCCTGACTTCAAGCTGCAGGAAGGCGAGGAATTGATACATCTCCTAAGCACCAAGGGCTCAACTCCTTTGGAGATGAGAAGGGCTTTGTCAAAGCCTGATGGTTTATTCATAATTCTCTCAACTGAAGAGAGCCCCATGCTTATCAATTGACAAGTATTTAGTGAGAACCCTCAGTGGGGGATCTAAAGAGGTTTGGCAGAGCTGACAATGTGGTTGAGGAGACAGACCACAGACATAAAAATTATTGACAATAAAAGCAGCCCCGTCAACAAAGAGATGCTAGCAGTTGGAGAAAAGTGGAAAAAAATATGTAGTCAGGAGACTTGACATCACAATCTCTCTGAGCCTTGGTTTCCCTAACCTCTTAGAAAGGCAGCCTGGTATCATTGAAAGAATATTCACTTTGGAGTCAGACTAACCTGACTCAAAATTTCAATTGCCTCACAGACTAACTCAGGGTCCTTGAACCAGTTACTTAACTCCTATGACGCACAATTACCTTATGTATAAATTGAGACATAACAATAGCCCGAACCTCATAGTTTTGTGGTGAGAATTAAATGAAAACACACATGTAAAATGCTAAACATAATGCCTGGCACATGGTAAACACTTAATAATCAGTTCTTATTTTTATAATATGCAGGGGAAAAGGTAGAGAATGTTTGGAAACATGAGGGTTTTATTTTCTTCTTCAGCTCTTGATATGTGTGACATTAAATTTCATGTGAATGCAAACCAGAAAATACTTACATGTAAACAATAATTATAATATCACTCTATGATACCTTTTATATGCCTCCCCAGTATTGCTCACTAAATTTGGTATGATCAAATTTACAGAACAATGAAATAGCAGAGGAGGTAAATTATATGCTCCTTGTGATCTTGGATTCCTTTCTGAGCTTCAGTTTTCCCATCTGTAGAATGTGGCTAAGGACACCTACTTCACAGTGCTGTTGCGAAAATTAAATTAAAATGTGTATAAAGCACTTGGCACAGAATAGGCAGAAAACAAACCTTAGCTCCTTCTTCTACCCTCATCTATAAAAATGGGAATAAGAAAGAATCATCCTCACACATGGGTTATGATGAGGATGAAGACTGACAAATACAGAAGAAATGCTTGTAAACGGTAAAACCGCCATGATAGTCTTTACAGAGCATTTGAAGTCTACCAGGCACTGTGCAAATAACACATGTTAATCAGTTAGGTAAACATTACTTAAGTGTCTACTATATGGAGGACACTATTTTAGGTATTGTGAGTGATCCAGAGAGATAAAGGCCATCAGAGTAGATGAGCTCCTCCACATAAGAATAGAGCATTAAGGAAAGGACCTGAGCAATGCTCCCATTTAGGGTACCAAAGGACGTTGCAGAGCTAGAAGGAGAAATCAGAGGTAAGAACACTGGTATAGTACAGTGTCCTCACAGCCAAGTGAAGAGTGAGTTTCAATAAATAGAGATTTACAATGTAGGATTCTGCAGAGTATGAAAAGCAAAATTGGGAGGGGCTGTGTGCATGTGTGTGTGCACACACATGCACGTGCACATGTATGGAGGGGGTAGGAGCCATCTTACTGTGGATGGCAGGAGTGTTTGGGGAAAAGAAAGGTAAGTGTGTCTAGAATACTCTTTCAAGGTGTTAAGGACTAAGGCTGAGAAAGTAAGGATGAAGCTAGAAGGGGATGCAGGGTTGGGGGAAGATTGTTTCCATATAGGAGCATTTCAATGTTTTTGTGGGCTATGGGGAAGAGGAAGTCCACGGGGAAAGAAAAGATGAATAAGTAGATGAGAGAGAGGATTACTAAACAGGCAGAAGAATTCTGAGATGAGACCTGGGAGGTTTGGCTGAGACAAGAGGAGTTTTCAATTAATAAGTAGAAAGAGATCATGGGGTAACAAATAGCTGTCAAGTGACTAAGAGGGCTGAGAGCTGACAAGGAGCCACTGCATCTAGAATTAGGAAGGCCTCAAGCGTGGAAGTGGATTAGGAAGAGGTAAAATAGTGAGTTGATGATAGACACTACACATTTGAGAAGTTTTGCAGATCCAGAAGCAAGGAGAACAAGGCTAAGGGAGAGATTATGCTTTATGAGGAGGTTTGAGATGTGTGTAGGAAGGGAGGAGTCAGTGGAAGAGAAGAAGCTGAAAGTACAAGAGGGTCAGAGGTTTCTTGGTGGCTGAGGCGACAGCAGCAGAAGGAGCTGAGCTTCAGAACACTAGTGAAGAGAACCCCAGAGGGGATCCTTTTCTCCTTTGAGGTGGTAGGAAAGGATAAAAAGCCAGAGGAGCCAACGTTCTGCACTTGGTCCTTGAACCTGGCCTTGGGCACTAATATCACCACTGTTGACCCTATAATTTTCAGTGCATGTCATGATCACTGAGGAGATTTGAGGGACCATCTCTGAGGACAGCAAGGTGTGTGATTTGAAGAATATACTGGGGGCTCTTTCCTTAGGGAGATGGCAGAGAGCTGTAGCCCTAGTCCCAGGACACCAGGCTCCAGAGCCTGGCCCTGCGAGGAGGGCCTACAGTCCATGACCTATACCCATGTTACACAGCCTCTTCCTTCCCTGTCACTGAAATTGCCACCAATTTCACTCTTAAAAATGAAGTCAGGATCCACAGTCACTCAGAGACTTAAGTGTTCCTGTTATTTGCTAAGGCACTAGGGGCCCAGAGTCCTGTGATCTGGCCAGAAGTTTCCTTATTAGGAGTGAAAGAAAGGGCTTTCTGAATATATCCTGGTCTTCAGCTCTTCAACATGTGCGCACAGCCTGCCGAATGTGTCAAGTGGCCATCCTGCCACTTGACCCAGCCTCAGCTACAGACTTTCTTCTCCAGCATGGCTGCTCTCTGGTCCTCGACAGACGCATCTCTGATGGCACCTTCCTGCCTTACCCCTTCATTTTCAATTTCATAACTCTCCTGGGATCTGGAGGATGGAACAGCAGGATAGTTATGAGCCCTGGGTGCTTGAAAGCAGGAGAAGGTGCTGAACCACAGAAGTCAGGAGAAGGGGTCCTTGGGTGGGGGCCAGACCCAGAGTAGCTCAGAAGATAAAGTCAGCCCTGGTATCTTTTATCCCAGGTCCAATTTTGGTGTTCCATACCAATCCTATGGTGCCCAAGATGGAGGAATACAGGGAGGGAAGGGCAAACAACCCCTTAGTTAGGGGAACCTAGGGCTCTCGAGCTAGACTTTCATCTCTGTTTAAGGCGTGGGTTGTCTCAGGATTGAGTTATAGTGGAGAAAGACCTATTTACATTGACAAATGACACTTAATGAAGGAAATGATTAAAAGTGAGGGAAACTACAGGCTCAGAAATGTCAGCGGATGTTGTACAAGAGAATTCCTTTATTGCATTTTTCTTCCCTCCCCTTATGCTCATCTTCCTTCTCCTCTGCCCCCCCTCCTGCTTGCTCCATCCACCTCCGCCCACAGAGACTGATGTGATTTTTCATGATCTACAGTCAAATGCCATTAATCCCAACAGGCTCACGAGGGTCCAGCTAAGCTGTCCCATGAACCAATCCTGTGAGTAGACAGATCAAGGGAAGCAGGAGGCAGGCAGCTCTCCCACCCCGCCCCTTCACGGATAATGGCACATAAACCAATAAACCAGAGTGGCTGCCCCTAAAATAATCAATAAATCACTTGGGGTCCAAGAGAGGTGGAAAACTCCCCAGCAAACAGTGCTCAGGACATTTTCCATGACCTTCTCTGCCTTGAATGTCTGTGGCACACTAGCCGTGCAGGCCAGGACTGACTCTGTTCTCAAGATGCCACTCCCAGATTCTGCCTGGCCCTCTCAGTTTCAGAGGGAGGTAATTCATTCCAATGGGACATGACAGGTACCATCTTCAGGTGCCTGGCTTTGCTCCCAGCAGCAAGGACTGTCGCTGACTGCAAATCCACCAGGTGCCACACTGCTTTGAAGAAAGCAAGCCTTGAGGTGGGCAGATGACCTTTCAAGAACCCAGGAAACCCAAGTGGGATAGCAGTGTGATGTAATGGACCGAGCCCTGGACTAGGATGCTGGACACCTGGCTTTTAGCCCCTTTTCAGCCACTAACTTGCTAGGCGATGTTGGGTAAGTCACTTTCCCTTTCTGGATCTCAGTGCCCCCTTCCCACCGGCCCCTGTGATGTGAGAAGGTTGGACTACATTATCTCTAATGGCACTTTCAACCCTGAAAAGCAAGTTTTGAAATTAAAGCAAAAATGGTTTTTGGAAAATTGCCAGCTCTAATTAGAATTTGTTTAAGGACTCCTTCTCTCGGGCTCTATTTTAGCTGCTTTGCCATTAAATTCTTCACCCTAAACTCCCATGCAGTACAGGTAGCAACTTATCAGCATCCAAGCGCCATCTAAGACATCACGACCACTCACAGGTGGGTGTAGCCTTCCCCTCCTGCTGAGCTAGTTCTGTGTTTGGGGCTAGGTCATCCTGATAGAGTCCTGAGGCAGAGCCCCGTGGGAGGGATGCACAACTGACTCTCAGACAGAGTTTAGAGTAGACCGGTGGGGTGGCTGCCTGGGAGGAGATTCCCCTTAACTTTATATTTTCAAACTTTTAAGCATATTGTAAATTTGAAAGAATAGCACAATAAATACTTGTAAATACTCTCACTGACAATTTGCCACATTTATGCAATCTCTTTCTCTCTCTCTCTCTGTCTCTCTCTCTATATATATATATATGTATTTTTTATATATACTTGAAAGTATGTTGCAGATATCATGACATGATCTCTCTCTTGTTCTCTCTGTATATAGAACAAGAGAGAGATCATGTCATGATATCTGCAACATATATATGTGTGTGTGTGTGTGTGTGTGTGTGTATATATATATATATATATATATAAAGAGAGAGAGAGAGAGAGAGAGAGAGAGAGAGAGAGAGAGATTGAAAATACGTTGCAGATATCATGACATTTCGCTCCTAAATACTTCAGAACGCATCTCCTAAGAATGAAATGTTCTTAGCTGGGGAGATTCTTAGGCTTTCTAAGGGCTTTGGAATTCTCAGCAAGGTGAAAGTCTCCAGGTTTTAGAGTCCAAGGGAGGGGTCAAGAGACATACAATGATCTAAAGAGCAGATTTTAGGCTGGATATGGGTAGTGTGCGAGGAAGCCATGCACAAAAGAAGGAAGCCCAGAAAGTGGTTCAAGAACAGGTTTCAAACAAACAAAAAAGGTGGTGACTTTGGGCAAGTCACTCTCCTTCCTCAAACTTCATTTCTACCTCTATAAAATGAAGGTTGTGCTAATCTCTGTCCTGCCAACCTCCCAAGGCTGTATGCAATTCAGGTTAAAAATATATATAAGAGTGAGTCAGGAGCAGCTACACTTAAACATATAAGGGCAAGTGCTTTGCAGAGATGAACTCCAGAGGTAGTAAAGCCTAGGAGTCCATGGTAACACATAGAAGTGGATGATCCCCCTGTTGAACCCCTAAACTCTTGTTACTGGAAGCCACGGAATTTTCATCTAGAATGGAAATATCAGTGGCTTGCCTCTCTTGTACTTTTTGAAAGGCATAAACACACAACTGAGATTTTTTTCTAGTTCTTTTTTTCAGATAACTCCATGTTCTTATTGATTGTGGCACAAAACTAAAAGAAAACCTCCCCATGCTTTTTGTTCTTTGTGACTTTTTCTTCTGTGCCCCCCTTATTTCGCACTGTTCTCCCTGCCCCACCCTGTCGAGACTTCTGGAATTGGAAAATTCTCTCATCCTGCCTCCCCCTAGCTCAAAGAGCAAAATGCTTTACAAAATTAAGTGAGCATTTGGGATTTTTAACTTGATTTTATCTTTTCATTCAACCAAAGGGGTATGTGTGTGGGAGATGCACTTGTCAACTAAAAGCAATTTCTCTGCCTCCTTGGGGACTGAAGTGTAATCGTTGCTCTGTCTTTCTGGTGTCAGGATGAAACTTACATTTTCCTGAGTGGTGTCAGCACACTGACAGACAGCTCCTGGGATCTAGCAAGGAGTTCTGGAAAAGAATGGGCAGGGGGTGAGAGATGTGGAGGCTGGAATCGGCTCGTCTCTCCTCCCCTAGGTGACTTTGGGCTAGTCACTTACTTTGCCTCACTTTTCTAAATCTTAAAAAATGGAAATAATTCTCTCCCATTTCTACCTCACAAAGATGGTGCCCGGACTTTGTCAGGTTTCTGTGATATGAAAATGTTTAGAATTAACAGAGCTATGGGAAAAAAGTGCTATGGAAGCAGCGTACCCCTAGAAATGCTGTTAAGTAGCTGGAAAGGAACATCAAGATTTCTCTGTATAATCCCATTTGAGAAATGAGGAAACTGAGGCCCTTCTGAGGTTCAAAGCAGTCCCCCAAAGTCCCCCATGATTTCACTGACATGTTCACCATTTGCCCAGCTAAGTCTTTCACAAATAGAAAATCAGGGAGGCAGAGTCTTGAGGTCCTGGGGCTCAGAGTCCCCTTTAGAGAGCAATTATTGTCCCTGTGCGCTCTGTGTGGACCTTCTGATAGGACTTCTTAAAAGGAGATGCTGGAAGGGAAGGTGCTAATCTGCCAATTCCTTCATGGGCCCAGAGATAAGTACTTTGTTATCTCACTCCTGAAAATGCATAGACCTTCCTAACAATCTGTAGAGCAGGGGAGTCCAAGTTTTTGGCTTCCCTGGGCCACACTGGAAGTATTGTTGAGCCATACATAAAATACACTGACTAATGATAGCTGATAAGGTAAAACAAATGACAAAAGAATCTTCTAATGTTTTAAGAAAGTTTACAAATTTGTGTTGGGCTGCATTCAAAGCTGTCCTGGGTCTCATGTGGCCCATGGGGCCGTGGGTTGGACAAGTCTGTTGTAGAGGGAGGTGGGCGGCAGGACTGAGATTCCCATTCCATAGAGGAGGAGCCTGAGGCTTATGTTGGGAAGCAGACATACATTCACTCAGCCAGTCAGCCAGTAAGTCCAACCTCACTCTTGGTATTTTAACTACCCTTTCCACTGCGCTTTCTGGCCTGATGCAAGAAACCTAACAAGTAGAAAGTTCAAACGAAATAACCAGACTGGGAAGTGCTATGTAGACATATACACAAGATTTCTTAGAAAATCCAAATGAATGACGTGTATGGAGTATGCTCATTTTAAATACACCTAGAAACCCTATGAGGAGTCAAGTTTCAAGGTTTTGTCAATTTTCCATGCTACATATTTCCCCATATACCCAAAAGAAGTAGAGTGGTGTTAAAGTGATCAGTTTCCCCATTTGGTTGCCCCAGTGTTTCTTGTGGCTAGGGTGCCACAGAATTCCCTGCAGCTAGGGTGCAATGGGAAGGTTTGCAGAGAAAGACTTCTTTCATCTACATTAGAGTTTCTCTAACCTTAGTAGGCATAAAAATCCCCATGGAATGCCTGTTAGAAATACAATTTTCTAGTCCCCATGCCAAGAAATTCTTGTTTAGTAGGACTGGGCTGGGAGCAGGGACCTGCATTGTTATACAGTATTTCAAGCGATTCTGATGCATCTGGTCTAATGGACCATACTTTGGGAAACATTGATCCACGACAAGGTTTAAGGGCCTTTAATTCTTAGAGTCCCATTTATTTCGCAATTATATGCCTGGGTATCAAGGACTTTTGGGCTTCAGGAAAAAGGTTAAGCAGGTCTGAAGCCCATCTTCTGAAAGTCAACAAGCCCTTAGAATCACTTTATCATTGTGGCTAAAGATCTCTGGGAAGACAGTGACCCAAGCTAGGAACAGGATGTTTGGCTCTTCATTGGAATTACAATAGGAGATGATTAAGAAGCAGCAAGCTGCAGAGCTCTAGGTCTTGCACTGTCAGGACAAAGAGGTCCTATGTGTCCCTCATGAGCACATACTGTGGGATGAGGGATTACAGGTACAGGCTAGGAGGTTCCTGGCTGCTCGATGGGGGCACTTGTTACGTGCCCCTGCACAGGAAGGGAATTTTGCATTTTACTCACAGGCCAACTTTCTCAGCCTTTTCTGGGTCACCAAAGCCAGCCCAAGTGCCCTGTGCCACTAGCACAATCCCAACCTAAAGGCCTCAGTCATTCCCCTATCTAGCCTAGTCCTTTATTCAGCAGAGACAAAGTTGTGGGGTTTTTTTCTATAGGTAGGATTTTCTAACTCCAGAAGATAATATACGTTTAATAAAGAAAAATTGGAGAATACTAAGATATGATAATAATAAAACAGTTAAAAATTGCCCATAATTGTATTACCTAAATACAATCATGACTAAGATTCTGGTGTGTTTCCTTTTAGCCTTTTTTTCTGTATATAAGCTTATTATTTATTTGCGCTGTTTATATTACAGTGTTTAAACATTTTGCATCCTGCCTTTTTTTCATTTAAAAGTATCATAAGCATATTTTCAGATTATCATATAAGCTTCTAAATTATACACTTAAAAATAATTGCATAATAATTCATTGAGTGAATCAACATTATTTGCATAGCTTAATATTTGGCACCTAGAGGACATTTGGTAAATATTTGTTGTATGAATTAATGGATTGATGGACAAATGCATTTCTCTGTTATGTCTATTATCTCCTTCTACCCCAGGACATTTAGTTAAGGATAAAGATTTGCAAAAGAAATGTAACACTAAGTAATTAAGTGGCAGAATAGGCAGGTCAAAAAAAAAGGAACAGGGCAGAGCTGCTAACTTAGTTACTAAATCAATTTTTTAAAGAATTCTGATCTCTATATTTCCTCTTCTCTTTTTTCCCAAAAGAGTAGATGCTTTGGTCTACCTGGAGCTTTTTCATAGCTATTAATATCCCCATTTTACAGGTGAGGAAACCAAGCTTCAGAGGGATTAAATAACCCTCCCAAGATTACATGGCTAGAACATAACATAATTGCACTTCCAATCTATGTTTGTGAGTTTCTGTAGCTTTGTTCCTTTATTACATTACACCTCTTGAGAAAAAAGGCAACAAAGAAGGATACCTGTCTTGGGTTTGTTCCTCATGTAGAGCTGCCCTGGAAGCAGAGCACTTTCTGTTTCCGAGGACCCTTGGATTGGACCAGGCAGGCAGATTTTGTGCCATGAGGGAGCCCAAAAACAGATCATTCAGTTAGAAAAAAAGGAACCCATTGAGACCATTTCAAAAGCTGGTGCTGGATAAGCTCATGGGAAGAGGTTAGGCTGAGATTTCAATATCCAGGGCCTGAAACCGGACATTTCTAGATTGTCAGGCTTGTTTGGCTTGGTTGACTAAGTATTCGTAAAGCAGAAATTGGTAAAGGAGCTGGTAAGTGTTTATTGTCTGTGATTGCTTTTAGAAAACAGATAAAATTGGAAATGATTTAGAAATTGGTACAAAGGCAGAGAGGTACCATGTTTCCCAGAAAGAAAGGAAAATGAGTGGAAGGCCTTTAAACTCTGAGGATAGCTCTGCTTCGCTAAGAATTGTACGGCAAAGTACAGGCAATTTTTCCATTTTATGCACCCCTTTTGCAGCATTAATGCTAATATCAGTGGTTAGCAAAGCAAATATAATAACTGCTCTCCCCAACGGACCCCGTGATTGAGGCTTCGACTCCTCTTGCCTGCAATTGAGCTCCTGGAAGATTTTCCATATTTCTTTCTACCTCTTCAGTAGTGTTTTGATCGACACAGCCCCATTTTCCCAGTGGAGAAAAACAAGGCACAGAGTCACGTCAGAACAGCTACCAATGGCGAATTGGGAGAGAAATTAATTTGGGCCCCTGAGCTTGAAGTAAAAAGGAATTTCGTTTAGAAACCCTTCTTGCCCA
Source organism: Sapajus apella (assembly GCF_009761245.1). Lineage (NCBI taxonomy): Eukaryota > Metazoa > Chordata > Mammalia > Primates > Cebidae > Sapajus > Sapajus apella. Next base: position 1,708,917 of record NW_022437055.1, read on the forward strand.
ATGTGGTCCATCTCTGGTGGGTGATTCTACCCCAGGATTTGGGGGGCAGGGCTGTTTTAACACCACCCGAGGTCCCAAACACTGAACCCACTGTGGCTTGTGCCCTCATATGTATTTAAAATGTAAAAATACAAAGCCATAAAAGAAGTGTAAGAAAATCCAAAACAGTACCACCCCCCATTGAAATATCAAATATCAAATTCTTTCTAAAAATAAATGTTGGTCCCCCTCCCATATCAGTGCCCCAAGCAAAAGCATTGGCAGTGGAATCTGTAAGACGGCAGCAACTGGGGACACCCCACATTTATGCATACTTGACACTGGGTTCTTTTATCTCAGTTGATGATCAACCCCCTCCATACAAAGGTTCCCAGGCAGGAGAGCATCTCCCTCTTCCCTGCAGAATTTCTAGGACAAGGGAAATAAGATTACTCTCAGATACCGGTCTTCTTGAGCGGGCAAAAATCATTTTTCCTACTCACATTCCTGGTCCTTTAGAATGGAGCAGTGATTTAAATCAGATTTGGAGCTACTCGGGGCTAAGGCGATGCCTGCCCTAAGGGAGGGTTTAAGGATGGGCGTGGGAGGGTCCCCAAGGGCTGAGACAGGACCTCCCTTTTAGATTCAGTTATCCTGGGACACACACTGCTTCCCGTTTAGACTAGGCCTCTTGAGGGCTGAGATAACTCTCCGCTAAACCGTGGAGTTTTCTAGAGCCTGGGATACAGTCTCGCCCTCAGATCTGAGGCTCCCTGGGACAGGTGCGCAACCTCGCCTTCAAATTCCAGCCTTTGGGGACAGGCGTGCTTTTGTGTGCCGGATCAAGGGCGCCTGGGGTGGGGGTGGGGGACGGGGACCTTCCTTCCCTCTCAGATTTGGGGCTCACCAGGGCTGAGATGGCGTCTCCTCTCAGACTCTGGGCTCCCTAGGGTAGGGGCAGGGTCCCGCCCTCAGAGTCAGAGCTTCCGGGACAGGAGCTGTGAGTCTTGACCTCCCTTCGCGTGGGGCAAGGGGCTGCGGACCAGCGGCCTCTCTTCTGGCGGGGAGGGGGGGTTCCCCTGAGGCCCTGCCCCCTTTGTGACATGCTCGAGGTATCCGGTGACCAAGACACTCTTAGCTGGGTGCAGGGTGCGGCTCAGGGCGTGGTCACCCGGGGGCTACTTAGGGCGGCCGGTGCCGGACACGACGCGAAGGTTAACGCGAGCTGCCGGGCACTCAGCGCGGGTCATGGCGTGGATACTGGACTGCCTTTTCGCCTCGGCCTTTGAGCCCCGCCCCCGTCGTGGTGAGTGGGGCCCACCGAGTCGGGGGGCTGGGGTGCTCGGCCCGGGGCCGCCGGCGGCTGCAACCTCGGCCGGGCGCCCTGGGGCTTGGCTGGTCGCCCCCTTGCCTCTCTTCCTGCTGGCTTTTTAGCTAATTGTTCCTGGCTCAAGGGACTGCCCCGTCGAGGCCCCGCATAAATCACCAGCTTTGCCGGGAACCGCGAGCAATCGCGCTAATGGCTCGGCGGGACTCGGGACGAACGCGGGGGCGGAGTCGCTGGCTCAGCCGCCTGCAGGGACTGCCAGGTCCTTGGGGCCAGACGCGCAGGAGCGGCGTCCCGCAAGTCAAGGACCCTAAAGGCCCAAGATGAATGTCCCTGACGGGGCAAGCCAGGCCCCAGGGACCCTGAAGGAGGTGGGGGTTCATTTTGCCTTGAAGTTTGTCCCTTTGTCTCAATCTCAAACACAGAATATCAGCAATGGGCCCCTTAGAGTCGTCGAATTTAACCCTTTCATTTAAGAGATGATGACACTGAAGATGGGAAAAGCCTGCCCAAGGTCACCCAACAGGTTGGCAGCTTATCTGGGTCAGTTTAGGCTCTGCCAGCTGCCCACTGCCCCAGACTGCCCGGTGGTGGACACCTGGGTTCTTTAGCCGTATTCTTTCTTTGGGTACTTGAGATCAGTGCTTGGTTCCCCTATTTCTATGGAATTTAGGACATAAGTGTGCAAAGATCACAGCACCGGCCTATGTGGGTCACATTTCACCCCTTTCCTAGAACTGCTTCTACAAAGTACATTTTGACAATGGATTATATTTTCGTCTTTCAAGTTTCAGGAGACCGGTATTTTCTTTTTGACATACCCCAGGACCCCCACCCACACTGTCCTTCACTCCCCCTTGATAAGCCCTACCCCCTTCAGGCTGCCACCTGCCCCCATGGCCACCTGTTTTTCCATAGTCTCCACCTCCAATATCTATATTGGTGAGAGTGCGTCATTGGGCACCAGCCATAGACCAAACCAGGGGTTGTCTCCTCTTTCCTCTGCCCCCTCACAGTCCAGGGAGGGGAGGCAGGGAGAGGAGGAGCCTCAGAAACTTAATTCAGCAGAGACCTGTTTTTAGTTCTTGCCAGCCCGAACGCCCTGCTGAGAACCATCCCAGGAGTTTGACCTCCTGCTAACAGACCACAGCATACTTAGCCAGTTCAAGTACAGCCTCTGGCCAGCAGCAAGATCTCTGAGGAGGAAAGAGATCTGCATACACACAGAGTTTAGTTTTTTCTTTTGCATATTTTTAAGGTTTATATGATCCTGGTGAATCAAAAACATAAGGGAGTTTTATAAGATGTCTTTTGAGGCCTTACTGCTCTAATACTCTACCCTGAAAAAGGGGGTGGGGTGAACCATTTCACCCTTGCTTGGACTAGAAGGTTGTCATGTGACTCCAATGAGATCAAGGACATGAAGGCTCCTTTATGAATAAACACAGGGGAGGGAGTCCATATTACACCAGAAGCCCACTCCTATCTAAAAACAGCAATGTTCATTAGAATTAGAAAGCTTTTCCTTAAACTGAACCCAAATCTCTGTCCTAGGCACTTCTGCCTTCTGGCCCTGGCATTGACTTTCATAGTCCTCCTTCCTAAGAAATAGTGCCAGCTCTCCCCATTATCCCACCCCCTACTCAACCTGCTCTTACCTAGGTCAAACTTTCCCAGTGTCTTCATCTGTTTAACATGTGACATAGTTTCAAGGCCCCTACCCACGTCTAGCTGCTTTTCTTTGAACATACTCCAAGTTATAAATGTCCAATGGCCAGGCCAAAAGAGGCTTTCCAGCTGTGCCCCTATAAATATAGTCCTGGATGGCTGACTTTCCCTATTTTGGAAGCCTATGCCACACCCAAGGTACATACATTAGTAGTCATAAACATACCCATAACATACACATTACCACACCTATGCATGCCCACTTACAAAGCCATGAACACACACACACGCTTCACATGCATCACATACTTTCCACAAACGACACAATATACTCACATCACTCATATATGCACCATTCACAAATCCCATGCACAGCCACACAGTTTACACAAAGACTTTATTTATATTGAATTACTTTCAACTAAAGCTACTCTTTTTCCTTAAGTAAACCCAAGTTCTTTGTGGAGTCTCCATTCTGTACCTGGTGTTTGAACTCAAGTGTAAGACCTTATATTTGCTGCTGCATTTCTAGTCTGGTGGGACCTGTCTTCCAACACACTCCTGCAGCACACCACTGCCTACATCAGCTCTGTCACTCAGACAACAGCAACTGATATATATGAAGTAATTCTCAAATGCCGGGCCCTTACATGTATGATTCATTACATGTATGATCTCACTTAAGTCACAGGGCATCATTTTGAAATAAATAATCTTTGGGTAGTTTTTTGACTGGGCAAGAGCTCACTTCATTGCACTCTCCCTGAGAAATGTTGAACAACGTGAAGGGTAACTTTGTGGGTAACTATTGATATTCTATGGGGCTACAATTGCCTTGATGCCTCCCTTCTAATGTCTTTCAGAACTCTTCAGGAGTCAGAGATGGGGTTGGGGGAGGAAGCTGTCTGCTGACTGGGCAGAATTGGGGCAGTATCTAAATGTTCCTTCACCCCTGTTCTCCTTGCCAAAGAGATGGTATGTCACAGCAATTTTTTTTTTTTTTGAGGAGCAGGTTTATTTTGTCTTCATTAGAATATCATCACTCTTTTGTTCATGTTTGCTATTTTTTTGGCTCAACTCTTTTTTAAAATTTTACTTTAAGTTCTGGGATGCATGTGCAGAATGTGCACGCTTATTACATAGGCATACATGTGCCATGGTGGTTTGCATCACTGCAGTTTTTTGAGGGTGACAATGGACAATGGGCAATGGGCAACCATATGAAGGTACTTGGGAGAGGCATCACTGAGGTCTGGGAAGAATGGGGGCCCAGAAAGGCCTTCTTTCCCAGGAAAAGAGACAGCACAATTGACCCACTTGAAATTCTCTTCCCAGTTCACTCTTGGCATTGGATTTGGCTTCAAACAATTGGACTTCTGTAAAGCAGCCAAAGCTCTAAAGCTGAAGGGACCCTGGGGCCCACTTTACATACAAATTTGATCTTTTCTTGGAGATGGGACCGAATTGATTTGCTGAGGCCAGGCCTGGTTGTGCTGCAGCAGGATCAGTTTCCAGAGCTGGGGTGTGACGGCCAATGAGACACCCCATTCCCTAGGTCGGTCGTCAGATAAGCACCCCCATTCACCAATGACAGGACTTCCCCAAATTTCTTTATTACTTGTTTGTACCTCAGAAGACATTTCTCCCTAGGAAAAAAAAGTGATGCTCTAGAGCTTAGCCCACACTTTACCCATCATGAGGGTGAAATACAGAATCTGTGTGATGAAAACCAGCAGAAAATAATTTTTTGCAAATGTATCTCAGGCTTCAGCAGTAGAGTTGACATTTATCAAGCTTAAATATCAAATGGCGGAAAGCATTGAGCATTGATAGAGCAAGACACCAGGTCCCTGAGGGTGACTATGGCAATGGTGAAAGTAACGTCATTCCTTTTTGTTTTCACACTTACCTACTATGACAACCTAAATGTCCAACAATAGTGGAATGGTTAAATAAATCATATGACATATCCACTTATTAGATTGCATAGAATCATAAAAATTGTTTTTGTGAAGAATATGTAATAACATGGAAAATGGTATGATTGTAACTGTCAAATATGCATTTTTGAAAGAGTAGAAAAAAATTGGACAATAAGATAGAGTCTATTAAGGTGGTGGAATAATAGTTATTTTTCCCTCTGTTTTCTACAGTCTATTAAGTTTTTTCTTAAATTACTGTTATAATTTAAAAAGGCATAAAAAGGCAAATTTAGGACCTGTGATATGCAAATAACCTATACAGTGATCTAGAATCCACTATACATAGTTTAAGGAAAATTTTTTCTTTAAATTTTAGTTTAAACGTAATGACTAGATCAGGCCAGCCAAACGTGATCTTGCCAATGATCATGACATTTCCACCAAATCTGAGTGGGAAGAGGCACAACTGGTTTGAATCCCAGGCAAGCTCTTATAACGTTGCTGTGAGACAGTTACTTAACCTCTCTTAAAATGACATAATAATGTCTATATTTTGAGGATGTAAGTAATAATAATAGTTATTATTACTGCAGTTGTAGATGTCATTATATTAAATGCTCAGTTATCAAAGAAGTTTTATTTTTTACAAATATTTACTATTTGTAAATACCAGTCACTCTACATAAACTATCTCTAACCATAACAACTCTCTGAGGTTAGTATTATTGTCTCGATTTTGAGGACAAAAGCCCAGAGAAGTTTAGTAACTTGCTCACTGTCACACGGTGGCTGAGCAAGGACTACAATCCTTTTTGATCTGACTTCAAAGCTTGAGTGAAATTAAAAGAGAGAAACATTTGCAAAGCTTCATGCTGACATATGGCAGGCATTTACTAGGTGGTCAACACGATGTTGGTGATCTTTTCCCCAGGACCCAGATGCTGGTCTTTGACTTATTTAATTATCTATAAATCTTTTTCTGTGAAAAAGAATTTCAACTGCAAGATGCAATACACACACACCACCTGTGTCCTCATTGATGGGGCTCTGAGTCACTAGGAAACGATTTCTGTTTCCTTCTGGCAGTGTCATTTGTTCTCACATGTATCAGCAGAAGTAGGTAGATGGCATGTTTGATGAGCCTTGGCAGCTACTGTCACGTCTCAGATACACTTCTCAAGACACCACAAGCCTTCCTCGGGATGGGCACCCAATACTCAGCAGCCAGTAGGTTCCTGCTTATTAAGGAAACTCACTAAGTGGTGTGGGCATATCTGGAACCCCTGCTCTAACTATTATCTGTCTGATATGGCTGACACCTAATTGTTACCCCTCCTATTTCCCTTCTCAAAGCTGAGGCTCCAGGACTTCCGTAGAAGCAGACAGGGGTAGGAGCTGGAGAAATTTTTCAAAATTCTTAAATCCTCAGGGGGACTCACTTTCAAGACGGAATCTGACGTCAGTGAGGGTAGTATGTAGGATAAAGAGAAGGGGTGAAGGAGAGGGAGGAGTTGAAGGCACCTTCCAGAGTCTGGGAACATTTAAGGGAGGACCTTTCAGAGTTTTTCCTTCCACAAATCTCAATAGTACTCTACTCTGTAGTCTCTTTATCCCTCCCTAGGATTATATCCACCACCACCACCCCGCCCCCGCCCCCAATTTCTTGATCTTCCTCCACCACTCCCTGCTCAAATGTAGCTTTAGCTTGCAGTGACTTGCTTTTGTCTCTAGAGGGAGGCAAAAGCACCAGGGAGGAAGGGGTTCACATTCGGGTCTTCTTCCACTTCACTAATTTTGGCAAAGGGTAGAATTTATTTTCCTTTAATTGGGAACAAATAAATAAAAACTAATCAGAGATGTATTTCAGGTGCTGTATAGCATATCTCAGAGAACCATCATATCTTTCTCCATCATCCCATCTACTCGTCAGCATAGGTGGCTGCTAGAAACTGGATGGCCTTAGGCACTATTATTTCTAGAGTGAAAGTGAGGGAAAAATAAATTAGGAGTCATAGGGCAATCTGAGTCGGGAAATAGTCATGCTCTTATTTTCTGGGGCATAATGGCACATATTTAGGAGACAGGTTGGGGCTGGGTCAGCAATTGGGGCAGAGGGAAGTCCGGACAGTGAGCAGAAAGTTCGAAACTTTCCCGTGTGGAGTATTACATCTGAAACGTTGGTCTCATTAACACTGTGAGGAGAAACTGCAGAGTGAGAATTGGACTTAAGGTCCAATTCTTCCGGGGCTGCATTAGGCTGATCAAAAATCATCCTAAAAGAAGAGGGACTATTTCAAGAGTGTTAGACAAGCCAGTAATGAGGAAATTGGCAGTTTAGTCAGTTGGCTCCACTCCCTGAACACGATGGTTGAGACACTCTGGCCTACATGAGAAGGAAAAAAAATGCAGAAGGGAATTAACTAACCTTTTCTTAAACATTTACTGTATCTGTTAAGCACTCGGCTGGTGTTTTCTGTGGCTTACCTCCTTTAGTCATCTAAATAATTCTAGGCAGATGTTAACATCTCCATTTTACAGCTGTGGAAACTGAGGCTCAGAGACATGAAGTAACCTTCCCAAGATCACATAGCAAGTAAGCACTCGAGCTGGACTACCAACACAAAGCTGTCTCATTCCAAAGCCTATGGTCTTTCCCTGCCCTTCCCACATGGAAAAAACAAAAGCCTTGATCTTCAAGGGCTTCGTTCTAATGGGGAAACCATGATCTGCCTCTCCCCACAAAAATCCACATTTTGGTGCCCTGCTCCTTCAGATTCTTATTTTTAGAGTGAAATCAAACAAATCTCTGTTTATACTGGACAGTAATGGGAGTTATTAAAGCATTTTTCTACCTATACAATTCCCCATATAATCTTCATGTTATGGAAATACATTTCCTGAACTCAAAGAGAGAGAGAAAGACTTACGGTGGTGATTTTAAGCTCCAATGAAAGTGTGTCTGTGTGTGTCTGTGTGTGTGTGTGTGTGCGTGTGTGCGTGTGTGTGTCTGTGTGCCCATCCCATGGTGGTGGCATGTTGGGGTTCTGATAGCCCCTCTTGTTGCCCCATTTATATGGGTAGGGGGCAGCAGAGATGGATAGCTTTCCGTTATGCTAATAGGCCCTGGCTGAGGACTGCATCTTTGAAGCCATAGCCTTGAGCTTTTGGCTTCTTCAGATTTGCAGTTTGTCCATTTCACAGGCAGCAACGCTGAGCTGGAGTGAACCAGACGGCCTTCATGAACCCAAGTGGAACTTACACAGCAGGATTTAGATGGGTAGTCTAGTGATGTGTTTATGCATGTCTGCGTATGTGTGTGTGTGCTGGGGATGAGAAGCAGGGACAGAACCTCTGAGGAAGAGAGGCATCACATGAACAGCTGTGAGGAGGTGGAAGTGAAGCCAGTATATTGAGAGAAGAGTGAGGAGGTGTCAGATTGGCCCCACAGCAGCAGGAAAGCTGAGCATCTGCGACCAGATGCTGGGAGATACCAAAGTTTGCCTGAACAGCTTGTTTGGATTTAAGCTTGACGAAACCAAGGGGCTTCGGGTGGTCTGTGACTTGCCTGACAGACTGACGTATCTAGGCTCCCTTTTCCCCGCTAAACGGAGACTTTCTGGCTACATAACGCTTTTGGCAATGCTTTTCCTGCCCACCCAGGATGAGGTGCTGACCCTGGCCCAGCTGGGGGGAAGCTTTATGGATGTTCCAACTGCTTTTCATCCACGAACCAGGCTCATTTGTGCCAGATGAAAGGGCACAATAATAACAGTGGCAATTTAAATCGTGCTTCTCACTTTCCCCCCTGAAAAGTGGCGAAGTGACTCACCACTGTTGAATTGTCCCTCTCTATCCACCTCCTGACCTCTTTGCAGCAGTCTAGGCTTGTTCCGTGGGGGCTGAGCTGGGAGCCAGTGCTTCCAGAGGCTCTTTTGCTGTGACTGGGATGACACCACACCCCCCCCATAAATGTGTTCCCCAAAATGCGATGTATTGTTTTAATTTGGATTTCTTAGATGAGGCTGCTTGGAAGGCATTAGAGCAGCATGAGCCCCATTAGGCAAGTGCAGTGCCCCCCAACTCATGAATAATATAAAATGGGGTCCATTCAATAATCTTTTCTGAGGAGAAGGATTTGCTTGTTTTTCTACATGCAGTTTGGTATGGAGATGCTTGCTCTATTTGAAATTCACCATATACCAGCTTCTGGCAGTGATGTTGTAAAAATGGGTCCAGGGGAGCTGTGAAATCATTCTCTGACTCCGTCCTGATTCTTCACCTCCATTTCCCTCCATACCCAATTCCCCTGACCCTATGGCTAGAAAATGTTGATTTTCAACTCTTTCTTTCAGCAGCAGCCTAAAGAGAGCGCCCAGAACTGGAGCTAGTAGGTGCACATGTGCCTAGAGTAATTACAGATTTTGAGGTATCAACAAAGCAGGTAATTAGGTGGAGAAAGTATCAGATGTCTGAGAGACAAAGAAAGTAATTATGCTGAGTACTCTTGGTGCTATCAGTAAACTCAAAAGGAAGATTCGTAAAGAAATGATAATATTTGATAGAAACTTCGATGTCTAGCAGGAATCAGGGGACTCTTAGTAAAGCCACCTGGTATGTAAGAAAGGTTTAGGAAATATGGCAGACTTGAGTTCAAATACCAGCTCTGCCTCCTAGGGTCTGTGGGGTCTTGGGGAAATTACTTAACTACTCTGAGCCTGATGTGTGAAGTATAAAAATAGCAATAATCATAGCTCCATCTACCTCACAGGATCATTGTGAGGACCCAAGGAGATAATGCATGCCAGAGCACTTAGCACAATGCCCAGCACACAGTAGGTACCTAACAAATGGCAACATTATTATGATTACAACTATCCTTACTACACACCAGGTATTCTCTATGGCAGCTCAGAGTTTAAAAAGAGAGAGAAATTATTGCAGTTATGTATGATCATGTCATGAGAAGTATGAAGGGTGTAAATGTGGTGGCTAAATTGGGAGGGAAAAGTACAGAAGAGCAGAAAAAGTTTTGTGATTCTGGAGTTAGGTTTTTTTAAAAAATAAGTAGGAGTTTGTCACAAGGCCCAAGGGGAAAGGGCTTCCAGGCAACTGAATCTGCCCACACAAAGCCAAAAAGGTGTGAAACAGCCAGGCCCTGAGCAAATAGTTGGGCTCAGCTGGGCACCAACTGGGATCTCCTGGGCGGGGGAGAGGTGTCAGGTCAGAGACCAATAATCTTTCCAGCTTACCCCCACCAGCCCCTGTATCGCGCCCTAGGCGCCCTACCTGGCCAGTCACGTGCGGCGCCCTCCTCTTCTTTCCTCTAAGCAGCCAGGTAAATTCACACCCTGCCCCAGCGGGCCTTGCAGACACAAAGGTGGGCGGGCAGGCGAACCCCCACGGTGAAAATCAGACCAGCGGGCACCCCTGATGGGGTCGCGGCCCCTGCTTCCTTTCTCCTCTCAGTCCCAGCCCAAGGTCCCTCCCACCCCCGCCCCCAACCACACACACGGTCCCTGGGGTTCTTTTAGTAACGCTGTACTCTCACACACCGCACCCATACACTAACGCGGCAATCTCCCTTCAAAACACACACAACCCCTTCATCCAAGCACATAAGCTGACCACATGCGTCCACAGCACACACACGAGAACATCACACCAAAAGACACACACTGCACCCTCACATGCATTAACCTTTGAACACACACCTCAAGTAGACTGACTTATAGAGGAGTCTTGCTCACGAACACATTCACACACTATACACTTCAACAAACACCACCTGTAAACCCACATTGACACACCGCATCTATGCATAAACACACACCACACATATGCATGCAAGCTTCAATGGGCACAGACATCCACACACTGCACACACATATACACTCACCACAGCACGACCACAAACCCCGGCAGGAACAGCACACACCCACCTTCAAACCGCACCCACATAATCCCACTATAATCGTGCAGAAACATACATCCTATAAGCCTGCACACACAAACACATGCTTTATGTCAAAGCGCAAACCAAATACACACCACACCAAGCACTCCAGCTAAAACATGCTCCGCGTACACACCCCCCACACCCGGCCACACAACGAATGCACACACGGATCTACTGCACCGGCGCGCGCGCACACACGCTTACATGCATACATACATACACACACAGCCCGCCCCCGCCTTCCCTTTGGGCGGAAGAGAAGGGGGAGAGGAGGGAAAAAAGGAGGGGGGATGAGCAAGCCAGGCTGGGAGGGGCACAGAAGCTCTTTTCCTTTTAACCTGGGGTGTTGCCCCCATGTTCCCCATTACCAAGCAAGGGGAGTGAGTGAGTTGGGTCCAAGGAAAATCCAGTCTGAACCCAGGAAAAGGAGAAGGTCTGGGGAATCAGCGAGCGGGCGCGAGGGCTCCGTGGAGACCCTGACTCAGCGCATGTCGACCCCGCCGGAGGCTCCTCCTCCCCGCACCCTCTCCCTGGCCCTGTCACTGCCTTGACCTCTGCCCCCCTCCGCAACCATCCCCCAGCCACGCCACGTGCTTCTCTCTCCCCCGACCCTCCTCCCCCCTTCCCCCCCACCCCCCACTGAAGAGAACTGGCGACTGTTACGGGCGGAGAGCTTTATTGGTTTCAAGAAGTAAGGAGTTAAGACTGGCAGACAAGCTTTTTGCGAAACCTGTTCTAATTCAGCTTGAAGACTTTTCTTAATGGAGAGCTCACTCTTTCGCAAGGAATCACGTTTGTTACATAAAGGACAAGGGCTATTAGACGTCGCTGACTCAGGGCTGGACACATAGTAGGGCGCTCTAAATGTTCCTCCCTCCCGCTTATGTCAACACATTTGGCAAAGCTGTCCGCAGCCTAGCACTGGCGAGCAACAGCTGTTGGGCAGTCAGTCGGGGAGCTTTTTTCTTAGCCCACTAGCCCTCCTGAGAACACCAGCCTCGGACTGGGCGCCACCGGCGGCAGGGGGCGATAGAGTCGCTAAAGGTGCTTTGCCCTTCTGGTTCTGGTTGCACAATCCCCGTGAGAATCTCTGGGGTGCCCTCCCGCCATAAGCCGACTACGGGAGTGGTGACGGCGGGGGTCACTCCGGAATGCTCCGCAGCCAGATGACTTTCTGGCTCCTGTCCTCCGCTTGCTTCTTTTCCGTGGAGAGGGACTGCAGGGGAAAGGGAGATGGACTTCACCCTCCCACTTTCCCGTGGCTCATTATTTAAAGTGTCATGCAAAAATGCCCAGGCTTGAGAGTTCTTTATAGGTTCGAATCCCAGCTCTGCCAGTTCTTAGCTGACTCACGTGGCAAGTCGCTGACTTAGGTCGCGAGGTAGTTGTGAGGCTTAGAGGAAGTAACATATGGGAAGTACTTCTTTCAGTTAACATACAGAGAATGCCCATTCTCTCCCTCTTTCCCCCACCCTCTTCAAAAATATAAAGATATGGGAGTTTAAAAGAAAGGGGATTCGAGTCTGGGAGGGGGGACATGGCCACCAGCGGATGCCCCCAAACGAGGCCAGAAATGCAGAGGATGGGCAGAAGTTCAGTTAACTTGCAATACGCTGTGTTTAAGAGAAATCCCTGCACCAATGAGCCAGTGATGCCATTCACTGGCCGCAGAAGAGTCCAGGTCACAACTGCAATCCCTGGGGTTGTGATGAGGCCCTTCTGCCTATCACCTCCCCTCCTTAAAAGGACTTCCTAACTCACCCCCACTTGTATTCTTTTTCTTCTTACCAAGATGCCATATTAATATTTTTAAACTTCTTGTGAGCACTCTTTGGGTGCCAGGAGTGTCTCCTGTTACGTTATATCCCTCCAGCATCTAGCACTGTGCCAGACACACAGTGCAAGCTCTATACAGGCAGCAAGAGATGTCCTGGGTGAAATCCCTAGGAAACATTGGGACTTGAGGGTACTCGAGGAGTTATCAAAAGGAACCTAAAGAGAGGACCCCAGGCACTGCAGGGATGGAGGGCAGTGGCTTTGGATAAAGAGTTATTCCATTCCTCCTCAAAGCCCTCCACCTCTAAGCCTGCCTGGAAGAGCATTGCTTCACTGCGGCTGAGGCTTCTGCAGTCAATTAAGAAGAAAGCCTCTTTCCTGGAGGGCAGAGGCCCTGGCCAGCGACAGGGTGAGTCACCACCTCAGTTAGGTTGCAGAGGTGGCACTAAAGTGGCAATAAATCAGTCCAAGATGGCATGAGATTACCTGAGTGATGATGAGAAGGTGGAATGAGGCAGGAGCCTGAACCCTTGAGGCTGGAACTTAGTGATAGAGCATCTATATTCAGATGCACAAAGTCAGCTCCTATTCTGCCTCCCCACTTCCACAACCAAGTCTCCAAGGTTAGCACTGGCACTCTCCTGGGGAGGGGAATGTATGAGAGACCTGGGTTCCAATCCTGACTCTGCTAGTTACTATGTGATCTCGGGCAAGTTATTTTCCCCTCTCTGGGCTTCAGTGGCAAGGTAAGTTCTAAGTACTTTACATACATCATTTCATACATTCTTCTCTATGGTATTATGGAGCACTGATTTCCCTATTTCGCAGTTGAGAAAACTGAGGCTGAGTGATATTCAGTTATCTACCTTCTCTCTATATCATGTGGTCTCTGTGTATATATGTTACCAGGCAATGGCTGTAGTTCAAGCCTCTTCTAGTATGCCAGCCCTCTGCTTAAATTGGATCCCTATGCACTCAGGTTCAAATAATGTCTCCCATTTGCCCCCAATGCCAACCCATCTTGCTAACTACCTGGGTAGATTTTCCTTTCCTCTCCTGCGACACCCTCTCCCACCTCAACTCAAGTTTTTTTCCTGGCATATAGGTCTAAAAAATCACATTAAAAAGCGAGTGTCACCAGAAAGAAGTACCCCAATGTTTTGTGTTTTATCAGGGAGTCCTGGTTGTAGGATGCTGCAGTGAGGAAGGGAGCACAGCTGCTAGGGCCAGAAGGAGGGGCTGCAGAAAAATCCAAGGAGAGAGAGGAGACAGAGAGACAGAGGGAAGGACAGCGACAGAGAGGGGGGTATGCCAGGGACAAATTGGACCAGTCTCAAACTGCTGCTCCCTCTCTTTCTCGCCCTCTATTGATCTGGTGCTCTAGAATGTATAAAGGAACAGCACCCAGTCCATTGACAACAGAAGGAGAGGGAGAGATCCTCTCCTCTCCTTCAATGAAAGGGCAAATTGTCCTGAGTATTCAAATGGTACTCCTGTGTTGGGTAAGATTTATTTAATTCTGGGGGAGGATGGGGGCCTCATCGTGGTAGCAATGATGGTGAGGTGGCACTTACATTGAAAAGAGCGCCACCAGTGCTGCTGCTAAAGCCAGACGCTCTCTCTCTTTACTAGAGGATAAGTGAAACTTGACACTGGGCTTCTGGATGCCATTTCCAGTCCTGGCATCTAACAGCCATATCTCTGAGCCTTTGGAGAATACGTCCATGTGTGCCTGGGTTTCTACAGCAGCTCTGCTCTATCCTTTCCCCTCCTTTTTCTTCCTTCTCTCCTTTGCCCAGGCTCTGCTTCCCCCTTTTTCCCTCTTGCTGGGCTCACCCATAGTCTCTTATATTCTTGACACTTCCCTTTCTTCCCCATTTCTGTCCCTCTTTGTTGACAACACTCCCCTTGTGCATTTACTTGGCTCAAGACCCCAAGACAGGAGATGATTCAATTGGGGTGGGGGTGTAATTGTGTATTTGAAATTCTCCCTCTTAAGAGCTTGTGTTTATAATCCCATATTGCCCTTGTTGCATCAGACAAGAATATTTAGCTCTTGTAAATTACATATTTTTGCTTGGTTGAATGGTGATTTGTATCTATGATTGGTGGGCTGCAGTTTAGAAGACAGTATTTTTGGAAGAGGTATTAAAAGGTAAGATGATTTGGGCAGGTGTGAATGGCCTTCTGACTTCTCCTAGTGCCTAGATATGCAAAGAAGACAGTACATTTTACATCCACCGACCTGGAGGACGATGGTGTCCCACCCCCCATACCATAGTAGTGGAGAGGGGGGTGGTAGACCATTGCCATCCAGGTCGGTGGAGGACTTTGTGAAGTCAGCTTCTGTTTTGCTCTTGGTGACCACTGAACTTGGAACAAAATGACCTTTCTATCTCTGAGTTTGAAAGACCAGAGGCCCTAGATAAGAAGGGGAAACAAGGAGCAGAAAGAGTGAGGCAAAGAGGGCGAAGAGCTCTTCCTTGCACAGTCCTTGTGTGCAAAGGGCCAAGAAAGAATGTCCCCTGCCCCTCAGGGCAGCAGGGAAGCAATGTACTGTGGCAAATTGTGTGCTGAGCTGGGATCCAGGAGTTCTGGATTCATGTTGGCTCTGTCGCCAATTAGCTGTGTCCTTGGGTAACTTTCTTAACCATCTGAACCTCCATTTCTACACTTCCTTCACTGGTACTTTGAGGTTGTGTGGCATGGCCAGGGGAAGGAAGATTCAGAGCTCTCACAGGGAAGGGACCCTTGGGTTGAATCTTTAAGGAGAGCTCTGCTGTGAATAGGGGAGAGAAGATTGTAGGGTACAGTGAGAACCAGTGGGAGTAGCCCAGGGAATTCAGCAAACAGGTATGCGTAAGGCACTGAGCTGGCTGCTGGGTAGGAAATTGCTATGAATCAGCCCCCTCCCCACCGCGCCAAGATTTCCAGAGTGGGGGAATCTGAGTGGCAGAGCCTAGCGCTGGCAGTGCTTGCCGCTCCTCTCAGCACTAACCGCGGCCACCCGCCGGACTGCCGAGCAGGTCACGCAGCCTTTTATTCCCTGGCAGGACCAAGAGGCTCGCCAAGAGGTAGTGCAGGGGCAGGGCACCAGTGGCCTGAGCGCAGCCCACTGCGGGGTGAGAGAGGGAGGTGAGGGCACTCAAACTTGGAAGGCCCGACTTGAGGGAGGGAGAGGAGACCTGAGAGTGCGGACCAAGTTGCCCAGGCTTTTGCGTTCATAGTCTCCAACCTAAGAGCGCGCAAGAAATATTTAATTTTTCGAATTCTCAGCGGAGCAGGCAGCAGAGTGGTTTCTGTGTGCCGCGGGGCTTTGTTTAACTTTACAGGTTCTGCGCTGTCTGGAGCTACCCAGGGACAGGACGCGTGCAGCGGTCCCCAACCCAGCCTAAAGGCCATTCTCTGCAACGCAGTGGTAGCCAGAGACCCAGGGCAACCCGAGAAGCAGAGGGCGCACAATCCTGTAGCCTCCCACCCTCACCTCTGTTCCTAGCTCAGAGCCAAGGGCACGTAGCCGGTACTAGGGTGGAGGGTCGGGGTGGAGACAAGCTCAGTCCCCTGCACTCTGGCGCCCAAGGCCCTCCGAGGGGCTGGGAGGGGGGGCTGTCTCTTCAACTGCCAATAGCAGCCGTGTGGCCCTGTGTCCCGGAGTTAGCTAAGTCCAGTGGAACAATCAAGGACTTTGCAGACGTGAGAGTTGTATCTCTACAGTGTCCTTAGATAAACAGAATGATAATAAATTATGCCAGTTATGTTTCAGGCTTGGAAACGCTCTCTGACTTGCCCAAGGCCACCAGCTGCTTAGTAACTGAGGAGGCCTCCTGACTCCTGGTCTAGAGCTTTTTCTGATTGCGTCATAGTCATGAGAGTGGTTCAATTTTGAATGGGGATAGATAGATGGATGGATGGATGGATAGACAGATAGATATTGATTTTTTAAAATACATGCTTGTTTGAATGTAGTTTTAAAATATCATCCTTGAGATGAAAACTACAGGGAAAAACATCTCCCACAGCCCCAGCTCCCTGTGACAGCCACTCAGACAGGATTTTGAAAAAGAAAACTGACAGAAAATTGGATGTTTGTTGGGAAAGATACAATCAAAGGAGAATAGAGGGGGGTGGGAGTAGGGGAACAAAGATGGAGGAGAAGCTCTCAGTACTGATTCTGAGAACTTCCTTATTCTGAAGGTTTCTTTGGCTTGGCCTCTGTTCAGATGGTTTCCGGGAGTGTCCCAATCAGTCCTTTATTTCTTATGCCCACTCTGTAGAAGCCACAGATGTGGTCTGGAGAGGCAAATGTTGATGATCCTTCTTTTAATTAAGTCTCATTTCCCTTTTTCCCTCTCTTGTAGTGATTACATTGGAGAAGGGAAGTGTGTGTGTTTGTGTGTGTGTGTGTGTGTGTGTGTGTGTGTGTGTGTGTGTACATGGATGTCTGAGTGGGAATGTGTATTTGTGTGTCTGAAAGGGGGTGTGTCTCAAAGAGGGAAGGTTTGAGAGGCAGGGAGATGAGAAAATGAAAAAAATAAATCATAATTTACTGAGTGCAAACTAAAAACATAGCTGAGTAGAGATCTGTTCAGTGCTGGTGGGCCTAGAAAAAAAGTCAATTCTTAATAGTCCTTAAAAGAACAAAGGGAAGGAAACATATTTAAATTAGAGCAGAGAAGGATGATGTTAGACCCATGGGCCTTTCTGGACAGTCCTCAGACACTGAATATGACCTTCGACTAGCTTGTAAGATCCCAGGCCAGGAACGAGGGCTTTCTACTGCAGATGGCTTTCCCCTTCCCTCCAGCATCCCTAGCATGGGTGGCTTCCACACTGTGCCAAGGAAGCCAAAGTTCAGGACTAAAATCCCTTTTGTAGGCCAGTTACCTTTTTTCTACATTTCATAGGGCAGACTAATCCCCACACATCACACAGTTAGCTGCCTTGCATCTCTGATCACGAAAGACCCAGTGAAGATACAATTCATCTTATTCCATCTAGAAGTGTGCTTCCTGCTGACAGTGGGTGAGCACCCATTTTCATCTTCAAAGGATGATGCAGAGGCAATTCTTCAGCAGGGGCCACTATCTGCCTCATTCCAGATAGTAGCACTTCTGCTAAGTCTTCCTCTCAAGTTTGGCTCCCAGGTATTTTGAAGGGCAATTCCTCACGTTGCTTGCTTGCTTGGCATAGCAAGGTACCCTTTGGAGAATACTTTCATTCTGCCCTATCTTTTATTTTATCTTAACAGCCACACTTAATAGATACCATGATTCTTATTTTGTAAGGTCATAGATCTGAGGTGCAGAAAAGCAACATAATTTGCTCTCTGTCACATAGTTAGTGAGTGTGTAAACTTACATGGAGTGAGGCTGGGATTTGTAGCTAAGTTCCCGTCTACAGCTCAGGACCTTGCCAGGATACCTTGCTGTGAGGTTGGGGGTGGGCTGGGGTGAGAAGTATAGTGAGAAGAATACGTAGGGCTTTTGGTACCTTTCTCCTCTGTGCATGCCTCTCCTCTACCTTTCATAATAGCCTTTTTCACACACACACACACACACACACACACACACACACACACATTCTTCATATATATATATACATATATATATATATATATCCATGTATCTATCTTCCCAAGGAATGGCAAAGAACAATGTATAAAAATAATACCTCAAAAATCTAGCCACATCCTTAGGAAAGAAGGTAGTCTTTGTTTAGACTTTCCCAGTTCCAGGCAGCAGATGTTGGTGATGAATACCAAGAGCTGCTATGGCTTGTTGGGAAGGGTAAGACTTGGGCTGAGGATAGGAAGGAACAGCTGGTTCCCAGATCATATTCCTCCATGGCATTTTTGTGCAACTTTAGGTAAGTCACAACTTTTCCAAAGCCCTAGTTTGTTGTTATTGTAAAATGGGAGGAAATATCCAACCTACCTATATCCCAGGGGCTGTTGTAAAAATAAAGTGGCATGATTCATTTATTCATGAATCATGAATAGCTGTTTTAATCACAAGACTCTCAAGAGTTTATAATCCTATGATGATTCACCTGACAAACACTTATTGAACACCTACTGTGGGCTACGGTCTGGAGATAATGGACGTATGGAAAGCTTTTAAGAAAATGAAAAGCAGAAGACAAATTAGGCGTTAAAAACTTTTACCTCCTATTGATAGCACATCTTATTTTTTACTTCTTCCACCACAGTTTAATAGAAGCAGCAACCAAAAGGGGAAAAAATGATATACATGACACAGCTTGTGATGGTAACACTATTATGTACCCTGATACACATTGCAGATAATAGTGAGAATATGTATATCTTGGTGTATTAGATGTCATGTTGCCTTGTTTACACTATCGTTTGGGGTGTCTATAGCATAAAAATGGCCTTTCAGCATCCTGAGCTTGAGTTGTTTCTTTAGTCAATAAAATTTCAAAACAGGATTCCATGAATGACAACTGTACTTATTTTACAAAGATACTGTAATATGTGGTAGCTGCCTGCCTTCAGCTATGACCGCCCCTGGCTTATGGAATCAGGCTTTGATTATGTGTGTATTCTTTCAATTTCTTTATATAGCAATGCAGAATCTTGCAGCTAGTGAGAGCAAACATTGGTGTGTCAATGCCAAGAGCTCTGAAACTGAAGAGAAGTGGATTCTTGTCCAAGCTCTGCTGTGAAATAGCTGTGTGGTCTTGGGAAAACCCCTGTCCCTCTCTAAACCTCCGTTTTCTGACCTGTAGAATGGAGATTTGAGACCAGGGGATGGCTAAGGTCCTATTTCTGAAACATTCTTACATTCTAATGTTCCTGAAACTTTCTTATTTTTTTGAAGCCAGGGTTTTTCTCCACATATTTTAAAAGTAATACTACCCCTAGTTTATGAGCTTCTGTTATAACATGATGGGCTGACTCAATGTATTGATGAACACTATCCCCGGATTTAATTATCTTGGAGCATCATGACCGCATTGTATAAAATGAGCCATTTTGTTCATTGCATCAGCAGCCTTTGCTGAAATGGAGGTTATGGGATAACAACTTTAAGGCTAACTCATTAATGCTCTGGAATGAATAAGCGAATGTGTCAGCAGACCAAATTTGTGCCCAAATGTTTTCATATAGAAACCCATATCTCTTTCCCATGTTGTAATATATTAATGGGGATGTCTTTATCCATTGCCACTGCCTGTAGACATTTGAATAATGTAGATGCAATACCTTCTGGGCACCCAGCCCCATGCACTGTCAATTTCCCAAACTCTGAGGCATTCTCAGAGGCTTGGAACAAAATTCTGGTGATGCCATAAAGTACCTAATTTATAAGGATTTAAACCATGGCATCAGTGCAGTCCCATTTTTTTCCATAGGTGTTTACTAGTAAGCACTACACCATTCCTATTTGATGGGGCCAATGGAGCAAATTACTCCTCCAAATCATGAAGGCTGTGGATTTATGCTTAGCTGAAATCATTTCAGTCCTCACAATGTTTAAGTGGTTGACCTTTCTGATGTTAATTTGTTTCTCCATCTGTGCCATGCGTTTTGGGAGGACGTGAGGAACAGGCTTCTTGCCATGCAAGTGTGTTTACCCTTTTTGTATTGATGGGGACTTGATTTGTGCCTTTCTACTCTTTGTTCAAATTCTTCCTCTTGGTATCTGCTAATATTCTAGCCTCTTCGCTGATCCAAATAAAATCATATGGTTTTTTTGGTTTGTTTTTTTATTTATTCATTTTTTTTTGCTAGTGACAATGTAGAATTGGATGGTTTGAAAGAGAACAAATTTTGGGATATAAAGGCACTTTATTAATCTGAATAATAACATTTAAAATATTAACCTATGCAGTTAGTTTTTCTAAATTTTATGATATGATTTTTTTAAATACTTGAGCCTGTGAAATTGGAGAATGAAGAAGAAAGATCTATTTCCCAAAGTCTAAGATCTCTTCACTTAATTCAGATTTACTGGAGACTGAACAGAGTAGACTGTTCAATGCATTGATACAAATTCTAATTTGTTGTAATTACTTTTGAAACCTGATTTTTTTGGTAAACTTCGGCCCCCTGCAAAGAACCTTTAATAATATGTTTATTAAAAACCAATGCTAAATATCACACATAATATTATTCATTGAACTTTGAGACAACCACTGAAATGGATACTGTGTCATTCCACCATTTTATAGAGAAGGCCACTGAGGCTCAGATAATTCAACTGACTTTCTTAAGATCACACAGCTAAGAAATCATAGAGCTTGAATTTGAACTCAGTTCTATTTGGCTGTAACACCAGTACAGGTATTTGTCTAAACATAGTGTTTCTGCAAATGTTTTGAATTCTAGACTGAAACTGAATTGGTTTGCCTTCATCTTCCTACTTGAGTTTCTTTCGAATCTCATGGTCATTTCAGGCTAGTGCCATAGTATACTGAAGGGGTAAGGGGAAAGACTCTGGAGCAAGAGAGGTCTCTTGGCACCTCTTTCCTGTAGGGGGCCTCCTTTTCTGTTTAGCTTGGAATGTCAGGCCTGAGAATGAGTATTCAAATCTCAAGAACCTGTTATGTGCCTCTCTCACAGTGTTAAAGCCTGCCTACTCATTTCCCTTCCCCACCCCACCCGTCTGCTTCTTGTCGGGGGACATTGGTCTTCCTAACTCTGCTTCTGTATTGTAGGCTACTGGCACCTCGAGAAGGTTGAAGGCAAGTAAGGCAATGCCAATTTTTCTGGTAGAACTGCAGCATATAACTGCTCTTAAGTTTAGCCCTGTGTGCTGGAGCAGGGAGGCAATGACAAACGGTTTATTCTAAGGCCTTTGATTTCCTTCGGAATTGTAAGCATCTAGGCTGACTCATCTCTCAAAGGCTTTTCTCTCTCTCTCTCTCTCTCCTTTTGGGGCTGTTGTTGATTGGGGATTTTACTGTTTGTTCTTACCTTGTATTTGGGGGAGAGAAGGCATTGATTTTCATCTTATTTTTGGGTGAAAGAATCAGCTCTGTTCTTTGGATGATCAGATCTGGTAATCTTCAATAAGAAGAAATAACTGAAACTCCAAAACAGGTACAAAATATGTCTGGGAAAAGGGGAGAGGGGACTGATGTTAGAGAAATTAAGCCAGAGCTAGGCTGTGTATCTCAGGATGAGACCCTAGACTAATAGGCTCTGGAACTGCTATTTTGAATGGGGGATTGCTGGATGCTTAGTCTGGGACTGAGGTTAAATGCATGTGCCTTTGGTTAAAATGATTACTTTGCAAGTTGTGGTTTGGTGGTTGGACTTAGGTGTTCACTTTGGGTCCAGGGCATGGAGCTTTGCAGTTGGATCTTTAATATCTATGCTAGAAGTTTTCCTCTTGGCTTAGTTCAAAAGCCATAGGAAGACTCCTTATCTTTTCTCATACTGCACTTATTTCTGACATCTGTGATCCTGGCTATTAAGGAAGGTGGGCAAAAGAGTTTTGGAGAAAAAATTCAAGGTATGGTTTATTTGTTTGTTTTTTTTTTTTCTGGGCAGAGGATAGCTCATCTATTTAGATTATTGCATGATAAACCCTTACTTAACTTTTCTCTGCCAAAGCTGCATTGCCTGATCTTTAAAATTTAAGCTCCCCACCCCCCAAATCATATATAGAATGTTATTGTAGACTCCATGGGAAAGAGAAGTTCAGAAAAGTGGTATATAACTACTTCCTTTCTTGATAAAAGGTTTAGTTTTGTATGTCCTGAATTATCTTCTCTGTCAGGAACCTGCCATATTTACCCAAACCGTAAACTTGGGAGCTATCATAAATTGTTTTCTTTTCATTGCAATTAAAAATTTTCCCTAAATCCCGTCAGTTTTATCCATGAGATTCATCCCCTACTCCAGCCCTAGTGACACTGACTTGTGTCAATATCCTTTGCCTCTTGGCTGATTTACCTACTTCCAGTTCTCTACCCAAAACAGGGTTTTTTCCTGGCTTTCTTTGGTTTTTCAAAGGTGCAGCTCTAACTCTTTCACTCCCTGACTAAAACCCTGCAGTACTTCCCTATTGCCTTCAGGAAGAAGTTCAACTTTTTAACTTTTTAATCTGGCTTATAGGGCCATCCATGATCTCATCCCTGCCCATCCAGTTTTATCTCCTTCAAATCCCTTTATACAGTTTCAAGAATATGACAACCTCTCTCCCATCTCTTTGTCTTTACACAGGCTGTTCTCTCTCTCTCTCTCTGGATGCTGCTCCCCACCCCTCCCACCCCCCACCCTCGACCCCGCAGACTTAGATGTTTTCTCCTTTCTGCTTTCACAGTACTTTGTTTTTATCTTGGATGTCTGACATCACAATTTTGTTAATTGTTGCTAATCTGTGTATCTCCCTCATTGCACTGTTAAATTTTTAAGAAAGAAATAGTATTATCTTGTTCATCTTTTGAATCTTTAGTGCCTGGCACAAAGTGGGCAATTAATACAGGTTTTTTCTCTTTAATGAACAAATGAGTAATAATAGAGAATGTGCTGGAAAGGATGCTGTGTGAGGCACAGGGGCATACCCAGTGGGGGATGCTGTGTAGTCTGGAAGTAGTATAAGATGGTGGGCACCATGGAGAAGGCACATATAAAATAGATTTTACCATTGCACTAAGATAAACTTCACTTTGATCACCAATTCTGTTTAAGAAGTCTTACTAGAAGTGGTCTGGAAATGATGTTTGTTGGTTTTGGTACAAATTATTATTATTTTTTAAAGTAATATAATCAAGTTGTACAATGTTTGGTATATAGAGAAAAGGCAACAGGCAAACAAAATCTGACCAGTTAATGCAAATGCTGTTAGCATTTGAGTGCATTTCCTTCAGTCTTTTATTTTTATGCATGCTTTTCTTCATGTAGTTGCAATCAAAATTAATACAATTCTGTGTTTTGTGTTTGTTGTCAAAAAACTCTTTGTAAATATCACTTTAATGATTGCATAATTTTTCCATACTGTGGCCATTACAAAGTTTATATGACTAATATTATTGCTGGGCTAGCTTTTTCCCCCCTTTTTTGTTACTACTTTGGTTTATGTGCATATACTTTTTCCTGTCTGTAAGATGATTTTATTAGGATAGATTCCTAGAAGGGGGAGTTACTAGGTCAAAGGGCCTGGGGACGATTTTTGACTCCAGACCCATGTGTTCAGTGTGCTTTCTGGAAGACTTGTATGAATTTGCAGCTCTCCTAGCTTAGATGAAAGTCCCCCTTTTATTCAACCTAGGCAGCACTGAGTATCATCATGAAAAAAAAAAAAAAAAAAACCTTAAAAATGTTCTAATTAATTAATGGAAAATATTGTCTTATTTTTGTTTCAAAGTGATTTTGTTAAAAAATGTTTTTGTCTTTTATTTTTGTTTTCTCTCTTTGTACTTTTTTTCTAATTAGGTTTTCTCTTTTCTGGACTGTCTGTTCAGGGCTGATGTCTGTTAAGGGCTGATTTTTTTGAAGTTGGATTTTTTTTTTCTTTTTTTTTAACAAAAGCAATCAGAGGCTGTTCTGCTTGAGGTTGAAGCCGCCTCCCAGTTTTCCCTCCCCTTCTGCCCCCACCCCCATAGTTCTGTCCACCAGGTCCAGTGACAATTGGATGATGCAGCCTTGATAATCATTCCATTCCAGAATGGGTGGCTGCATTCCTTTTCCGAAGGCAGCAAGGGCATTGTGCCCCAGAATCATGCCCCTTTTGTTGCTGTTGTCCGCCTTCATTTTTTTAGTGAGTGTCTTGGGAGGAGCCCCAGTACACAACCAGGAGCGCCGGACGAAGATGGTATCTATACACAGCCTCTCCGAGCTGGAGCGTCTGAAGCTGCAGGAGACTGCTTACCGCGAACTCGTGGCCAGACATTTCCTCTCCGAATTCAAACCTGAAAGAGGTAAGCTGTACCCCGGAGTGTGGCATCCTCGCCTTCGGGAGAGTGGACCCTCCGGTCAGTACGGGGCGGATTAGGGGGTCTAGGAGGGTGGGAGGGTCTCACTCCTGGTCTCAGACCAGGTTAGTTCTCCTGGCGTCTGGGGAACTGAAGAAGCCGGAGTTGAAGGCTGTTTGTTGAACTGCGGAAGAGGTAAAAATTAGTTGAGTTTGGACGAAGCCTGGGGGTTAAGGGGCAACAAGACAGACGGGCAGATGTCAGGGACAGACAGGTGGACAGAGAGCCAGTGAAGAGACAGACGCACCAAGTGCGGTGCGAGAGTAAGGCAGAGCGAGACGGAGGCGCAGAGGGACGCTCTGGGAGAGACCTGGGACAGACAGAGACAGCGCGGTCGAGAGACAGAGAGTAGAGGGAGATAGCGAGATATTGAGAGAGAGAGAGAGAGAGACGCTCCAAGCCGGGCGGTAAGGGGGAGGGCTGTGCAGGCGCTGGGGAGGCGGCGGGAGGTGCGCGGCGAGCGCTGCCCACCTCTGCTTGCTGCTGGGGAGCTAGCAGGACGCGGCGCTGGACGGGGTTCGAGCGCACCGGGGAATCTCGGAGGTACGTGAGCGGATTTGGCAGGGGAGTCCAGGAGAGGAAGGAGTGGGTAGCGCGGACCGGGGGGCACCCCATAGGGATTGGAGAGTGCTGGGGGTGGCAGGTTCGCTAAGCGCGCGTGGCGAGCGCAGCTAGAATTGGGCGAGGAGCCCCCGCTGGCAGCCACTGACGCCCGATTCCGAGCGCGGGGACAGCCAGGTGTCGCCGCCTCTCCTACGGCAGCGCAGAGGGCCGACTGCAACCCGGTGCGAGTACTCCTGCAGTAACTTGGCGACCCTCACCCGAGGTGGCGCTGCAGGAGAGCCCCTCCCTCCCCTCTCCTGTTGCGCGATCCGCGCTTCGGAGCCCCGGAATTTATGTTTTAAGTGTTGTATTGAGCGACTACCCGTGCGTTGCAAGATGCGCGGTGCGCACGCGGCGCATTAGATTGTTTGGCTTGGTTAAATTCTTGGAGTCTGATATGAGAGGCTTGGTCTTGTTGTCATGTGGGGAAACTGAGGCTTAGAGAAAGTAAATCACTTTTCGCCGGCTGGACAGAGCTCGCCTCTCTGCCATCCCCTCCCGCTGCTGCAGATCAGTGTATTGGGGTGTTTTAGTCACTTTTCAAGTCCTATTTGTGAGTGTATCTTTTCTTTTTCTCTTCCCGTAGCTCTGCCTATTGACCGTCCGAACACCTTGGAGAAGTTGTTTGTGAATTTGAGAGGACCAGAGAGGGGTGAGGGGGCTCTTGTATTTTCTTTAGAAAAGAAATAGAATGCTAACCCCCTGCGTAGTGTGGCCCTGGAGACTGGGTGGCGTCCACTGTCCCGGGAGACACTCTCCTCCGCCCCCAAACCCCACAGGGGGTGATATCAGGAAATGGCGCAGTAGTTGTAGGCGCTTGAGGCGGTCCTCTCAGACCTTCCTGGTGGACTCACTCCACACAGATCAACCCAAAGAAATCGCCCTCATTGCTTCAAGGTAGTCACCCCCAGGGAAAATTTAAGGCAGGGACTTCGAGCCTCTTTGGGACGGTTGAGTAGAGCTGAAACCACCGCGGGGTCTTTTTGGCTAGCTCCCCAGGGAGGGGCGCTGCGGGCCTGGAGAGGTGGGGTTTGCTGTGGGTGGTTGCTGGGAGAAGTGCTACAGCCCCTGCAGTTCCTCCTGACTTGAGTGCCGCGAGGCTTTGACGTCTGTCATTCTTTCTCTCCGTGGCTCTCCAGTTGTATCACTCAAGACATTTGGCGTTCGCCTGGAAGAGGTCCTAGTGAACGAGCTTACCCGCCGCAAGCAACTTGAACTGACAGCCGCGATGCAGGTTGAAGAAGCCAACGGTCAGGGTTCGGGCCGTCGTCGGGGAAACGTGGTGCAAAGGATGTTTGGCCGCATCAGGCGCTTTTTCAGTCGCAGGAGGAATGAGCCCACCTTGCCCCGGGAGTTCACTCGCCGTGGGCGTCGAGTGAGTTAAACCCTCCAGGTTTTAGGCAAGGGTCTTTCCGGAGGCATGCAGGAATGTAAGGTCGGAGGGTTAAGGCCTGCGTCCTCAGAGGGAGGGGGGAGCTGAACACAATATGTTGAAATGATGTCCTTGGCTTGCCACAAAGAGAATGTATCTTAGTCTGAATGTCATACAGTACTCAGGAAAGTCCTAATAGACTGTCTTTATTTCCCATTTTAAGAGAATCTGGATTTCTCCACAGGGTGCAGTGTGCGTGGATAGTCTGGCTGAGCTGGAAGATGGGGCCCTGCTGCTGCAGACCCTGCAGCTTTCAAAAGTTTCCTTTCCAATTGGCCAGCGACTTCTGGGATCCAAAAGGAAGATGAGCCTCAATCCGATTGCGAAACAAGTCCCGCAGGTTGTTGAGGCTTGCTGCCAATTCATTGAAAAACATGGTAAGTGAGCTCCAAATGGGTAAATCAAGGAAGGAGGCAATTAATGGGAAAGGAGGGATGTTCTAGAAATGGGGGGAGAAAGGAGGTAGGGAATGAAGGGCTTGGATAACATTCCCCTGACACCAGTGGATGTCAGGATGCAGTGGGGGAGGAGAAGGGAAATGCCATAGAAAAGGGGTTCAGAGATGCTGAGCATCCTCTGGTCTTTTCTTTCAGGCTTAAGCACAGTGGGGATTTTTACTCTTGAATACTCGGCGCATAGAGTGCGTAAGGTAAATTGGCTATGTTTACATGTTTGTTCCTCCAGAGAAAGAGCAGGAGGAGGTGGGGCAACCCCGTAGACTTGACTACCTGGTGGGGGGAGGAGCAAGGTCTTCTTTGTAGCCCCCAGGCCCACCATGTTGCCAGCTACCTCAACTGAAGTCTGAAACTTATTGAAGGAATAATCAAGATGGAGCCTGTGGTGGATGGGGTAGACAATCTATGTCTTCTTTTCCTAGCTCCGTGAAGCATTTGATCAAGGCCTGGATGTAGTGCTGGATGACAATCAGAATGTGCATGATGTGGCTGCACTCCTCAAGGAGTTTTTCCGTGACATGAAGGACTCTCTGCTGCCAGATGATCTGTATCTGTCATTCCTCCTGACAGCAAGTGAGTCTTCTGACCTCCCTTAGTAGGGCAAGGAAAGGAAGTATTACTGGGGTCTAGGAGTTCTAGGGACAGAGGCCGGGCTGGAGGACTTCGCAGAACTAAGGCAGAATGAACATAAGAAGATGAAAAAAAAACCTCTCCAGAATACATACAGTTATATTTGTCAATTAAAAATAAAATATTAATAAAAACTCTGGGTTACTTTCTTTGTATCTCTTAATGTTCCATTATAAGTTTGTTGTTTGGAAATTTCTCTAGAGCTTCTTGAAGTTGTGTGTTCCCTCTCAGGTCAAAAAAGAACCCACGTTCTGTAGAGGAGGTCTGATTTTGATGGGGGCACTTCTTGCTTTCAGGGTTCCTGAGCTCAAATGCTTTGGAAATGAGCAAAGGCAGGATGCCTGGGTGCTTTTTCCATAACTGCCAGCAAATTTCAAGCAGAATCCCACCCCCACTGGTATCAGTCTGCTGCCAACACTATCCCCCTGAGACAACCCCTGTTTTCCTTCCTCTAGCTTTAAAGCCCCAGGATCAGCTTTCTGCCCTGCAGTTGCTGGTCTACCTGATGCCACCCTGCCACAGTGATACCCTGGAACGTCTGCTGAAGGCCCTGCATAAAATCACTGAGTACTGCGAGGACTCAATTGGCATTGATGGACAGCTGGTAAAAAAAATCTGGGCAAGAGTGGTGAGAACTGTAGTAGGGGACATATGTGGGAGTATACCAGCAAGAGGGTGGATGGAGAGGGGAGAGAGAAACAGGAATAAAAAGAGACATATCCATTTGTACAACTCCCAGTACTACGTCAATCACTTTGTGTCTTCCATTACCTAGGTCCCAGGCAACCGTATGACTTCTACCAATTTGGCCTTGGTATTTGGATCTGCTCTCCTGAAAAAGGGAAAGTTTGGCAAGAGAGAGGCCAGGAAAACAAAGCTGAGGATTGATCAGTATGTTGCTTCTGTCAATGTGGTCCGTGCCATGATTGATAACTGGGATGTCCTCTTCCAGGTAGGTGCAAGTTTTGGATGGACTTATTTTACACATCCCTCGTCTGTTCACAAGGCAAGGCACAGTTGTACTTTGCATCTTTGAGGGTAGCCAAAACAGGCAGCCACAAAACCTTCCAATCCAGAAATTTCTCCCACATTAGCTGGCCTTGGTACCTTCAGTCCTGGGAACCTGAAAGAGATGAGTATAAGTGAAAAGTTGCTGTGTAATAATGGCTAATGTTGCTAATTCTACCCTCAGGTGCCTCCCAATATTCAGAGGCAGGTTGCAAAGCGTGTGTGGAAGTCCAGCCCAGAAGCGCTTGATTTTATCAGACGCAGGAACCTGAGGAGGATCCAGTGAGTGTTTTTTGGGTTGGTTTGTGCTTAGCCTGAAGCACCTTCTCCTATGGGGTTTTCCAACTCCAGAACAACTTTATATTAAGTAATGCAAATACAGAAAATGACTTTTTCAAAACCCTTCCCATTCAGGAGTGCACGCATAAAGATGGAAGAGGATGCACTACTTTCTGATCCAGTGGAAACCTCTGCTGAGGCCCAGGCTGCTGTCCTTGCTCAAAGCACGCCTTTTGATGAAGGTCAGTTCCCTGCTGCGGGTCAGACCCTTGCTGAAGGTTAGTCCCTTGCTGAAGGTCAGGCCCTTCTTGAAGGCCAGGTCCTTGCTCAAGATGAGCCTCTTGAGGAAGATGAGCCCTCTGAGGAAGACAAACAGCTAGTATTTGAATATCTTAAGGAGTAGTCTTTGGGGAAGCTCTAGGTCTAGAAATCCCAAATAACCTTGAGATTCAGGGCCCACATCTTGAAGGAATACCAGAGCTTGATGAGGAAGATGATGATGATGATACTTTAAATTTTGATTATCTTCCTCCCCTTGGGGATACTCTAGAACAAGATTATGAAATTCCAGAACTCATTGACATCCCAGACTTTGAAGAAATACATATGTAGATATGGTCCCAGACCCTGAAGGAGCCCCAGATGTGCAAGAAACCCCAAACCCTGGAGAAAACTCAAACCATGACCTAGAAGAAGGGTCAGATTTTGAAGACCACCAAAATCTTAACCTTGCACAAGTTCCCTATCTTGATGTAATCCCAAACAATGAAATCCCAGACCATGCAGATGTTTCAGATAATGATGAAACCCAAGATTCTGAAGAAGATCCCAGTCTTGAAGAGGTCCCAGCTATTGACGAAGTCCCTCAAACGCTGAAGAAATCCCAGACTACAAAGCCCCAGAGGTAAATGGAATTTCAGACTCTGAAGAAGATCTTGATTTTGAAGAAGTCCCAGCTCTTCATGTGGTCCCAAGCCATGAGCCCAAGGATGCCCAAATGCACAACAAAATTCAAGATTATCAGAAAGACCAAGCCAATGCATTGGAAGAAGAAGAAGTTACCACTATGGCTCCAGAAACTGAAGATGTCTCCATTCTCAATACAATTCCAGAGCCTCCACGAGACCTGGCTGTCAATATTGAAGAAGTCATGAATGTGGAAGAAGTCCCAAGGCCTAAAGATTCTGACTCTAACGAAGTTCAGAATCCAAAGGCAATTCAGTTTCATAACGATGCAGATGTTGCGTTCCCTGTAGATACCACTCTCCTTAAAAACAAATCTCAGCCTGGCCAAGTCATGTACGATAAGTCCTCCCCAGAGGTGTTGAAGAGCAACACCTGCTTTCTCTCTTCCATGCAGTGCTGTAAGCTTTCGGCTCCAGCTTTGTTACTCATTTGCTTGGTAAAATTAGTCAGGTTACTCATAGGGTGGTGGTGGTTATTAGGAGGTCGTCCTTTTACCAGTCTCTCTGGTGGTATTGTCCATTCCCTCTGAACACAGGGTATCTGACTTACTCTTTCTCATTCCTAACTCAGCTCTTCTTCCAGTTTCCACAGTGGTCCTAGATTTGGATATCTGTATTCTACTGTCAGGCTGTAATATTCTTACATGTCAGATGGAGATAATCATTCCTGTCCTACCTTCTTGCCCCATACTGTATTTAAAACTCAAAATTAGGTCTTACTGCCTTGAGTGCTGTGCAAAGTACAAGGTCTAGAAATATAAGGAGTTAACATTGTTACTATTTTCCAGGTTCCTCTGAGGAGCTAGCTCTGCCTTCCGGCACTGCCCGTTCCCATGACGATGAGGAAGGAGCGGGTAACCTCCCCATTCCAGAACAAGACCGCCCATTGCTCCGTGTGCCCCGGGAGAAGGAGGGCAAAACTGGCATTGGCTACTTCTTTCCTTAGATGGTTTTCCTTCTACAAGGTGCCGGACAGGGGAAAAGG
Organism: Sapajus apella; assembly: GCF_009761245.1. Lineage (NCBI taxonomy): Eukaryota > Metazoa > Chordata > Mammalia > Primates > Cebidae > Sapajus > Sapajus apella. The sequence goes on from NW_022437055.1 coordinate 1,739,845, forward strand.
GTGGGGGTAGACCTGGAATGTCACAGTTAATGTTAAGGAGAGAGTGGAGGGTAAAGATCTGAAGGTAAGAAGGAGTTCCACCTGATGCTCGGGTCAGGATGAGAATTCCAAACACATTGCCAGCCCCTTCACTGGGGATGTGTGGTCTTTTCAGCTGGTAAAAGCAGAGATGTTTCTGTGTCATGCCCAAGCTTCCAGTGCTACTTGCCTTTCTCTTTTACCCCTGATCTTGGCTTTCTCTCTCTACAGACTATCCTTTAATTGATGTGACACTTGTGGTAAACATCTCTCCCAGGGAAGCTCACAAATCTCGAGGTGCTTTCCCTCCCCCAAATGGGATTGCATGATTTTCCTGACTTTCCTACCCTCCTCCTGAGAGCTCAATTGGGAAGGCCCTCAAGAGGCATGCTAGAACGTTAGGTCAGCCTACTGACAGCTCACAATTAATGAGAAATAATGTGACACCAACTTATAGCTGTGTCACCGCAGCAATTCCACCCTTGGGATTTTGTCCCCCAAATTATTCAGATCAATGGCTCGTCAAATGGCCTCTCCCAAATTTCTGTGCAGTTTTGCTCAGGTCACACCAATGGGGAAACCTCAAGTGTAGATCTAATTAGTGTTTCTGATATCCAAAGTTAGAGAAAAAATTAGGTTTTATTACCTGGATCTGTTTTAGAGACAATTGGTGTTCACACCCTGTTTTCAGCAAAACAGCTAGTTAGGTAAGGTCACGTAGTTCCAAGTAGCTAAAGTCATCTGATTACAAATGTTCTTAACGATCATCTCTGTAATTCCTTTACACAGGGCGGTACAAAATTTTGGGACATGCTCTGGTAACACACATATATGGGTTATGTATGACATCCAAAATTACAACTGATATTATGGGTAACAACTGCTAAGGTTCATAGAAGGAAGAATGTATTGTATTGAGGGATAGAAATTGATCATATAATGGGTAACATCCACTGAACTCGAAGATTTGTGATTGTCAAAATTTCCCTGGCATAAAACTTCTCTGGCTTAAAACTTCTCTGGCATAAAACTTCTCTGGCATTTAATCATTAATAAACATCTGTATTGTGACAGCAGCATATTCATGGCTTACTGTGTTTTTTTTTTTTTTTTTTTTTTTTTTTTTTTTTTACTTGGGGAATGAGCTGGGAAGCTCTGACTAGAGAGCTGAAGGGAAAAAGGAGAGGATAAACAGGACAGGGGGATATAGAATAAAGAGAAGAGGATGGTATGGGATAAAGGGAAGGGAGTGACTTGGAATGAAGGGGTGGAGGGAGGTGGAACAAAGGGGAGGAAATGAAATGGAAAAACGGGGTAGAGTGATATGGGGTAAAGGGGAGGGAATAGAGTTTAATAAATGGGAGAGAAGACAGGGAATAAAGAGGGAGTTACTTGGGATAAAGGGAAAGGGGTGATAAGGAATGAGGATGGAATGAGGTGGAACAAAGGGGAGGGAGTGAGGTGAAAAAAAGGGGATACAGTGATGTGGGATAAAGGGGGAGTAAATAGAGTGGAATAAATGGGAGGGGGAGACATGGAATAGAGAGGGAATGACCTGGGATAAAGGGAAGGGGGTGACATGGAATAAACGAATGGAGTGAAGTGGACTAAAGGGGAGGGGTGATATGAAATAAAGGGGAGGGGTGATGTGGAATAAAGGGGAGGGGTGATGTGGAATAAAGGGGAGGGGTGATGTGGAATAAAGGGGAGGGGTGATGTGGAATAAATGGGGGTTGAGGTGGAATAAAGGGACGTAAAATAGAATAAAAGGGAAGGGCTATAATGGAATAAAGGGGTATAAGTATTAATATTAAAGTAGAAAAGGTTAAGGGGAGATGAAGGAGAAGCAAGGGCAGTGAAGGAAGCTTAAGAGGAGATTCTATAAGGGGGAAGGGAGGGGAATAAATGAGGAGACCACCTGATATTTTCAACTGAGAAATTCCCCCTGAATCAGTGAAAAATAAAATCTGAGAAACATGGGCAGACATATGACTTCCAAGGGTTAGAGGAAGAACATACTGCTGTCTGACTGATGGGACTTCCAACTTTTCTTGAAAATGTATGGCTTTATGACATACTTGGAAATTTTCCATGTTAGATACAGGGCCTTAGAAAGTGGAATCGGTTGTGTTATTTATTTCTACACACTTTGCTTTAGGATATTTCCCTGCATAGAGCTTTACAGATTGTGAACATGTAGTGTTGTCCCCTCCTATACTAATATATTTTTTGAATAATAATAATCATGATAGATAACACATATCGAGGTCTTCAAAGTATGACACTGTTAAAAACTTTATGTTTATCATTTAATTTAACATTCACAACACTGGGATATGTGCTACTATCATCTTCAATTTATTCTTGAAGAAAATGAGATATACAGAGGTTAAATAACCTGCCCAAATTACACAGTTGGTTAGTGGAAAAATAGCCAGTCTCTAAAGCTGACTTGTTTAAACACTTGATTATACTGGCCCATTCATCTTGGGATTTTGCCTCAGACAAAAAGATGCATTGTGATGTGTGTGGCAATTTTTAAAAATTGGGGTTTGGACTTTCAACAAGCAAGTTCAGGTTTCTTCCTTATAGATCCTTTCTCTCCAGAAAGGACAGGCTATTAGACAATAACTAAAATATTTCAGGGAGATTCTAGCAGTTATACCCTGGGCTTACAGTTATCAGAGGCAGAAGAAAATGTAGGAGCTCATCCATTCCAACCTTCTTGTTATTATATGAATGGTCATACAAGGGCTCAGACTTGGGAAAGGTCAGAGATCTGGGAGTAGGATTCAGACAGACCTTCTGACTGCATTCCAGGACTTTATGGGGTCAAAAAAGTAAAATGTGTCCCGTGAAAACTTTATGTGTGCTTTCACAATTCAACTTCAAAACAAACAAATAAACCAGATAACAAAGAGGAAAATAAATTATTTGAAAACATTCCCTTCACTTTGTGGCCTTCCCTGAAACCAAGTTTTCTCTTAATCTTACATGTTTTCCCAGGCCCAACTTCTAACTAGCCCAGGGACTGGGCCTGAGAGTGTTCGTAGATGTGGGCATTATCCTTGCTGTCCTTCACACTGTAAGCACCAGCTCATAGGCTTCCTGACACTTCAAGTCCTGTCCTTATTCTGGATGCCACCAACAATCTACACATGGAAGTCTCACCGCGTACACCCTGGCCTCACACCTCTCTGACCTTTAACTTCTTAGTACCTCAACCACTCCCAGTCACTTGCCATCACTGGGCATGGCTTCAACTCCAATATCCCACTGAGAAGCAAATCTTCTAATAAAGGTTGGATCCATGTCATTTGCTCTTTGTCTTCACTGAAGGGTCCAGTGCCCAAGATCTTCCTTTTCTCTTCACTTTTTTGCCTTTCCAGCCAAAATCTTGGGGCATATTAATTTAGTATTAACTACCTCTTCATCCCCTTGCCCTCCAAATGCCACGTCTGCACTATTTAGCCCCAGATTTGGGTCTCTCCGAACAAATGCTTTCTCCGATTCCATAGTAACCACTGTGGGAGAAAGGAGCAGCATCCCAAATATTGGTGCCTCTAACAGTCAGAATTTCCACCCTCAGTTGGCCCATCTGGCCATTCTGCAATCCTTTCACACGCCCCAGGTCATCTCTTTCTCCTATTTTCCTCTCATCTGTACTCCAAGTTTTTTCATTAGTCCTCTCAAACAACAGCCCCTTATATTCTACCACTACCACACTTCATACAATGGCTCAGACTCCTGCTTCATAAAGGAGACTGAGGCTAACTTCGGCTTTTTACTCCCACACCTACAAAGGTCTTTTTGGCTTCATGAGCTCTCCATATTGCACAGCACTGCTTCTTATTATATAGCACTCCTTCAGCTTACAGGTTCCTACTCTAGTTTCTTTTTCCTTGCTCTATCCTCTGCTTTCCATCTCCATTTCCCCCACCCCTACAACCTTGCTTACACTATTATCTCAGTTCTCTTGCCCGATTTTTAGATCTCTCCTTCTTTACTAGTTCCCTTACTTCAGGATATTCTCATGATCAAGTGTCTCCCATCCTTAGAAATCATTCCTTGATCCGTCATCACCCTGTAACAATTGCTATATCACTTTTTTGGTAAGCTCATTGACAGAAGAATCTATTCTATTCTGTGTCTTCCTTTTTTTTTTTTTTTTTTTTTTGAGACAGGGTCTCATCTCAGTCGCCCAGGCTGGAGTGCAGTGGCACAATTGTGACTCAATGCAACCTCCGCCTCCTGGGCTCATGTGATCCTCCTGCCTCAGCCTCCGAAGTAGCTTGGACTACAGGCGTATGTCTCCACGCCTGGCTAATTTTTTTTTTATTTTTACTTTTTGCAAAGATGAGATTTTGCTATGTTGACCAGGCTGGTCTTGAATTCCTGAGCTCAAGCCCACCTTGGTCTCCCAAAGTGCTGGTATTACAGGCGTGAGCCACTGTGTCTGGTCAGTATCTTCCTTCTCACTCCCCTCTTATTCTTCAGTCCACACCAATCAGGTTTCTATTCCCACTACTCTAATAAAACTCACCACCAACAACCTATTATTACATTAATTATACATTGGTGGTGCACTTATTTTCCTCGGTCTCAGTGACACCACCATCTCCTGATATTTTAAAAATTAAACATTTTTATTTGAGGTAATTGTAGATTCACATGCAGTTTTAAGAAACAATACAGAGGTCCTATGTATCCTCTACCCAGTTTCTCCAGCTGTACTGCCTTGTAAAGCTACAGTATAATATCACAACTAAGATATTGACATTGACACAGTCCAGATAAGCAAAGTTTCATCACCATGAAAATTCCTCCTGTTTCCCTTTTATAGCAAAATAGACAAATCTACCTTTCATCCCCACCACCCCCTCTTCCTAACCCCTGGCAACTAATCTGTTATCCATTTCTATAATTTTATCATGTCAGGAATATTATATAAATAGAAACATACATATGTGAGCTTTTGGGATTGGCTTTTGTTCATTCAACATAACTACTCTGAGATTCATCCAAGTTGTGTGTAGCAGTACTTCATCTCATTTTATAGCTGAATATTCATGGTATACATGTATCATAGTTTGTTTAACCACTCACCTACTGAAGGACATTTTGGCTGTTTCTCCAGTTTGAGACTATTAATATAAGTAAGACCACCATGAACATTTGAGTAAAAAATTTGAGAGGACATACGTTTTCAGTTTTCTGGATGAGTGCCCAGTTGTGCAATTACTGGGTTATACAAGAAACTGACAAACCACTTTCCAGAGTAGATATACAACTTTGTATTCACAGCAGCAGTGTATGAGTGATCCAGTTACTCTGCGTGCTTGCTATCATTTGATCTTGTCACTATTTCCTTTTATCTTGTTTTGTCTTGCCCATCGTGATAATTGTGTAGTGATATCTCATTGTGGTTAAAATTAGTATTTCTCTGATGCTTAATGACATTGAACATCTTTTTATGTGTTTATTTGCCATCTGTATAGTCTTCAGTGAAATGTCTGTTCATGTGGACATCGAATTGCTCTGGCATCAATTGTTGAAAAGATTATTTGTTCTCCATTGAATCGCTTTTGTGCCACTCCTTGCATGTTTTCTGGTGAGAAGTCGACTGTAATTCTTATTCTTGTTTCTTTATAGGCAAAGTATTTTCCCCTCTGGCTTCTTTCATGATTTTCTCATTACCTTTGGTTTTCTGCAGCTTGAATATGATATGCTTAAGTATGACATTTAGGTATTTATATTGCGTGGTGTCACCTGAATTTCCAGGATGTGTGGCTTGATGTCTATCATTGATTTTGGAAATCGGTCTACCATTATTATTTGAAATATTTCTTCTGTTTCATTTTCTCTCCTCTTTCTGGTAATCTATTTACACATTACATCATGTGAAAATGTCTCATAGTTCTTGGATATTCTTTTCTTTTTTCATTCTTTTTTTCCTTTGCATTTTAGTTTAAGAAGTTTCTATTGACATATCTTCAAGATTACTCATTCTTTCCTTGGCTGTGCCCTATGTTCTAATGAGCCAATTAAAAGCATCCTTCATTTCTGCTAGTGTTTTTTCATTTTTGGCATTTTAAAATTCCTACTTAGAACTCTCATCTCTCTCCTTACATGATAAATCTGTTCTTGCGTGTTGTCTACTTTTTTTGATTAAAGCCCTTAACATATTAACCATAGTTATTTTAAATTCCTGTATGATAATCCCAACGTTTATATCAGTCTTGTTCTGATGCTTGCATCCTCTCTTCAGCCTATGATTTTTCACGTCTTTTGGTGTGCCTTGTAATTTTTGTTGAAAGCTGAACATATTGTATCTGATGTCAGGAATTAAGGTAAGCAAGCCTCTAGTCTGAGGATTCATGTTAATCTGAAAAGAATTGGGCTTTGTTTAATCTTTTCTGTAACTATAGGTGCCTCAGGCTTAAAGTTTTCTAGTGTTCTTGTTTTTGTCTCCCCAATTGACATTGTACTTTCCTAAGTACTCCTCTGAGAGAGAGTCTGTGTCTTCAGCTCTTTAAATTATAACTCACTATTATTATACTGGATCCCTGTTGGTGTGGTGTTAAGGTGTGGATCAGGGAGATATTTTATAATCGTCTGATTACATCTGTCTTTTAATGGGTCTGTGTCTTTGGTATGTGACCTTTACAAGTGTTTCTTTAATGATAGAGCTTTTCCCTTCCTGTCTCCTGTTCCATATTTTGCCTAAGTGTTTCCAGTCTACTTCTTTGGAAGTCTGACCCTTGTTTACTATTTTTCCCTCATGTGAGACAGGAAGGTTGGAAGATTCTGGAGTGCAGAGGAATTCTCTTCTCTCAGCTAGAGTAAAGTTTCAGAATTATACTGGAGAGTTAGCGTTTGCTATGGAGAGGGTTCTAGATGTATTTCAGAATGGTTACTCTTCTACTCTCTCTCCAGCACCATAAGGAGACTTTTCTTGGATTCTGTATCTTCACTGTAAGAACCTGATAGGGTTCCTAGAAGTGAAAGTACATTAAAAAATGTGAAGATGCTCCTGAGACTGTGGATCCTATGAATTTCTGACTGTCATACTAGTCTACACTTAGTCTTTAGCAATTTTTCAGAACTATTGTATAAATGTTTTTACCATCTTATGGTTCCAGTAGCTTCTGCTTTAGTTAAGCAGATTTCAGTTGCTGTAGATTTTTGAAAGTGTCTTTCTCTCCAGATTTAGGGATGGTAGTTTGTCCTGTGACCTCAGTTCTCTGATAGGTCAAGAAAAGTTGTCAATTTTTAGTATGTCCAGCTTTTTCTTGTTGTAGGACAGAAGTGACAACTTCCAACCTGTTTATATGTTGGTGCTGAAACCAGACATACCTAATATTGTATTTTTAATGTCAGGTTCTACATGTTCATTGTTCGTATATAGAAAAGGGATTGATTTTTGTGTGTTGATCTTGTCTTATGTGACCTTGATGAGCTTACTTACTAGTTTTAAGGCAGTATTTTTTAGTAGGTTACTTGGAATGTTTCTATGCAGACAATCATGTCAATTGCAAATAATGACAGTTTTATATCTTTCTTTCCAATCTACATGCATTTTATTCTTTTTCTTTATTCATTTTGTCTAAATGCAATGACTAGACCTTCCAATATTATGTTGAATAATGGCGATGAGAGAAGACATCCTTGCATTTTTCTTCATCTTTGAGGAAAAAGTGTTCAGTGTTTCACCACTGATTGTGATGTTAGGTGTAGGTCTTTCAAATAATAGATGCTTTTTATTTAGTTGAGATTGTGCCTTTCTCTTCCTAACTTGCTAAGAGGTTTTTGCTTTTTATCTTAAATTAATGTTGGATTTTGTCAAATATTTTTTCTGTACCTGTTGACATGATCGTATGATTTTTCATTTAGCCTGTTGATATTATGGATTACAATGATTGATTTATGAGTATGAAACCAGCTTATATATCTAGAATAAATTCTACTTGGTCATGGTATTTAAGTTGTTTATTTTTAAACTGATGAATTCACTATGCCAATTTTTTTTAGAATTCTTGTGCTAGATTAATGATCTGTAACATTCTGTTTTTGTACTATTTTTATATAGATTTGGTATCAAGATAATACTGGCGTCATAAAATATGTTAGAAATTGGTAATTCCTCCTCTGTTTTCTGGAAAAGATTGTATAGAGTTGGTGGTAGTTCTTCTTTAATTATTGGGTAGAATTCTCCAATGAAACCATCTGGGACTAGAGATTTCTTTTTTTGGAAACTTTAGAAATTATGAAAAATTATGAAATAAAGAATTTGATTTCTTAAATTATTATAAAACTTTTCAGATTATTTTATTTTGGGTTTTCAAAGATTAGGTACATTTCTTTTAGGCTGCAAAATTTACGGGCTTAAATTTGTTCTTAGTATTATCTTACTATCCTTTGAATGTTTGAGGGTCTATAGTGATAGTCTGTTTCATTCCTCATAATAATATATGTCTTTTCTCTTTTTTTGGTAGTCAGTCTTGTGGTAGACATTTCAATCTTATTGCTCTTTTAAAAGAACCAGTTGTTTGTTTCATTGATTTTTTTTCTATTGTGTTTCTGTTTTCAATTGTATTTATACTAATATCTTTATTATTTCCTCCTTTCTGCTTGCATCTGGTTTATTCTCCTCTCTACTTCCTTGAGTTAGGAACTTAGATTGTTGATTTACTTTTTTGTAATGTAAGCATTTAATGCTATATATTTTCATTTTAGCATTGCCTTAACAGTATACCATGAGTATTTATATAGTGAATATTTATTTTCATTCGGTTCGATACATTTTTAATTTCTTTTGAGACATTCTCATTGACCCATGTTTGCTTTACTTTGGTTAAGTTTCCAAGTGTTTTGATATTTTTCTGTTATTGATTTGCAGTGTTATCTGGATCATGTATTATAGGTAGCACTTCTATTTGATCCCGAGGAAAAATGAACCTATATGGCCACTTTCCGTTGCTAAGCTGGTGATGAGGAAATGGCAGGCCTGCGTCGCCTTTTTCTGTTGGATAAGAGGTGATTATAACTGGCCACTGTTTTGTTTTCCTAGTCTTATGGTCCCAAACCAAGACACCTTCCTCTTCCACTTTCAGAGTTTTAATTTGGTTGTCTTTTGAGTTACTTCCAGAGTTTATAGTTGTACTTAGTGTGCAGGAATTTGGAAAGAAACATTTATGTGCTTGTCCTAAGCAGAAATCTCATGATTATTTAAAATAATTGTTTAGATATAATTTTCATATACATTTTATCATCAAGAGTGTACAATTTAATGCTTTTAGTACACTTTCAGAGGCATGCAACCATTGCCAGAATTTAAATAAAAAATATTTTCATCACCTAAAAAAGAAACCATGTAGCAGTTAGCCGTCACTCTCTATCTTCCCCATCACCCAAATCCTAGGCAACCAAAGTAGTTTCTATCTCAATAGATTTGCCTCTTCTGGATATTTTATGTAAGTGGAATCACGCAATATGTGATCTTTTGTGACTAGCTTCTTTCGCCTAGCATAATGTTTTAAAGTTTCATCTATGTTGCATATATTAATAATATAAATCGGAAATTCATTCCTTTTTAATGCTGAATGACAATTAATTGTATAGCTATATCATGTTTAATTTACATACACCTAGTAAACAATGATGTAGAGATTATTTTTTTTTTTGTATTTTCCCTCTTTCTTTGGACATGTATCTGTTCAAATATTTTGTCCATTTTAACTAAGATTTTTGATTGAGTGTTGACAGCTCTTTGTATAAGCTGAATAATATTGTTTTTAGTTTGTGACGACTTTTATTCTCTCAATTGTGCCCTTTAGAGAGCAGAACTTTTAAAATTTCAATGAAGTCTGGTTTATCATATTTAAAAATTTTATGAATCTTGCTTTTGGTGTCATTTCAAAGAAATCTTTGCCTAATCCAAGATAACAAGACGTCTCTCTCAGGTCAACATTAGAGGGAGGAGATGAGGCACAAAATTTAAGGAGGAACTCACTCTGAGGGCTGTGCAAGTCCCTGAGAATGAGAGTGTCTTTATATTTTGCACCCTCAGCTCCATACTTGCATCACCCTACTCCTGGTCCCGTATTCTTCTTTTTTATTTCCTAGACATTTTTATCATTTTATTTATTCAGTCATTAGTTGAGGACCAGCTGGGTTGTTTCCAGTTTTTCCTGTTTTAAATATTCCTGTTACAAATATTCATATACAAATTTTGGTGTGGAGGTATATTTTCATTTCTCTTAAGTATACATCTAGGAGTGAAATTGCTCGTCATAAATAATAGAGAAACTGCCAAACACTTTGTAAAAAAAATGTCTACATCATTTTGCATTTCTACCAGAAATGTCTGATATTTTCAATTTCTTCATATCCTTGCCAATAATATTTGTTAGCTGACTTTTTTTATTATGGCCATCCCAGTGAGTCTGAATGGTATCTTATTATTTATTTGCATTTCTCTAATGACTAGTAATGTCAATCAATGTAACTAATATATCATATTAAGAAACAAAACTTAAAAACTATCTTTTAAGTTTATCTATTTCTGTCTATCATTTATTTTGAGTTGAATTTTTATATTTCATTTTTATTTTTATATTTTGGAGACAAGGTCTCACTCTGTTGCCCAAGCTGGAGTGCAGTGGCACGATCATGGCTCACTACAGCATCAATCTCCTAGGCTCAAGTGATCCTCCCACCTCAGTCTCCCAAGTAGCTGAGACTACAGGTTTGCCAACATGCCCAGCTAATTTTTATATTTCTTGTAGAGATGGGGTTTAGCTATGTTGCCCAGCCTGGTCTTGAATTCTTGAGCTCAAGTAATGCACCCACCTCAACATCCCAAAGTGCCAGGATCACAGACATGAGCCACCGCTAGCCTTGAGGTTGATTATGTACATAGTATAAGGTATGGATTGAAGTTTATATTTTTCTTCCATACAGATATTCACATTTTCTAGCACCATTTATTGAAAAAACTACCACTACTTCACTGAATTGCCATTACAACTTTGTCAAAAATCAGTTAATAATTCATTTTTTCTATATTTCTACATTCTGACTGTTTGAATGATCTATTTGTCTATACTGTCTTGATGACTATAAATAAATCTTTAAATTGAGTAGTCTTAGCCACCAACTTTACTCTCCTTTATCCAAGTTATTTAGAATATTCTTGGTCCTCTGTATTTAAATACGAAGTTTGGAATCAGTTTATCAATTGGTATTACATTGAATCTGTAGATCAATTCTCAGATTTTTTTTTGACTCACTAACAAGATAAACCTCCATTTATTTAAGTCTTTTTTATTTTCTATCAGCAACATATTGTAATTTTCAGTAATATCACAGCTCTGCTATCAGAATTATTTGTATTTCACATTTTTGATGCCTTTGTAAATGGTATTAAAAAAAATTTTAAACTTCTGATTACTCATTGTTAGTATATAGAAACAAAATTAAATTTTGTAAGTTGAATTTGTATATTATTAGTAATAATAGTTTTGTTTTGTAAAATTAGTTGACTTTTCTACATTAATGATTATGGTATCTGTGAATAAAGTCTTTTTTTATTCTTTTGGAGTATGGAATAAAGACTCACCTCTTATTATTCTTGTCTTGGTGCACTAGCTGCAACCTTCAGTGCTGCAACACACAACAGCACACATTTGTTATCTCACAGTTTCTGTGGGTCAGGAATCTAGGCATAACTTAATGAGATACTCTGCTCTGGGTCTCATAGGCTGCAATCAAGATTTTGATTGATTGTATTTTCATCTAGAGAATCAACTAGAAAAGAATCTGCTTACAAAATAATTAAATTTGTTGGCCTCATTAATTTCAATGCAATTGTATGACTAAGGGCCTTTGTTTCTTACTAGTTGTCAGCTGGAGGTGTCCCCAAGGTCCTAGAGGCTAACTTCAGTTTTTTTTTACCCTGTTACTATCTCTACAGACAGTTCATAACATGTTTGTCTGTTGTCTGTTGCTTTAAAGCTAGAAGAAAATCTCTTACCAGTTTTAGAACTCAGTGCAATGATAGGAGTGACAGCTCATCATCTTTGCCATGTAACATGACCTCACTAAAGGAGTACTATCCCATTACTCTTCTCATATTCAATCAGCTAGAAGCAAATCACATGTCCCACCTAAATTCAAGGGAAGTGGATTACACAGGACATTAAAAATTGGAAGTAGAGATCCTGGGAACCATATTCATATTTTCTTTCTTTTTTTTCTTTCAGTGTTGCAGAAAAGTGATTTTATTTTAGGTAGAGAAAGAGATAAAAAAAGGAGAAGAAGAGAGAGAACTTCCACATATGGAGGGGGAGGGAGGGGACATATTCATATTTTCTCTGCCACATAAGAATCCGAAAATATGCCATTCCCTCTCTCCTGATTTTTTGCAAATGTCACGTATTTTAATTTTAATATGCTAAAATCCCAGTGGTTTTCCTTCTTTTGTGCATATCCACACTTATAGATACACACCTGAAGGGGTTCCTTTACAATTTGCTTAGTGCAAAATGTAATTAGTGATTAATTCTTTCAGCTTTTTTGTATCCTAAAATCTTATTTTATCCCTTTTTAAAAAACACATTTTGGCTGGGTATGGAATTGTGAATTTACTTTGTCCTTCTTACAGTACTTTACACATATTGCTTTACTGTTATAGTTTCTGAAAAGAAATTATCTACCATCTTTATCTGTCTTCCTCTACATGATGTATCTTTTTTCTAGGCTTATTTTAAGAGTTTATTTTCATGAATTACTGTGGTTAATTTTATTATGATGCGTTTTAGTGTATTTTTTTCATCTTTGTTGTGCTTGGAAAATTACTGGATCTGTGGTTTTATAGTTTTCATCAATTCCAGAAAGTTTTATACTATTATTTCTTCAAATATTTAGTTCTCTCTCCTCTTCAGAGGCTCCAATCACATGTATTTTAGGCTACTTTAAATTATCCCACAACTTAAAGATGTTCCTCATTTTACTTCCATCTCTTTTCTTCCTGTATTTCATTTTGGAAATGTTTTATTTCTATCTTTGTTTAACTTTTATTTTGAATGTCCAATATGTTGTTGTTCCCATTGACTGTATTTTTAAGCTCAGACATTGTGGTTTACATCTCTACAAGTTAAACTTGTGGCTTTTTTGTATCTTCCATTTCTCTAGCTAACGTGCTCATTCAGTGTTTCCTCTATCTTCTTGAACATATGAGATACAGGCAAATTGACTATTTTAATTTTCTTACCTACTACTTTTACCATCTGTGCCAGTTTTGTGTCTTTTGATTGGCTGAGTTTTCTCTTTATTATGGGTAGTGTTTTCCTGCTGCAATGTTCATTTTGTAATTTTTTGGTTAAGTGCCAGATGTGAATTTTGATTTGTAGGTGTTGAATATTTTGTATTTCTATAAGTATTCTTGAGCTTTTTTCTAGGATGCAGCTAAGTTATTGAAAAAAGGCTGGTACTTACATGTCTTGCTTTTAAACTTCAAGGTAGACCAGAGAAACATTTAGTCTATGGTTCATTTTCTTCACTACTCAGACAAGACCTTTCTGAGTATTCCTCTCTATGTCCCATGAATTATGAGGTTTTTCACTCTGGCTGGTAGGTAAAGAAATTATTTCCTGCCTTGTGTGAATGTGAGGTACTATTTCTATAATCCTTTTGGGTTCTTACATGCACAAATCCATCAGCTCTAATCCAAGCAATGAAAAAGGACACTGCAGATCTCCTCATTTCTTTATCTGTATGACTCTCTCCTCAATTACTCTGCCCCATGAACATTAGCTATTTAGGACTTCTAGGTCTATCTCCTCAACTCAGGGAGAATGCCTGGATTCTGGGCAAAACCTGGGTTTCTATCCTCTGCACTGCACCTTTGTACCTATTTCAGGCAGCAAGTGGGAACAATTGTTGGCTCATCTCATTCATTTTTCATCTTTCAGGGATCACTATCCTTTGTTGCATAACATTCAATGTCTTGAGAACCATTATCTCATTACATTGATTGTTTTTAGTCATGTTAAGTGGGATGGTAAATTTGCTCCTTGTTACTCCTTCCTGTTTAAAAGGAAAACCAGAGGTATTTATTTAAATTGTTTAGAAAATTTCTCTTCTTTCTGTTGTTTGTTTCTAATTTAATTCTGTGTGGTTACAGAACATACTTTGATTTAAATCCTTTAAATTTGTTGAAGTTTGTTTTACAAGTCAGAAATATGGAAGTATATCTTGGTAAGTGTTGCATATGTACTTTAAACTGTTTATTTTGCTCTTGTTGGGTGGCGTATTTTCTATATATATATATATTAAGACAAGTGGTTAATAGTATAACTCAAGTAATCTATATACTGTACATATTTATTTTTCTGTACTTGTAGAAAGAGTATTGAAATCTCTAACTATAAATGTGAATTTGTTTATTTCGTTTTAAGATTTGCATTTGCTTCATCTATTTTGAAGCTCTGATGTTAGGTACATACACATTTAGAATTGTAGTTTCTTTGGTGAATTGACCCCTTCATAAGTATACAATGGCCTTTTTATCCCTGGTAATATTGTTAGTCTTAACATTATCTGATATTAATATAGCCATTTAACTTTCCTTTTTTCATTTTTAAAAACAGCTTTACTGAGGTATGGTTTATATACCACAAAATTTATCCATTTGAAGTATACAACCTGATGGATTAGTAAAATGATAGAATTGTATAACCATCATCACTACCTAATTTTTAGAACATTTACCTCCCTCTTAAGAGAAGAGTCATACACCTTAGCAGTCATTCCCTATTCCTTCTTACCCTCAGCCCTAGGTAACATTAATCTAAGTTTTGTCTCTATAAATTTGCCTATTGTGGACATTTTCTATAAAGGGAATCTTAAAATATGTGACCTTTTGTGACCGGTTTGTTTTACTGAACATATTTTCAAGGTTCATCCATGTTATAGTATGTGTAAGCACTACATTCATTGTTTATTGGCATTACATATTCTATTTTATACCACCATTTTACTAATCTCTTCATTAGCTGATTGGCATTTGGACTGTTTCCACTTTTGGCTGTTATGATCAGTGCTACTATGAACATTTTTGTCCAAGGTTTTGTGCAGATATATGTTTGATTTCTTTTGAGAAAATACCTAGGAGAGGGATTTCTGAGTCAAATAGAAACTCTATGATTAATATTTTGGAGAAATGTCACTCTGCTTTCCAAAGTAGCTGCACCATTTTCCCATCCCACCAGCAATGTACGAGGAATTGTTTCTTTATATTCTTGCCATTGTTCATTACTTTCTGTTTTCTTTGTATTATAGCCATTCTGGTGAGTGTGAAGTGGTATCTTATTGTGTTTTTGACTTCTATTTCCTTAATGACTCATGACATTGAGTATCTTTTCATGTGTTTAATGGCCATTTGTATATCTTTTTTACAAGAATGTCTATTTAGAGTATTTGTTCTCTTTTCGTTATGTTTTTTTGTCTCTTTGTTATTGAGATATGTGGTCATCATAGCTATTGAATACAAGTCTTTTATCAAAGATATAATTATCAAATATTTTCTCACATCTTATGAGTTGTCTGTTTACTTCTTTGATTACATCATTCACAGTGAAAAGTTTTTAATTTTAATGAAGTTCAATTTATGCGTTCTTTTGTCACTTGTACTTTGGTTTCATATTAAAAGAACCACTAGTTAACAGCAAACTCATGAAAATTTACTCTTAAATTTTCTTCTAAGAATTTTATAGTCTTAAGTCTTATTATATTTATGTATATGATCCATTTTGAGTTAGTTTTTGCATATGCTGTGAGGGAGGGTCCCAGTTTCATCACTTTCTTTGCCCATGGCCTTGTCTTGGCACTCTTGTTCAAATCAACTGACAATAAGTGTAAGGTTTGTTTTTGGACTGTCAATTCTATTTTGTTTATTTATGTGTATATCCTTACACAAGGGTCAAACTCAAGGCCATAAACACATCCATCACCTCCCAAAGTTTCCTCCTGCCATTGTTACTATTATTTTGTTGAGGGAGGTAAGACACTTAACAAGCAGGGTGTGATGGCTCATGCCTGTAATGCCAGCACTTTGGGAAGCCGAGACCAGAGGATCCCTTGAGCCCAGAAGTTTGAGATCACCCTGGGCAACAGAGGGAGACCCCATCTCTATTACAAAAATAATACAAATTATCTAGGCATGGTGGCATGTGCCTGTGATCTCAAATATTTAAGAGGCTGAGGTTGGAAGATCGCTTGAGCCCAGAAGGTCAAGGCTGCAGTGAGTCACGATGATGCCACTACACTCTAGCCTTGGTGACAGAGTGATACTCCATCTCAAAAAAACAAAAAACACACAAAAAAAACAAAGAACGAAGAAAAAGAGACACTTAACGTAAAATTTACCCTCTTTGCAATATAGCATGGTTAGCTATAGGCACTATGCTGTATGGTAGATCTCCAGAACTTTTTTTTTTATCTTGCGTAACTGAAACGTTGTACCCTTGATCAACATCTTTCCATCGTGCCCCCACCCTAGTCCTTGGCAACTACCATTCTACTCTGTGATTCTATGAGTTTGACTGCTTGAGATTCCACATATAAGCGAGATCATGTAGTATGTGTCTTTCTGTGTTTGAGTTATTTTACTTAGCATACTGTTCTGTAAATCCATCCATGTTGTTACAAGTGGCAGGATTTCCTTCATTTTTAAGGCTGCATGGTATTCTCTTGTGTGTCTATAATGTAATTTCTTTATTCATTCATTGTTGAATAATTAGATTATTTCTAAATCTTGGCTACTGTAAATAATGCTACAATAAGCATGGGAGTGCAAATATCTCTTCAAGATTATTATTTCAATGCCTTTATATACCAGAAGTGGGATTACTGAATTCCATGGTGATTCAATTTTTTTATTTTTTGAGGAACCTCCATACTGCTGTGCATAATGGCTGTACCAATTTTCATTCCCACTAATAGTGTATACAGTTTCACTTTTCTTCACATCCTTGCCAACACTTGTTAACATTTGTGTTTTAATTAATAGCCATTCTAACAGGTGTAAGGTGATTTCTCATTGTGGTTTTGGTTTGCATTTCTCTAATAATTTGTGAGGAGCACTTTTTCATATGCCTGTAGGCCATTTGTATGTCCTCTTTTGAGACATATTGATTCAGTTCCTTTGCCAACTTAAAAATCAGGTTATTATTATTTTTTGCCATTCAGTTGTGTGAGTTTCTTGTATATATATATTTAAATATTAACCCATTAACAAATATACAATTTGCAAATATTTTCTACCATTGTGTAGATTGCCTTTTCATTTTGTTTATTGTTTCCTTTACTGTGCAGAGATTTTTAGCTTGATATAATCCTATTTGTTTGTTTCTGCTTTTGTTGCCTGTGCTTTCAGTATCATGTTTTAAAAATAATTGCCAAGGCTAATGTTAAGGAATTTTTCCTTATGTTTTTCTTCCTTATAATTATTGGTCTTATATTTAAGTCTTTTATCCATTTTGAGATCAATTTTGTGTATGGTATAAAGGTCCAATTAATTCTTTTGTATGCCAATATCCAGTTTTTCCAGCATCATTTATTAAATAAACTATGCTTTCTTCATTTTGTATTCTTGGTACCCTCATGAAAAATTAGTTGACCACATTTGTGTGGGTATATTTTTGGGTTCTCTATTTTTTTCCACTGGTCTATATGGCTGTTTTTAATACTGTACCACTGTTTTGATTACTATAGCTTTGTAATATAATTTACAATCAGGGAGTATGATGCCTCTAGCTTTTTTATTCTTGCTCAAGATTGCTTTGTCTATCAGAGTCTTTTGTGGTTCCAAATGAGTTATAGGATTTTTTCTTCTTTGTTTTATTTTAAGTGCTACTGGAGTTTTGGTAGGAATTGCATTGAATCTGTTGATGGCTTTGCAGAGAATGTACATTTTAACAATATTAACTCTTCCATGAACATGAGATATCTTTTCATTCATTCGTGTCTACTTTAATTTCTTTCATCAATATTTTACAGTGATCAGTGTACAAATCTTTAATCTCCTTGCTTAAATTGATGCCTAAATATTTTATTATTTTTAATGCTATTGTAAATGAATTTTTTTCTTAAGTTCTTATTTGGATAGTTCACTGTTAGTGTGGAGAAACACAATTGATTTTTATATGTTGATTTTTACCTTGTAACTTTGAGTTTGTTTACTAGTTCTAAGAACACTTTGGTGCAGTTTTTAGAGCCACATGTGCAAACATACACACACACACCACACATATGGGATCATGTCATCTGCAAACAGAGACAATTTTACTTATTCCTTTCCAAGCTGAATTTTTTTTTTATTTCTTTTTTCTTGCCTAATTATTCCAGTTAGAACATCCACTACTATGTTACACAGAAGTGGTGAGACTGGGCATCCTTGTTTTGTTCCTGATCTTAGAGGAAAAGCTTTCACCTTTGTGCTTTCCAGTACAATGTTACCTGTGGGCATGTCATATAAGGTTTTATTATACTGAGGTACATTTTTTATATACTTAATTTGTTGAGAGTTTTTACCATTAAAGGATACTGAATTTTGTCAAATGCTTGTTTCTGCATCTGTTAAGGTGATCATATGATTTTCATCCTACATTTTCCTAATGTGGTGTATCATGTTTATTGGTTTGTATATGCTAAACTATCCTTGTATCCCAGGGATACATCCCACTGATATATTGTATAATACTTTTAATGTGCTGTTGAATTTAGTTTCCTTGCATTTTGTTGAAGATATTTGCATGTATGTTCATCAGGAACATTAGCCTGTAATTTTCTTTTTTGTAGTGTCCTTGTCTGCTGTTGGTACCAGGGTAATACTAGCCTCACAGAATGAGTTTGGAAGTGTTCCACTTTCTTCAATTTTGGGGGGAAATTTGAGAAGGATTGGCATTAGTTTCTCTTTAAATGTTTGATGAAATTCACCATTGAAGTCATGAGGTCCTGGATTTTTTTTGAAAAATTTTTTATTATTGATTATATCCACTTATTCGTTGTTGGTTTGTTTATATTTTCTATATCTTCATGATTCAGTCTAGTAGAGTGCTCCAGTGTTGGCTGCACAAATATTTAAAATTGTCATACCTTCTTGCTGAATTGACCTCTTTATCACTATATAGTGACCATTTTTTGTCTCTTTTTATAATTTCTGTGTTAAAATCTATTTTGTCTGATATAAATATAGCTACTCCTACTATTTTTGGGTTTCCATTGGCATGTAATATCTTTTTCCGTCCCTTTATTTTCAGTCTTTGTGTTTCTTTATAGGTGAAATGTTTCTTGTAGGCAACAGACCATTGAGTCTTGGTTTTTATCCATTCAACCACTCTGTCTTTTGATTGAAAAGTTTAGTACATTTACAGTCAACGTGATTTTGGTAAGTAAGGACTTAATCCTGCCATTTTATTTGTTTTATGATTGTTTTGTAGTTTTCTCTTCCTCCTTTCTTTCCTTTCTGTCTTCTTTTAGTGAAAGTGATTTTATTTTTTCTGGTAATGTGATTTACATTTTTGCTTTCAAGAAATATCTGTTGTAGGTTTTTTGGTTTGAGGTTACCATAAGGCTTGCAAATACTATCTCACAACCCATCATTTTAAGCTGATAAAAACTTAACACTCTGCATATACAAACAAGTAAAAAAAAGAAAAACCTGATAAAGACTCTAGATCTTAACTCAGCCCTCTGCTTTTTAACTTTTTGTTGTTACTATTTATATCTCATTGTGCTATGCCTTGAAAACTTGTAGTTATTATTTTTGATTGGTTCATTTTTCAATCTTTCTACTTAAGGGTAGTTTGCACACCATAGTTGCCATGTAATAATATTTTGTATTTTTTGTGTACTTATTATTGCCAGTTATCTTCATGTAATTTCTTATTGCTCATTAATGCCCTTTTCTTTCTGATTGAAGTACTATCTTTAACATTGCTTATAGGACAGGTTTGGTGTTGATGAAATTCTTAACTTTTGTTTGTCTGGGAAAGTCTTTATTTCTCTTTTAGGTTTGAAGTATGTTTTCACCAAATACGCTATTCTAGGGTAAAAGTTTCTTTTCTCTTCACCACTTTAAATATGTCATGCCACTCCCTCCTGGCCTGTAAGACTTCCACTGAAAAGTCTCCTGTTAGATGTACTGGAGCTCAATCATATGTTATTTGTTTCTTTTCTCTTGATGCTTTTATTATTATTATGTTATATATCATATATTAGTATATATTAATATAGATTATATTATATTATTATTAAGAATGAATCATTTCTTTGTCCTTGTCATTTGGGAGTCTGATTAATTTTTTAAAAATTTATTTATTTTACTTTAGGTGCATACTATATCTGGCATTTCTCCCCATGGGGAGTCTGATTATTAAATGGCTTGAGGTAGTCTTCTTTGGATTAAATCTGCTTGGTGTTCTGTAACCTTCCTGTACTTGAGTGTTATTATCTTTCTCTAGTTCTGGGAAGTTCTGTGTTCTTATCCTTTTGAATAATTTTCTAACCCTATCTCTTTCTATACCTCCTCTTTAAGGCAAATAACTCTTAGATTTACCCCTTTGAGGCTATTGCCTAGATCCTGTAGGCATGCTTCATTTAAAAAAAATTTTTTTTTTCTTTTGTCTCCTCTAACTGTGTATTTTCAAATAGCCTGTCTTCATGATCACTAATTCTTTATTCTGCTCGATCAATTCTGAGATTAAAAGACTCTGATGCATCCCCAGTATGCCAATTGCATTTTTCTGCTCCAGGGTTTCTGCTTGATTCTTTTTAATTATTTCAATCTCTTCATTAAATTTATTTTATAGAGTTCTGAATTTCTTCTCTGTGTTACCTTCAATTTCTTTGAGTTTCCTCAAAATAACTACTTTGAATTCTCTGCCTGAAAGGTCACATATCTCTGTTTCTCCAGGGTTGGTCCTTGGTGCCTAGGATGAAACTCAATGCCGTCTTGGCTTCAGATCTGACCCAGTACAGTCCTAGTGGTGATGACTATCAAGTATCATCTTGATACTTGTAGACGTTCATCTGTGTTTGGCCATTGAAGGGTTAAGTACTTATTATAGCTTTCACAGTCTCAGCTTGTTTGTACCCAACCTTCTTGGGAAAGTTTTCTGGATATTTGAAAGGATTTGGGTGTCGTGATCTAAGCTGTATCTGCTTTAGAGGGCACCATAAGCCCAGTAACACTGTGGTTCTTTTAGACTCATGGAGGTACCACCTTGATGGTCTTGGACAAGATCTAGAAGAATTCTCTGGATTACCAGACAGAGACTCTTGCTCTCTTTCTTTACTTTCTTTCAAACAAACAGAGTCTCTCTCTCTCTCTCTCTCTCTCTCTCTCTCTCTCTCTCTCTCTCTTTGCTCTGAGCCACCTGGAGCTGAGGGTAGTGTGACACAAGCACCCCTATGGTCACCAGCACTAGGACTGTACTGGGTCAGATTTGAAGCCAGCACAGCACTGAGTCTCACCCAAGGCCTGCTGTAACCACTCACTGGCTACTGCCTATGTTTTCTCAAGGCCTGAGGGCTCTACAATCAGCAGGCACCAAAGCTAGCCAAGCCTGTGTCCTTTCAGGGCAGTGAGTTTCCTCAGCCGAGCCCAGGGGTGCCATCCAGGAGCCAGGGACTAGAGTCAAAAACCCTAGAAGTCTACCTGGTGTTCTATTGTACTGTGGCTGTGCTGGCACTCAAATCGCAAGACACAGTCCTTCCCACTTTTCCCTCCCCGTACCAAAGGCAGAAGAGCCTTATTCTATGGCCACCCTCACCTCAGGTCCATGAGGAATACTGCCAGACGAATGTTGATACTCTCTTAAGGTCCAAGTCCTTTTCAGTCAGCTTGTGGTGAATGTTGCCTTGCCTGAAACTCAACTTTTAGGACAGTGGACTCCCTTCTGGCCCAGGGCAGATCCAAAATGCCATTCAAGAGCCAACTCCTAGAATCAGGGACCCAAAGAACTTGCTTGATGCTCTACCCTCTGTTTCCAAGCTGGTACCCAAGGTGCAGGACAAAATCTGCTTTACTTTTCCCCCTGCTTTTCTCAAGCAGAAGGAGTTTTGCCCCATAGCCACCACAGCTGGGAATGTGCTGAGTCTCACCTGAAGCCAGCAAGTCTCACACCTGACTCAGCACACCTGAGTCACACCCAGAGTCCTTGACATAGTACCTGGGTCTTGCTGCTGGTTATTCAGTGCCCAAGGTCTCATCTCTTCAGTTTGCAGATGATGAAACTTGCCAGGACTGGGTCTTTCCCTTCAAGGCAGTGGGTTCCCTTCTGACCCAGGGTGTGTCTAGAAACCAAGTCCACTGGCTCTGGGACCAGTTCAGCACTAGGACTCACCCAGGACTTGTAGTCCTGTGGCTTAGGCGGCCTTTCAACTTTATTTAGGGCCCCAGAGTACTTTAGCTTGAGGTGGCAAGACATGCCAGGACTCAGGTTCTGACAGTAGGATCGACAATTCCCTGGCTAGGGCTGGTTAAATTACTCCTCTGTGGGCAGGAGTTAGCTAAGTTTGGTCTAGTTTTGCTTTCTTCTATAAAAAGGCAGTATTGAGTTCAATGCCTCACATTTGCTAGCTCTCCCTCTCCCCAACGTACAGAAGCCCTGTCTGCCCCACACCACAGCTGTTGGGAGATAAGGGAGGTGTGGCATTGGCAACTTAAGACTGTTTTTCCAACCTCTTCAGTGCCTTTCAGGGATATGAAGTTAAAACCAGGTACTGTGGGTAGTGACCTGTTTTTTGACTCTTATGAAAGTGTCTTCTTTTCCGTTTAGATGGTTGTTAAGTTGGTGTCCTTGGTGGGGAAACGATCAGTGGAGCCTTCTATTTTGTCATCTTGCTCTGCCAGCAAAATCTTAATTTTTTTTTCAATCTTTTCTATGGTTTTGTTGGCCTCTGTTTCATTTATTTCTGCTCCAATCTTTATTATTTCCTTCCTTCTGCTAACCTTGGGTAAGAATATTGAAATCATATCATGTATCTTTTCTGACCACAATGCTATGTTTTTCAAAACCTCTAATGGATATCTCATTCCACACAGGTTCCACATACATGGATTCAACCTGTTTGGATCAAAAATATTTGGAAAAAAAATCCACAAAGTTCCAAAAAGTAAAGCTTGACTTTGCCATGCATCAAGTATTACATTGAATCCACATGAATTAAGAAATATGTAGGTATTATATTAACTATTATAAGGAATCTAGTGGTGATTTAAATTATAAACTATATGTAAATATTCCACTATTTTACATAAGAGACTCGAACATCTGCAGATTTTGGTATCCGTGGGAGTTCCAAGAACCAATCCCCCGTGGATTCCAAGGGATGACTACATTTGGTTTGCTTCTTGTTCTCCATTTCTATTATGGCTATCTCAGGCATCTGTTGTATTAAACAATTACCACTGATAGTTTTTGAGAAATTGCCCTAGAGGTAAACCTGTTTGCTTTGAGTGAGCCCTGAGTTATGCAGGTCACATGAAAACAAATGCTAGAGTAAAGGTTCCAGGGAACTACCAGACTGGTCAAATAATGACAATTCTCTGGGAATGGTGTTTTTAGGGTGGATCAAATCTGTTCTGCCACCTCCCAAGTGGTGGATAGCATGCTAGTTTTCACATTGTTGGCAGTGATGTTTATTTGTAGAATTACTGCATAGGGGTTGGGATTAGGTTAAGTTAAAACCCCACAAAATTTGCTGTTCTTAGTGAGTCATTCGGTTTTCTCAAATAAACGTTTTTTGAATTGTTGTAAGCCTTTGGATAATTTCCAAACTATAAATTCTGAATTCAGTGTTGATTCTGAATTCCATTATTGATTCTGAATTCAGAAAACTTTGATTCCGATTATTTTTATCTAACTTCTTGTTGCTTTTATGGAGGATTGGATGTTTGAAAGTCCTAACTTTACTATTCTCTCTATTCCATACTATTAGCTTTTATGTTTTGGGTTTTGCTCTATTCTGAGTTAATTTTTGTGTATGATATAAGGCAAGGATCTTTTTTCATCCATATTGCTATTCAGTTGACTATGAATACACACACACACACACACACACACACACACACACACACACACACACACACACATATATATGTATTCCTTGAAATCTACTTTATTGACATTTGAGTTATATAGAATCAAATGAACCCGCTTTATTTGTTCAGTTTGATGATACAAATTAATCCATTCATTTAACCACTATTACACAGGAATTTCTATCACCCCAAAAGGTTTCCTTATGTTGCTTTGCGGTAAATCTTCTCCTACATCCAGTTATAAGCAGGCACTGTTCTGCTTTCTATCACTATAGTTTTATTTTTTCTGTTCTGGAATTTCATTAAATGGAATCAGACATTATATACTTTTTTTTGTGTGAGTATGGTAAAAAGTTCAACATACATTTTGAAATTTGTCCTTTTGATTAATGTTATCAATAGTTTATTCCTCCTTATTGCTAAGTAATATTTTGTTATATAAAGATATCACAATTTGTGTATTAATTTACCAATTGGTTAACTTTTGAGTTGCTTTCAGTCTTTGGCTATTATGAATAAAGCCTCCATGCATATTCATGTACAGGTCTTTTTGTGGTCATTAGCTTTCATTTGTTTAATGAAAATACTTAGTAAAAAAATTTTTGGCTTATATGATAAGTAGTGCGGCCAGCCATCCTGGTTTGCCTGGGGTAGTTTCAGATTGAGCACTAGAAGTTTCATATCTCAGCAAACTTTTCAGTCCTAAAAAACTGAGATAGTTGGTGACAGAAATATTCTAACTTGAGAAAAAACTGCTCAACTCTCCTTTTTTTCCTTTTTTCTTTTGAGACAGCCTTATTCTGTCACCCAGCCTGGAGTGCAGAGGTGTGATTCCAGTTCACTGCAGCCTCAAACTCCTGGGTTCAAGTGATTCTCCCACCTCAGCTTCCCAGGTGGCTGGGACCACAGGTGTACCTCATTGTGTCTGGCTAATTTTTATTTTTGCTATTTTATAGATATGGGTTCACTCTATGTTGCCCAGGCTGGTCTTGAACTTCTGAGCTCAAGTGATCCTCTTGCCTGGGCCTCCCAAAGTGTTAGGATTATAAGTGTAAACCATGGCTCCTGGCATGCACAGCTCTTCTAAAGCATTGGCACCATTTTGCATTTTCATAAAGAATGTATGAGAGTTCCAGTTACTCTATATCCTGAAAAACACAAGGCATTGAAAATTTTTGTTCGTTTTGTCTTGTTTTTAAATTAAAGTCATACTGGCAGGTCTAAAGTGGTATGTCATTACAGTTTTAACTTGCATTTCATTGAGTGAGCAGTAATGATTTTGACCATTTCTGCTTATGAGTCATTTGCATACATTTCTTTGTGAAGTGTTTTTATTGATCTCTAAGATTTTAAATGTATTATTAGTGAAAGTCTTTTGTCAGATATATTTATTGCAAACATTTCCTTCCTATTTCTTGTCTTTCATTTCATTAATGGTGTTTTTCAGAAAACAAAGTTCTTAATTTTTAAAAAACAATTTTATTTTCAGGAGTACATGTGCAGGTTTGTTACATGGGCATACTGTGTGATGTTGAGGTTTGGGTTTCTAATAATCCTGTCTCCCAAGTAGCAAACATAGTAAAAGTTTTTAATTTTAATAAACATCTAATGTTTTGTTTTTAAAATTTGTGGTGTTTCTTTCTTGTGTAAGAATGCTTTTCCTACCCTGAAATTGAATATGTATGTTCCTATGTTTTATTCCATATGTTTCACAGTTTTAACACTCATCTTTAGATCTATAATGCATTTTGAATTAACTTTGTGTATGGTGTTAAGACTTAATGTTCATTGGTTTCTTAAGGATATGATTGTTCCATCACTATTTCATGAAAAGACTACTTTTCCTCCATTGAATTCCTTCGGTGACTTTGTCTAAAGTTTGTTGGCCATACATACGTGGTTCTATTTTTGTAATTTTCTTCTATTCATCTATGTCTCTATGATCAAACCAATGTTATAATATTTTGCTGATCATAGCTTTGTGCTGTGCATATTCTCCAACCTTGGTCTTCTTCTAAAAGACTGTCTTGGCTATTCTAAATTCTTAGCTTATCTACATAAATTTAGGAATGAAAATGTCAACTGCTATATCAACTATGCTAGCATTTAGATTGGGGTTTTATATATATGTAGAGAGAAAGATAGATTGGGGTTTTATATATATATATATATATATATATATAGAGAGAGAGAGAGAGAGACAGACTCACACACACACACACACACAGAGATTAACTTGCTGACATAATTAAATTGACACCCTAATAAAATCAAGTGATTCAGTTTATAAGCATGCTATATCACTCCAATAATTTCACTCTTCTTTATTTTCAGTCAGCAATATTTTATATTTTTCAGCAATATTTTTTATTTTTTTTAAATATTTGGGTAAATTTATCCCTATACATTTCATGGTTTTTGATACTACTGGAATTATTTTTTAAAATTTCAATTTCCAGGTGTATTTTGC
The DNA here is from genome assembly GCF_009761245.1 of Sapajus apella. NCBI lineage: Eukaryota > Metazoa > Chordata > Mammalia > Primates > Cebidae > Sapajus > Sapajus apella. The sequence continues at coordinate 1,766,442 of NW_022437055.1, forward strand.
TCATGTATACAAACTCACTTCATCTTTGAATATTGACATTGTGTCCTGTGACTTTTCTGAATTTTATTTATTGGTTGTTTTAATGCTTTGAATAGATTTCATATGATTACCTGTAAACAAAAGTATGTCTTCTCTAAGGGAAGAGTGTTTTCTTTATTTATAATATGTATGCCTTTTATTTAGTGCATTTTATTGTCTTATTGCACTGAATAGAAACTCTAAGAAAATTATGCATAGTAGTAGTAAAAGCAGACATCATTGGCTTGGTCTCAATTTTAGAAAAAAGATTTCAGCATTTTGCCATTAAAATTATGTTAGCAATCAGTTTTACTTAGATTCCCTTTATTAGATTGAGGAAGATCTCTTCTATTCCTAGTTTACTGAAATTTTTAAAAATCACAAATGTAGCTGTATTTTTCACATGATATTTTCCTGTAGTTATTGAGATGACAACTTAGTTATTTCCTTTATTATGTAAATATGATCAATTGCATTGATTGGTTTCCAAGTTTTAAACCATCTTTGTATACCCAGAGTAAACCCCACTTGTTCATGATGTTATCTTTTTTACATATTTTTGAATTGAACTTGCTAACGTTGTTCAAAATTTCTTTTGAATATGTACATGAGAAATATTGGTGCATATTTTTCTTCTGTTTGCTGGTATTTTTTTCGGATAATTTGTCTTGCTGAGAGAATTAGGAAATACTCCTCTCTTCCTTTTTTCCTGAAATAATTTGAATAAACTGGTATTATTTATCATTTTAGGCTTTGAGAGAATAAAAAGTTAAAGACATGAGGGTCTGGAGTTTTCTTTGGGAAGGAGTTTTAATTAAAAATTCAATTTCTTAAGTAAATATAGATCTATTGATATTTTTATTTTGTATTATTTTAAAAATTTGTGCCTTCCAACTATTTGTCCAATTCATCTCAGTTTTTGAATTTATTGAAATAGAATTGTTCTTAAGATCTTCTTGTTATCCTTTTAATACTTGCATTATCTGTAGTTACGGCTCCTTGTTTAGTTCTGATACTCACAATATGTGTTTTCTTTTTCTTTGTAATCAACTAGTCTTGTAAGGATTTTATTAGTTTCATAAATATTTTCAAAGAAACACCTTTCGCAGTTCCTTTTTGACATTGTTGATTTTTATTTGTTGTTTATATTCTCTTTCATTGATTTCCAATCTTATTTTTATTACTTCCTTCTTTATATTCACTTTGGACTTAAATTGCTCTTTTTAATTTTATCCTTTTAAGTTAGAAGCCAGAATAATCAATTCTAAACATTTATTTTCAATTTAAGCATTTAAAGCAATACATTTCTTTCTAAGATCTGTTGAAGTTATAGCCCACAAATTTCGATATGTTGTCTTTTTATCATCCACTTCAAAACTTTTTCTAATTTTTCTTGTGATTTCTTTTTTGACTTATGAAATACTTAGAAGTGTGTTATTTTCTGAATATTCTGAAATTTTCTAGATACCATTGTGTAATTGATTTCTAATTTAATTCCATCATTAGATAACATACTATGTATAATTTTAGTACTTACAAATTTATTGAGGCATTTTAAATATTGCTTAGCCTATAGTCTATGTTGGGAAAGGTTTCATGTGCACTTGAAATGTATATTCTACAGTTCTAGGGTATGGTATTCTCTGAATGTCAATTAGAATAAGCTGATTGATAGTATTTTTCAAATCTTCCATAACATCACTGATTTTCTGTCTACTTTTTCTATCACTTACTGAGAGTAATGTTGAAAACTCCAAATGTGCTTTGTATTTCTTTATTCTTCTCTTTAGTTCTTTAATTATTGCTTCATATATTTGAAAACTGTGTCACTAGGTACACACAATTTAACAACTCTTTATCCTTTGTTTTACAGTTTTAATTATGTCTACATTTTCTGACATTAATAGAGCCACTCTAGAGTTCTTATGCTTATTTGTGATGATGTTTTCTTTTAATTTAGGTCTTCAGATTTGAAGAATAATTTTTTCAGACAGTATAAAATTGGGTTGTAATTTTTATTAAACCTGATAATGTCTGGCTTTTAATTTATGTGTTAGGTCTACTGATACTGAATATAATTATTAATATGGTTGACTTGAAGTCTAGCATCTCTCTCTTTGTTTTCTCTTTTCCCTTATTCGTTTTCTTCTTTCTTGTTTTCAGCCCTCTTTTAGATGAATTGACTAGCTCTTAGAATTGAATTTGTACCACTATTGACTTAATGGCCATAATTTTTTAAACATATTTTTATGTAGTTATCGTGGATTTACAATATTCATCCTTCATTTATCATAGTCTACTTCAAATAATTTTGCACAATTCTATATAAGATGTAAAGATTGTAGAACAATGTACTACCATTATCCTCTCCATCCTTTGAATTATTGTCATATAATTAATTTCTACATATGCAATAAACTTTACAAGGTGCTGTTATTAATTTTGAGTTAAACAATTTCTTTATGAAAAACAAACAGGAGAAAAGTTTTTTATGTATATCACATACTTATCTTTTCCAGTGCCCTTCATTTCTTTATGTAGATTTTCATTTAACAGTGGTTTTAATTTCTTTTAGTCTTAAGAACTTCATTTATTGTTTCCTATAGTACAGATGTGCTGGTAATAAATGTTCTCACCTTTATTTTGTGTGAAAATTTTTATTTTGTCTTTATCAGTCAATTATATTTTCATCGGATAATTAATTCTGCTTTGACAGTGTTATTTTCTTTCAGTACTTTCTTCCATTTCTAGCTTCCACAATTTTTAATTATATTTTAAAAGCCATTTCTCTTTTTTTGCTTCATGGATATGTTATCTTTTTCTGTGGCTGAATTTAAAATTTTCTCTTTGTCTTACTTATCAGTAATTTAATTATTATTTATTTTGGTTTAGTTTTCTTTATTTTTTTCCTCTTCCTTTCTTTGTGTTCATTGAGCTTCAATGAGTTTATATTTTCAACAGATTTGGAATATTTTGTGTAATTATTCATTCAAATATTTTCCTACACCCGCCACCTTTTGGAGGCACAAATTTCACATAAAATGTTGCCTGATGTTTTTTCACCTGTCATTGAAGTCTTGCTTAACCCTTCTTTAAGAATCATCTCACTAGATTGTTTCTGTGATATCACAATTTATCATTGACTGTTGTTTTATATCTGAAAAGTTGCTTCATATGTTTTATTTAGTTTTCCAGTTTTTTATGGTGGAGGTACTAGACTTCTGCAATTTACTCCTCACAGCTAGAACAGACATTGTATTTTACTGCCTTTTTCCATCAGTGTCTTTTAACAAGCAGAAATATTTTTATTTTGATCAAGTCCAATTTATAATTTTAGAAATTTTGTTGTACTCTTTTTGTCTCTTCCCTATATAATTTTTCCTACTCAGTGTTTATGAAGTTAATTTTCTTTGCTTTCTTCCATAAACTTTATAATCCTAGTTTTCCATATTTAGGTCTGAGCTCCATCTTGAATCAATTTTTTTTAGTGTGATACAGGGGTAATGGCTCATTTTTTTTTTCTATGCAGATATCTGGAATCATTTGTTGGAAATTTTCTTTTCTGCATTGAGTTCCCTTTGTGCTATTTTGGAAAATCAGTTGCTTTTGTATGTGTGGGCCTATTTATGTGCTTTCTATTCTGTTTTGTTAATGAACTTGTTCATTCTTAGGCCTATACCGTACTGTCTTATTTTCTGTAACTTTATGGTAAGACTTGAAATCTGGTAGATTGAATCCTTCAACTTTGTTTTTATTAAAACTCTGTTTCGGCTATTTTAGTGTCTTTACTTTTCCACATAAATTTTAAATCAGCTTATCACTCTCTTTAACAAAATCTGATGGAATTTTCATCGTAATTATATTATTTCTTTAGAACAATTAGGAATGAATTAAAATCTTAACAATATTGAGACATATAATCAATGGCAATATTTTTTTCCAGTTATTTTAATTGTCTTTTATTTCTTTCACCAATGTGTTATAATTTTTAAGCATAAAAATCTTGCATGTTTTTATTAAACGTATTCTTAAGTATTACATGATTTAAAAATCTTGTTGTACATGGCATTTTAAATTTCCTTTTCTAATTTTTGGAAAAAATTGTTTTATGGCTTATATATAGAAATGTGATTAATTTTCATATATTTATTTTATACCCTATTCCCTTATAAATTCACTTAATAGTTCTAGGATTTTTGTTATTGTTGTTGTTTTGACTTTCTTTGTAGATTCCTTGGGATTTTTTGCACACATAATCATCTCATCTCTGAATAATGACAGTTTTACTATTTTTTCTCCAGTCTTTCAAATATCTACTAATTTTTTGTCTCAATCTCCAGTACAATGTTGAAGATAAGTGGTGAGAATTTATTTAATTGCTTTTCTCACACTTGTTTAAGAAGGCAATGAAGATATCACTATTAATGTCATGTAACTGTAGGTTTTTGATAGACACCCTTTATCACATTGAGAAAGTTCCTTCTACTGTCACACAGTGCTTAATGACAGGGGTACATTCTTGACGGGGATACATTCTGAGAAAAGTGTCATTAGGCAATTTTTGTCATTGTGTGAACATCATAGAGTGTACTTACATAAACCTAAATGATATAGCCTACTACACACCTAAGCTCTGTGGTGTTTTTCAGCTCCATTATCTACTGCTTTGAGGCTACAAACCTGTACAGCATATTACAGTGCTGTATACTATAGGCAATTGTAACACATTGGTAAGTACTTGTGTACCTAAACATATCTAAGCATAGAAAAGCTACAGTAAAAATACAATATAAAAGATTTAAAAATAGTACTCACGTATAGGGCACTTACCATGAATGCAGCTTGCAGGAATGGAAGTTGCTCTGAGTGAGTCAGTGAGTGGTGGGTGAATGTGAAAGCTTATGCCATTAATGTACACAATTGTAGACTTTATGACCATTGTACACTTAGGTTGCAGTAAATTTATAAAACGATGTTTTCCTTCAATAATAAATTAACCTTCCCTTACTGTCACACAATAATTTTTAAAATTTGGTTCTTTTGTAATAATACAACTTAAAACACAAACACATTGTATAGCTGTACAAAAATATTTTTATATCCTTATTATATAATGTTTTTACTAATTTTATTTATTTTTAAATATTTAAACATTTGTTAAAAATTAAGACACAAACACACACATTAGCCTAGGCCTACACAGGGTCAGGATCATCCATATCACTGTCTTCCCCTTCCACATTTTGTCCCACTAGAAGGTCTTCAGGGACAATAAGGCACATAGAGCTGTCATTTCCTATGGTAACAATACCTTCTTCTGGAATACACTCTGAAGGACCTGCCTGAGGCTACTTTACAGTTAACTTAAAAAATATATATAAATAGAAGAAATATACTCTAAAATAATGATTAAAATTATAGTATAGTAAATATGCAAGCCAGCAATATAGTCATTTATTATCATTATTAAGTATTATATACTGCACCTAATTGAATGTGCTGAACTTTTATACGACTAGCAGTGCAGTGGGTTTACTTACACCACCATCACCATGAACAAGTGAGTAATGTATGGTGCCAGGAAATTTTTCAACTCCATTATAATTTTATGGGGTCACTAGCATAGATATGTATGTGGCTTGTTTTTGACCAAAACATTGTTACATGTCACATGACTGTACTAGATTTCTGAGAGCTTTTTTTTTTTTTTTTTTTTTTTTTGGAGACAGAGTCTCACTGTGTCGCCAGGTGCCAGACTGGAGTGCAGTGGCATGATCTCGGCTCGCTGCAACCTCCACCTCCTGGGTTCAAGCAATTCTTCTGCCTCCGCCTCCCAAGTAGCTAGGATTACAGGCCCGCACCACCACACCCAGCTACTTTTTGTAGTTTTAGTAGAGATGGGGTTTCACCATGTTGGCCAGGATGGTCTTGATCTCTTGACCTCGTGATCCACCCTCCTCGGCCTCCCAAAGTGCTGGGATTACAGGCATGAGCCACTGCACCCAGCCTTCTGAGAGCTTTTAAAATGAATAGATTTTGAATTTTGTCAAACACTTTTTCTCCACCTATTATGCATTCTTTTTCTCATTTTGTTCTGTCAATATGGCAAATTAAGACTGACATTGATACAATTCACTTACCTTACTCAGGTTTCCCCAGTATTACTTGCATTTACTTGTGTATGTGTGTACTAAGTTCTGTAAAATTTTATCATGATTTTAGGTTTATGTATCCACTACCAGTCAAGATAAATAACAATTTCATCACAAAGATACCTTCTATTATAGCTACAGCTGTCTCCCTCCTGCTATTTCTCTTGTCCCTAACCCTTAACAACCACTAGTCTGTTCTTCATTTTTAAAATATTTTATTTATTTATTTAGAGACAGAGTCTCACTCTGTTGTCCAGGCTAGAGTAAAGTAGCTCAAGCAATCCTCTCACCTCAGCCTCTCTAGTAGCTGGGACCACAGGCACATGCCACAATGTCTGGCATCTTAAATTTTTTTGTAGAGACAGGGTCTCCCTATGTTGCTCAGGGTGGTCTTGAACTCCTGGCCTCAAGCCGTCTTCCTGCCTTGATCTCCCAAAGTGCAGAGATTACACGTGTGAACCACTGTCCCTGGCCCCAAAATGTTTTATAAAAGTGTAATCATAGGTATGTAATCTTACAGGATTAACAAGTAGTACATATCAATAGTCTGTGTCTTTTTATTGCTAAGTATATTGTACCACAATTTGTTTATTCACTCGTTGAAGAACACCTGGGTTGTTTTCAGTGTTTGACTATTATGAATAAAGCTGCTATGAATATTATGTACTGGATTTGGGGTGAATATATGTTTTTATTTCTCTGAATTAAACGTCAGGAAGTGTAATTGCTGGGTTGTAGAGTTGCATGTTTAGTTTTTTTGCTCTTTTTTTTTTTACCTATTAACTTTTTTAAAATTTTACTTTAGGCTCTGGGGTACATGTACAGGTCATGCAGGGTTGTTGCATAAGTGCATACATAACCAGGTGGTTTGCCGACTCTATTCCCCCTTTGACTATATCCAGCATTTCTCCCCGTGTTATCCCTCCCCACTCCCTGCTGTCCCTCCCCTACCTCCCACCAACTGCCCCCAGTGTGTAAGAACCTGCCAAACTGTTTCCCAGAGTAACTGTTATGGGTTGAACTGTGTTCTCCCAAAACTTATTGTTAAAATCTTCACCCCTCACAACTCAGAATGTGATCTTACTTGAAGATAGGGTTTTTATGGAGGAAATCAAGTTAAAATGAGGTTGTTAGGATGAACTCTAATCCAATATGACCAGTGTCCTTATCAAAAGGGGAAATTTGGATATAGAGACATGCATTGAAGGAAGATGATGTAAAGAGACACAGGGAGAAGATGACCATCTACAAGCCAATGAGAGGAGCATGGAATAGATTCTTCCCTCACAGCCCCGAGAAGGTGTCGGAATTCACTCAAGGTGGTGTCAAAAACATTAAGGGAAAAATATTAGAAAAGTTATAGAATGTAGTCTCAAACCCTCTTGGAAGGCCTAAAAGGTTTTTTTTTTTTTTATAGTTCTTGGCTGAAGGCAGCTGGAGTCTCTTTGCAAGAGTCAGAGAGATTAAGGCACAAATACAAAGGAATGTGATTGGTTTACCTAACTAACTTGTTTACTCATGTAATCTTAAAACTAACCTTTGACCCAGATAGCCCTCTCAGGGGGAGGTCGATCAAAGATATTACCCACCAATGGTGTTTGCTTTAAGCATCAGAACCTGTCCTTTAATTTCTTCATTCTAGTAGTGTTGACACAAGCCTTTGTCAATTAAACTTTACTAAATACATGCACATCTCATTAGCTAATAGGGGCCAAGGGCTGCTATCTGTTTACAGCACTCTCCAAAGTGCCTGTAAGCCACCCAGACATACTCAGTTGAACTAGCAAAACATAGTATCTGTGTGATAGTGTGCTTTATTCATCTGACTTTAAGTCAAGGTCTGCAGGACAGACACCCACAAGTAGTAACCCAAACAAAAAGGGACTAATCTACTGACATCTTGATTTTGGATATCTAGCATATGGAACTGTGAGCCAAAAATTTTCTTTTGTTTAAGTCACCCATTGTGGTATTTTATTACAGCAGCATTAGCAAACTTATAGAGGCTATACAATTTTACATTTTCACCAGCAGTGTGTGAGTGATCCAATTACTTCACATCCTCACTAGAATTTAATGTTGTCACTGTATTAGTCTGTTCTCATGCTGCTAATAAAGACACACACGAGTATGGGGTAATTCATACTGGTTAATTCATAAAGAAAAAGAGGTTTAATGGATTCACTGCTCCATGTGGCTGGAGACGCCTCACAATCATGGCAGAAAGTGAGGAGGAGCATAGTCACATCTTACATGGTGGCAGGCAAGAGGGCATGTGTGGAGGAACTCCCCTTTTTAAAACCATCAGATCTCCTGAGACCTATCCACTATCATGAGAACAGCACAGGGAAAAATCTACCCCCATGATTCAACTACTTCCCACTGGGTCCTCCCACAACACGTGGGAATTGTGAGAGCTATAACTCAAGATGAGATTTGGATGGGGACACAGCCAAACCATATCAGTCACTATATGTAGTATTATATGTAATTTAATGTATAATTATATATATATAATCTTATGTATAGTTATATATACATATCATCTTATATATAATTATATACATATAATTTTATATTTTTAGAGTTGGAGTCTTGCTATGTTGCCCAGGCTGGAATGCAGTAGCTATTCACAAGTATGATCCCACTGTTATCAGCATGAGAGTTTTGACCTGCTGTTTCCAGCCTGGGTGGGTTATCCCCTCCTTGGGCAACCTGGTGCTTTTCTTCTCCTGGGAGGTCCCCATATTGATGCTGAATGCTGAACTTAGTGCAGACATCGGATCAGCATAGGGCACCTTAGCCCAGAATTCCTGGGCTCAAGCAAGCCTCCTGCCTCAGCCACCTGAGTAGCTGGGACTACAGGCATGTGCCACCACATCGAGTTGTCACTATATTTTTATTTTTGCCGTTCTGATAGATGTGTAGTAATATTTCATTGTAATTTTAACTTACATTTCACCGATGGCTAATGGTGTTGAATAGCTTTTAATGTGCTTATTTACCATCTGTATATTCTCTTCAGTGAAATGTCTACTCATGTCCTCTGCCAGCTTTATCATTGGATTTTTTTAATGTTGAATTTTGTAAGTTTTTTGTATGTTACAGATATTAGTTCTTTGTCAGATAGCTGATTCACAAATACTTTCTTCAAATCTGTGCTTTATTTTCATCCTCCTCACCTGGGATTTTGCAATAGAGAAGTTTTAATTTTGATAATGTCCAGTTTATTAATTTATTACTTTATGAACTATGCTTTTGGTGTTAACTCTAAGAATTAATTCCCTAGCCCTAGATCTTGCAATTTTCTCCTATGATTTTTCTAGATCTTATAGTTTTATGTTTAAATTAATTTTGATTTAATTTTTACTTAAGGCGTGAGGTTTGAGTTTTCAGTTGAAGTTGCCTCTGTGTGTGTGTGTGTGTGGGCACATACATGCACACGTGTGTATAATTCCAATTGCTCCAACACTATTTGCTAGAAGGACTATCCTTGCTTTATTGAATTGCCTTTACATCTTTGTCAAAAATCAGCTGAGCATATTTGTATAGGTCCATTTCTGAGTTTTCTATTCTGTTCATTAACCTAGAAAAGAAAATGCCAACAAATCCAACCATATCCTATCTACAGGAGATGTAATTTTGATCCAGTGACACATATAGGTTGAAATTTAAAAATAGAAAATAATACACCTAAAAATATCAACCATAAAACAGCTGGAGTGGTGATACCAGTATCAGAATAATAAATTTTTTATCACAAGATCACCCTCTGTCACCAACAAATCCAACCATATCCTGTCTACAGGAGATATAATTTTGATTCAATGATACATATAGGTTGAAGTAAAAAAATGGAATGTAATATACCGAAAAATATCAACTGTAAAAGAGCTGGAGTTGTGATACTATTATCAGAATAATAAATAGCTTTTTTTTTTGACAAGATCTCCCTCTGTCACCCAAGCTGGAATGCAGTAGTGTGATCGCAGCTCTCTGCAGCCTCAAACTCCTGGGCTTAAGGGATTCTCCTGCCTCAGGCCTCCCAGTAGCTGGGACTGCAGGCATGTGCCACTACGCCTGGCTAATTTTTAAAATTTGGAAAGATAAGGTCTCACTATGTTGCCCAGGCTTGTCTTGAACTCCTGGCCTCTAGTGATCTTCCTTGGCCTGCCAACATGCTGGGATTACAGGCATGAGCCACCATGCCCATTCTAATATCAGAATTTAAATAGACTTTAATACAAAAATGTGTCACCAGGGATAAGAAGAAATATTTTATAATAATAAAACGGTCAATTCATCATGAAGGTGTAACAATTATAAATGTTTATATATCTAAATAAACAGTCCAAAAATAGACGAAACAAAAACAGATGAAGAGACAAATAGACAATTCACCAATAATAGTGGGAGACTTCAATATCTCACTTTCAATAACGGACAGAACAATTAGACCTAAGACACAACTATGCAACATTCCACCCAGCAATGGCAAATGCCCATTTTTCTTTGGCGCACATGAAACATTCCCCAGCAAAGACCATATGTTAGCCTTGCTAGCCTATAAAATGTCTCTAATTTAAAATTACTGAAGCCGTACAAAATATAATCTATGACCAAACCAGAATAAAATTGGAAATCTATAACCAAATTAAATGTGGTAAATTTACAAATATTTACTTCTAGCTCATCTATCCTAGAAGTATCATGGAGCTACCAGCCTTCTCTTAATTTGTCACCACCAAAATTGTTTTCAGCAATACCTTAGGTTTGAATTTCTCTACACACTTTAAAAAATAAAAGCAGTCCCCTTAGTTAGTGCTGTAGAGTTATGCAATTTTATGCCTTGCCCTTTCCCCTGGGCAGAATTTCTGTGCTACTGCAAGGGAGTCAGGGGTAAGACTAGCAGCATGCTTTTCCTAGAGTGACACCCCAGCTCTAGGAGCAGAGATGGGGGTTTGAAGGTAGCCCCTGGTCTTTTCTACTTGACCCTTTTAGTGTGTAACCTCTACGCTTCTAGAGAACCTGTGGTCAGGTGTGTTCAGGGCAGAGTATACTATGCCTGCTCTGACTGAAGCAGAACTTCCACCCTATAAAAGGCATTGAGTGGGGAGAGGAAGACTGGCCTGCTGGAACTGCCCAGAATAGAACTTCTGCAATATGGAACTTGGGGTGATGACTGATGCTGGTGGCCTGCCTCACCTAGGGTACAACTGTAACCCTAGATTGGGAGCTATGTAGAGAGGGAACTCATCTTCTTAATTGCAGATGCCTGGAGTAGAATTTCCATCACAGCAAGCTGGTAGTGGTTGGGATATAAACATGCCAAGGTTCAAATGTCACAAATTTTCATTACTCTTATCGAGATTTAGATAATTTTCTTGATTAGATATTTCTCTATTTGCTTTAGGCTCTTAGGACAATTTCCAAATACTGTAAATGTTCTTTCAAAAAATAATTTGCAGCAGTAAAATGGTTGTTTTGCTGGGGAGAATGTCCACTGTGCTCTTAAGCTTCCATTCTGGAAGTTCATCTAGGGTTGAATTTTTTTTTTCCATAGAGATATTCACTTGACCCAGAAATATATTGAACAAACTATTATTTCTCCAAAGTACTGCAGCACCTTCTTGTTATAAATCAGATGACAGTATATGTGTGGGTTTAATTCTGAACTCTAGATTTTGTTCCATTAATTAGTTTGCTTATCCTTCTGCCAGTATTATACCCTCTCAATTACTATTTCTTTATAACAGGAAATTTTATCTGGTAATAAAATTCCTCTTATTTACTCCTTTTCTACGAAATACCCATTATTCTTGGCCCTTTGCATTTTCTTATAAATTGTAGAATCACCTAGTAAATTATACCAAAACATACTGGGATTTTCACTGTGACTGCGTTGAATCTATTTTAAGGGAGATTTTACATCTCTTTATTTTGAGATTTCACATCTTAGCAATCGATAGTTGTCTGATCCATAATATAGTTTCTCCCTCCATTTATTTATGTCTTTATTTTTTTCTCAAAATGTGATAAGTTTCAGTATAATTTTTTTCACATCTATTATCAGATACATTTCTAAGCATTTGATTTATTTGATTTGTTAATAACATCTGTATCAGTCAGGGTTCCACCAGAGAAATGGAACCAGTAAAAGAATATATAATATATATAAAAATATATATATACACATATACACATACATATACATACAGTGTATATGTATGTGTATATGTGTATATATATATTTATGTGTATATGTATATACACATATACACATACATATATACAGTGTATATGTATGTGTATATGTGTATATATATATGTATGTATGTGTATATATATGTATATATGTACATATGTATGTATGTATATACACATATACACATACATATACATACAGTGTATATGTGTATATACACTGTATGTATATGTATGTGTATATGTGTATATATATAGGTGGATATAGATATATGTATGTATGTATGTGTGTTTCTGTGTGTGTGTGTTTGTAGAGAGAGAGAAAGAGATAAGGGTAGGGGAGGGAAGAGGGAGATCTATCTACCTATATATCTATGTATCTAGATTATTCTCTTTATTCTCTTTTACTTAAAGTCAGCTGATTATACATGTCAATCACATATGTGAAATACATTCACATCAATACCCAGATTTGTGTTTGATTGAACAGTTGGAGACCATAGCCTAGGTAAAGTGGACCTATAGAACTTACCATCACAATGTCATTTTGTTGGCGAAATAAATGAAATTAATGTTCGCATCTTGACTTGCTAAATCCATTTGTTAATTTCAATAGCTTGGCCATAAATTCCTTAGGTTCATTAGGTATTCAATCTTCTCTGCAAATAATGAGAATTTTACTTCAAAATTTCTGATCCTCATGCTTTCAATTTCTTTTTCTTGTTTTATTACACTGGTTTGAACATGCAGTACAATTTTGATTAAAGTGGTAATAGAAGTTTTCTTTGGTTTTTAACCAGTCATGATAAAATATTTTATTTTCATTATTAAATGTGATATTTGCTGAAGTGTTTTGGTAATTTATTTACTTATAATGAACAAGTTCTCTTCTAGTCATAGTTTGCTAAAATTTTTTATTATGGGCAGATTTGGAATATTTTTCAAATGTCATTTCTGCTTCTATTAAAATGTACATATGATTCTTTTCTCTTATACTGTGTTAATATGGTAAAATACATTGAATGATTTTTTAAATGATAAATGACCATGGATACCTGGAATGAATATCACCTAACTGTGACATAGTCTGTTGTTTTGCTTCTTGCTGGATTTGAAATGTTAAATTTTTAGTAAGAATTTTTTAATTTCCATGTTCATGAGAGAGATTTGTCTGTTTTATTTCTTGCAGTGTTCTTGTCAGATTTTGTAATAAAAGTTATGCTGACTTCTTAAAAATAATTAAGGTGTATTTCTTCCAGTTTAATCCTGTGTGTATTTTATTGCTTTTTTCTTAAATGCTGGGTCTGGGGTTTTCCTTATAAAAAGGTTTTAATAATTAAATTTCTTTTTTTTAAAGATTTTATTGCGTTTTAGGTTTTGAGGTACATGTGAAGAACATGCAGGATTATTGCATAGGTACATACATGGCAATGTGGTTTGCTGCCTTCTTCCCCATCACCTATATCTGGTATTTCTCCCCATGTTATCCCTCTCCAACTCCCCACCCCCTGACCTGCTGTCCTTCCCCTAGTTGCCCCCAGCAGACCTCAGTGTGTGATGCTCTCCTCCCTGTGTCCATGTGTTCTCATTTTTCAACACCCGCCTATGAGTGAGAACATGCGGTGTTTGATTTTCTGTTCTTGTGTAAAAATTGGACCGTTCAGATTTTCTATATATTATTCTTTCCTTAGAGTATTCTAAGGTTAAATTTTACTGTTATTTTCTAACTTCTTGAAATGTGTAAGACCAAATTATTGATTTATTTCTATATTGATTTAGTTCTAGTCTTTCTTCAGTTCCGTAGATGAGATTTTATACTTATAAAATTCCTTCTAATAACTGCTAAAGCTGCATCTCAGAAATTGAGATACATTCATTATATTTTACTTCAAAATATTTTCTACTTTTACTTGTGGTATCTTCCTTGATCCATGGGCTATTTAATAGTACATTGTGGTCAGGCACCATGGTTCATGCCTGTAATTCCAGCACTTTGGGAGACTGAGGTGAGCAGATCATGAGGTCAAGAGATTGAGACCATCCTGACCAACATGGTGAAACCCCATCTCTACTAAAATACAAAAATTAGCTGGGTGTGGCGGCACACACCTGTAGTCCCAGCTACTCAGGAAGCTGAGAAAGGTGAATCGCTTGAACCCGGGAGGTGGAGGTTGCAGTGAGCCAAGATCGTACCACTGAACCCATCCTGGAAAAAGAGGGGAACTTCATTCCAAAAAAAAAAAAAAAAAAGTACATTATATAATTCACAGGAAATTTAGAATTCTCTATTTATTATTTTGTTTTTGTTTTCTAGATTACATCCACAGAGTCAAGTCAATCCTCTGAACAATTTCAATCTTTATAAACTTGTCAAAGCTTTCTTGGCTGCCAAGCATATGACCAATTTTATTAAATGCTCCCCACGTACTTTAAAAGAAAATGAGTCCTGTCATTGCTGTGTGTAGTGCTCTGTGCATTATAATCAGCTCACGTTTCATCATGTTCATCAAAATTCCTTGCTCTTACTCATTTTTTTGTGTGTGTGTAAGTGTTTTATTCATTTCTTTCTCTAGTGTTTTTGGACTGAGTGCTTGTCCATTCACTTAGGAAGCAGAAGTCCCTACATTCCCTTGAATCAAATACCATATATACATTGTCGGCTCCCAAATAGATCTCAGATCCAGATCTGTCACATTGAAGTGTCACATTGGGAGTTGACAATGTATACATGATATTTGATTCGAGGGAATGTAGGGTCATATATTTAAGCGTTCACTAAATATTTAAATAAGTCTCAGACACTTCACGTTTATGTTAAAAGTAAAATTATCATATTATTTAAATATAGACTCATATATTTAAGCGTTCACTAAATATTTACATATGTCTCAGACACTTCACGTTTATGATAAAAGTAAAGTCATCATCTTCCCCCTAAATTATTCTTATCTTTCTATCTTACCAATTGAATTATCATCAATTAAGTTGCTCATGAAGGACAAAATGAGAGTATTACTAGATTCCATTATTGATGTCACATAGCTCATCCAGAAAGTCAAGAAGTCCTTTACCACATACATTTATCAGATCTAGGAGCTTTTCAGATTAGTCCTTTGGGTTTTCTAGGTATACGATTACATCATCAGCAAACAGCAACAGTTTGACTTCCTCTTTCCCGATCTGGATGCCCTTTGTTTCTTTCTCTTGTCTGATTGCTCTGACTAGGACTTCCAGTACTACATTGAATAGAAATGGTTAAGATGGCCATCCTGGTCTTGCAGTTGTCAGAGAGAATGCTTTCAACTTTTCCCCGTTCAGTATAATGGTGGCTGTGGGTTTGTTATAGATTGCTTTTATTACCTTAAAAAATAGTACGTTGTATAATTCACAGGAAATTTAGAATTTTCTATTTATTATTTTGTTGTTGGTTTCTTGTCCCTTCTATGCTGATTTTGTGGATGGTTTTAATTATAAAGGGAAGTTGGAATTTGTCAAATGCTTTTTCTGCATCAGTAAAGTTTCTGGATAAAAATAACTGTACACAAATCAGTAGCACTGCTATACACTGACAGTGACCAAGCTGAGAATCAAATTCAGAACTCAACCTCTTTTAAAACACTGCAAAAAATAAAATACTTAGGAATATACCTAACTAAGAAGGTGAAAGATCTCTACAAGGAAAACTACAAAACACTACTGAAAGAAATCATAGATGGCATAAGCAAGTGGAAACACATCCATATTCATGTATGGGTGGAATCAGTATTATGAAAATAATCATACTGCCAAAAGAACTCTATAAATTCAGTGTAATTTCCATCAAAATACCATCATCATTCTTCATAGAACTAGAAAAGCAATCCTGAAACTGATAGGGAACCAGAAAAGAGCCCACATAACCAAAGTAAGACTAAGCAAAAAGAACAAATCTGGAGGCATCACATTACCTGACTTCAAAGTATACTACAAGGCTATATTTACCAAAACAGCATGGTACTGGTATAAAAACAGGCATGTAGACCAATGAAATGAAATAGAGGACCCAGAAATAAAGCCAAATACAGCCAACTGATCTTTAACAAAGCAAACAAAAACATAAAGTGGGAAAAGGATAGCCTATTCATCAAATGGTTCTGGGATAATTGGCAAGCTGCATGTAGAAGAACGAAATTAGATTCTCATCTCTCACTTTATACAAAAATTAACTCATGATAGATCAAAGACTTAAATCTAAGACCTGAAACCATAAACATTCTAGAAGATAACATCAGAAAAACTCTTCTAGACATTGGTTAGGCAAAGAGTTCATGACAAAGAACCCAAAAGCAAATGCAATAAAAACAAAGGTAAATAGACGGGACTTAATTGAACTAAAAATCTTTTGTACAGCAAAAGAAACAATCAGCAAAGTAAACAGGCAATCCACAGAGTGGGAGGAAATATTTGCAAACCATGCATACAACAAAGGACTAATATCCAGAATCTAAAAGGATCTCAAACAAATGAGCAAAAATAAAACAAATAGTCTCATCAAAAACTGGACTAAGGACATAAATAGACAATTCTCAAAAGAAGATACATAAATGGCCAACAAACCCATGAAAAAAATGCTCAAATCACTAATTATGAGGGAAATGCAAATCATACCCACAATGATACCACCTTATTCCTGCAAGACTGGCCATAATTTTTAAAAATAAAAAAATAATAGTTGTTGGCATGAATGTGATGAAAAGGGAACACTTTCACACTGCTGGTGGGAAAGTAAACTAGTACAAACACTATGGAAAATAGTATGGAGATCCCCTAAAGAACTGAATGTAGAACTACCATGTGATCCAGCAATCCCACTACTGAGCATCTATCCAGAGGAAAAAATGTTCTTATGTGAAAAAGACACTTGCTCATTCATGTTTATAGCAGCATAATTTGTGATTGCAAAAATATGGAGCCAGCCTAAATTCCCATGAACCAATGAATGGATAAAGAAAATGTTCCTATGTGATGGGTTTATCTGTGCAGCAAACCACCATGGCACACCTTTACGTATGTAACAAACCTGCACATATACACCAGAGCTTAAAATAAAAGTTGAAGAAGAAAAAAAGAAAATGTGGCATATGTATATGCCATAGGATACTACTCAGCCCTCTAAAGGAAGGAAATAATAGCATTTGCAGCAAACTGGATGGAGTTGGAGACCATTATTCTAAGTGAAATAACTCAAAAATGGAAAACCAAACATCTTATGTTTCTCACTTATAAGTGGGAGCTAAACTATGAGGATGCAAAGGCATAAGAATGATATAATAGAACCCGGACACAGTGATTCATGCCTGTAATCCCAGAACTTTGGGAGGCCAAGGCGGGTGGATCATTTGAGTTCAGGAGTTTGAGACCAGCCTGGCCAACATGGTGAAACTCCGTCTCTACTAAAAATATAAAATGTAGCTGGGTGTGGTGGCACGCACCTGTAGTCCCAGCTACTGGGGAGGCTGAGGCAGGAGAATCACTTGAACCCAGGAGGCAGAAGTTGTAGTAAGCCAAGTTGGAGCCATTGCACACCAGCTTGGGTGACATAGCAAGACTCCATCTCAATAAAACAAACAGAATTACATAATGGATTCTGGGGACTCTGGTGGAATGGTGGGAGTGGGAGAAAAGATAAAAGACTACACATTGGGTACAGTGTACACTGCTTGAGTGATGGGTGCACCAAAATCTCAGAAACACCACTAAAGAACTTCTCCATGTAACCAAACACCAGTAGTTCTTCCAAAACTATGGAAATAATAGAAAAATAAAACTTTTAAAAGAAAATCAGAGTCCTTAGATTCTACCTTGTTGACGTCTCTCTGATCCATCTGTTCTCTATCCTCACTGATACTACTCCGTCATTACCTGTTTGAACCCCTTCAGTAACTTCTAATTGATCTTCCTGCCTTCAATCTTGCTTTCTTTAATTTGCCTTCCATGCAACTGCCAGGGTTATCTTTATAAACTATAATTTATAAATCTAACTCATTATTTCTCTGCCTAACATATTTAAATTGCTTCCTATTACCTACAAGATGCATTTGAAACATCTAACTTTTGGGACAATGTTAGTTTTTTCCTGGAGTGTCCTCTTGTATTTCGTCTCATCCCTTTGTCCACTTGGAGAACATCTTTTCCATTTTGTAAGAATGAGTTCAAGTGTCAAGTTCTCTGTCCACCCTCCAATAGAATGAAATACTTCCACCATTGTTCCCTTACTATATACAATATGGCCTTCTATTACAGAGTGTTTAAAAATTTATTTTACTTACTTTTGTATGTCTGTGACACTGACCCACACCCAGACGCTGAACAATTCAACATCAAGAACTCTGTTTCATCTTTAAATTCAGTATTGAACTTGGCAGATACTAGACACATAATAAATGTTGGTTGACTGAGTAAATAGCAATAAAATACTACATGCAATTTGTTATATTTTCACTCTTTCATGTTAAAAATCTTATCAGTGTTAACAATCTTAATTTATTAATCTGATCATCTCCTATATTTGATCAGAAATAACCTTGTTTTGTGAATAGCTGTGCTCTGTCTGTGAATTTCTGAGTGCTATAGGCTATGTCTGGTATTTCAGTTAATCAATTAAGCTGCTCTAGGAATAAGTGAGAGGATAAATGATTTAGACAGAATCTTTAATGTGACATACCTCATGAGAACTGCTTCTTCACTGTACGATGTAGCAGAGCAGAGAGACTAATAACAGCCACACAGGGTGATCCTGAGAATAACTGTCTCTGGAAATCTCACAGGCTAGACTCGTTGTGTCCCAAAAACCCATTCTCCTTTACCATTCTCTGTCACAGCGAGTGGCATTATGATTTGCGTAGTTGCAAAATCAAACACCTCAGGGTCATTTAAAAACTTTCTCCTTTTTGTCATCCTACATCCCCCAATCCATCACCAAGTCCTATTGATCTTACTCTAAAATATATCCCAAATCTTTCTATTTCATTTTATGTTCACTGCCACCATCCTCATTCAAGATACCATTATATAATTCCTTAACATAGTGCTGTAGATTTCATTCTCTCCTGTCTCACCAATAGACTATGAGCTGCCCAAGGGCAATGGATATTTCTGATGCTCAATCCCTCTGGAAACATGTTGCCCTCAAATATAAAAATGGGTACTAATAGTTAATATATAATTTAATGTAATATATGTCTCCCAATTATCATATTTGCATTTTAACAGAGACCTTCTGGAGATAGTGCTTTAGGACAATGTTTCCCAAATGGTGGTCTGTGGAACACTTGTTGACCAGGTTAAATAACTGGGGAAGCTGCAAATTTTATCTCTTTGGATAATTGTATACCCATTTATGATGTTAAGGGTTTTGAAATATACTTCAATGAAGCATACAGTTTAACTCTACATAGCTCAGCATTTTACACACTTATTTGACCAGAGAACCTCCTTTTTCATGGCATATCTGTTAATGTTCTGCTGAATGATGTATTTTGGACACAGCCCCATAAAACGACTTAGAAGACCAACTTCAGACATCAGCTATGCAATGTATGATAGTTGTAAAGGGCGGGAGGGTTTGGGTTAGTCCCAACATCATCTGGGAAGGTTAAAGATGTCTCTCAAATGACTTCAGCAACCCCTTAATAATAGCTTGGTATGGCTATGGCATCCAAGGACCAACTTCTTAATCTGTCCAGTGTTGTTTTAGTCCAGAGTAATCTGACTAAAACAAAGTTTTAGTCAAAGTTATCTGAGCACCCTCAGTAACTTTGCACAATATATTTTTGGGAATTCTAGGTGATCCATCCGTTTCTTTTTTATCCCATAAAAATAAAATCCTTTTAAAATTGCTAGTCTTACTGCTGTTTATTAGTTATGTTTGATTATTTTTCCCTGAATAGAATGCAAAACTTTTGAATTGCACTTATTAATTGCCTTTCTCCAACTTGGCATTCCTTAGGGAAAAATATTCCTTACCTCATCAGAGGGTTGTGGTGTGTGTGTGTGTGTGTGTGTGTGTGTGTGTGTTTGTGGAGGGGGGAGGTGAGGGGAGATATTGGTTTGTAAATTTAGCATCTTTAGCCTCTGTGAAAATCACACTACTACTTCAGGTTGGGAGCATCCCTGGCCCATGGATAACACTTAAAGGTCACGTGTCTCTGACCAATCCTTACAAGTCATCACTGACCCAGTGTCATGCATATCTTGCCACACTATCTTCCAGCATCCTCTCTTACAACTGCCCTCTATAACCCCTTAGAAGACCAGTGGCATCACATCTGTCTTCACAGCGGAGCTCTCCCAGCGGCTTTATTACCCTGCTCCTATGTTCCAGGCACTGTCCAAGGTACTGGGATTTACAATTGAGAATGAAACCATACCTCTCCCTTCTTTCCCAGAGCTCACTCAGTTCAGATCTTGAATGTTCTTCTCTTCAGTGCCTCTCCTTCTCTTCAGCTTTAAAAAGTGCCCAGGAGTCTCTCACCTTGCACTGCCTGAGTCCTTTTTTCACAATTTGTAAAATGATCTTTCTAAAGCACAGATTTGATTAGTACTCATTGTAGCTTAAAAACCTCCTATGATTCCCCACCATCTACAAGCTCAAACCCAACTTCTTAGTAAGGCACACGGGACCTTTCACATTATGGCAGCAGTCTGGTCTCTTGATCTAATTTCCCCCAAATCCCCATTACAAACCCTGTGCTCAGGAATGGGACTAGAGTGAAGCACCTAGGATATGACTCTAAGAATGAGTATCTCCTTAAATTTGTGTGTCCCAAGTTCTTTACTCAGCTATCCTATTCCTGACCCTGCTTGTATTAAAGCCACACATAATGGGCCCTGTATTCCCAAATACATGATATGCCTTTATATTTCTGTATCTTTGCAATGTTTTTTTACCTTCACCACTCCTTCCTCTCTCATCATTAAAAATAATTTGTAATTTTTAACTTGTGCTTGTTTATTAGAGTTATAATAAACGAAATAGAGTATAAGCTCCAAGAGAAAAGCAGTCATGTCTATGTTGCTCATTGTTGTATCTCTAGAAAATACGAAAAGGAAGAAATAAATTAATTCAATTAAAAGCCACTTCCTCTATGGAATCCTCTCTAACTCTTCTCTCCTTTTGAAAATTCAGTTGCTTTTCTTTCTGTGCTTACGCAAGTCTCCATGGATATAACTGTTATGACTTTATGACATTGTGTGATATTTACTAGAAATATTTATCTCCAACTATACATATATATTTAAGTAAACATTTCTATTTTAGAACAATTTTACATTTACAGAATTATTACAAAGATAGTACAGAGAGTTCCCATATATGCTAGTTTTACTTTCATTAACATCTTACACTAGTATGGCATATTTTTCACAATTAGTGAAACAATATTGTTACATTATTATTAACTAAAGCCTATATTCAAATTTCCTCAGTTTTCCCTTAATGTTCTTTTTTTATTCATCAATATTCTATCCAGGATATCATATTACATTCAGTTGCCACATCTCTTGCAGCTCCTTTTGGTTTTTCAGATTTTCCTTGTTTTTGATGATCTTGACATATTTAGCATTATGGGTCAGAGATTCTATAAAATATATTTTAATTTTTTTTGATGTTTTTCTTATGATTAGATTGGGGTAATGTATTTTCAAAAGGAAGACCTCAGAAGTAAAGTGTCATTCTCACCACTTTGTATCAAAGGTATACTAGCAATATATGTTAGTCTTCATCACTTTGATTGAGATAATCTTTGTCAGATTTCCCCACCATAAAGTTATTATTTTTTTTTCTCCCTTTCCATACTTTACTCTTTGGAAGAAGGTCACTCTTAAGTAACTGGGGTTCATATTTCACTTCCTTAAGGGTGGAATATTTACATAAAATTATTTGAAATTCTCCTGTATCTGGAATCTATTCTTCCCCATTTATATATTCAATAATGTATTTATATCAGCACAAACTCATGGATATTTATTTTTTATTTGGCACTATAGAATATTTTACTTATTTTGTTACTGAAATATTCCAGCTTTGGTCACTGAGAACGATTTCAGCTGGCTCTGGTATTTATTTTACGTAGCCCCCCCACCTTTTTTTTGAGTGCTTATTTCTGGTATTTTAAGATACTCCAAGATCATTTTGTGTACTTCATGCTCCAGTGCTTGCCAGATATTTTATTTAAAAAGTCCCGGTTTCTTTTATTGAAGAACGGTAGTAGAAACCAAGATCTGGGTGCTAGGTGTGTTCATTGATTGTATCATTGCTTCTTGGTTCTCTCAGCTCATACAGCAAGAAGATCTAAGTGTTATACTGAACCTATGTGTATAGACATATGTGTAAATATTTCTGTATGTAACCATCTGCAACAGTATTAAGCTAAATGAGAGTTGTTAGTGATGTCTCTGATTCTAATCCTCACCACATGGATCATTCTGGCCTCCTTCCCTTGCTTATCTGTAAACTCTGATTCCCAAAGTGAGAAACCTGGCTCCTACCATTCACTATTCATTTACTTAATTCTTCAATTCCAGTGTAACTGTATAGCAGTGTGAGAATTGTTAATGCATACTCGCATGGAAGCCACCTTTAACACTGGAGCAGAATGCTTCTGAACAGTTACTTTTGCCTTTAGTCTCACAGACTCCACACATTTCTAAAGGTACTCAGGTCAGCACCTTATTCCCCCCACCCACTTCAGTTAGGTTGTTTAACACACTTATAATACATTTAGATCTTATTGTTATTCTACATTCCATCCTGGGATTCCCTGGCTGTCTAAATATTTTTAATTTGCATACATTAAGTTTATTCTTTGTGTTGTAAAGTTCTGTAGGGTTTGATAATGCTTAATATCTTGTATTCACCATTACAATATCATAAAGAATAAATTTACCGACTTAGAAATTCCACTGTACTTTGCCTGTTCAACCCTCCTTCCTTCAAAACAGTGGTAACCTCTGATCTTTTCACTATTTCTAGTTTTGCCTTTACCTGAATGTCACATAAGTGAAATCATGCAGTATGTATCCTTTTCAGACTGACCTCTTGCACTTAGCAATAGTTATTTAAAACTTATTCATATCTTTTTGTGACTTTATAGCTCTTTTGAAATTACTTTTAAAATCACAATTTTATTGTGTGGATGTACCAGTGTGTTTATTCATTCACCCATTGAAAGGCATCTTGATTGCTTCCAATTTTTGGTGGTTATGAAAAAAGCGGCTAAGAACATTTATGTGTATGTTTTTGTGTGCACATAGCTTTTCAAATTAGTTGGGTAAATACCAAGAAGCATGACTGCTTCATGTGAGTGAAATTTTGTTTAGCTTTGCAAGAAACTGCCAAACTGTCTTCCAAAGAGGCTGTACCACTTTTCATTCTCATACACAATTAACGAGTTATTGTACTGCTTACTTGCCAGCAGTTGGTATTGTCAACTTTTTGGATTCTAGCCAATCTAACACATGTGTAGTGATATTTCATTGTTGTTTGAATTTGCCATGCTCTAATGACAAATGTTGTTAAGCATCTTATATGCTTAGTTGCCATCTGTGTATCTTCTTTGGTAAGTTGTTTATTCACATCTTTTGTATATTTCCCCCTGCTATATGATTTAATGAAATATCACATACACACATATGCAGAAGAAATCATAAGTGGACACTATTTGAAATTCTATATCATAAATATACCCATGTAAAAAGCATCTGAGATCAATAAAAAGATCACTGACACCCCAGAAACTCCCCTGTGCATCCTCACATTTATTTCCCCTTGACATCTAACGGAATAAATTTTTTTCTGTGTTTTAAACCTTATTATAAATGGGTTATGCAGTCTATATTTCTTTCTTTTTACTTCTTTCACTCAATATTATGTTTGAAGATTCATCCATATTATTACATATAGTTTTAGTTTGTTCATTCTCATTGCTATATGGCATCCCTTTATATAAATTTATTGATCAATTCTGCTTTTGTTACATATTTGTGTGGTTTAAAGCTATTGGAAAGACTACTACTTTTCTTGTATATTTCTGTGGGTGCACATATATACATATTTCTATTTGGTGTATATCTAGGAAGGAATTGTTAGATTATAGAGTAGAATGGTTGTATGAACTTACACTTCCATTAGTGTAAAAGAGTAGTTTCTTCACATCCTTGAAAACACTTAGTATTGTCAGGCTTTTTAGTTTTAGGTAATTTGGTGGGTGTTCACTTATTGTGGTTTTAACTTTTATTTTTCTGAGAACTAATAAAGCTATCCATTTTTTCACGTGTTTATTGAACACTTGGATATACTCTGTTGTGAAATGTCTCTTTCAAAAAAAAAGATATATCTCTTTCGGTCTTTTGCTCATTTTTCTATTTGATGGTTGCCTTTTTCTTATTGATCTGAACTTCATATGTTCTTGATGTAATTCTTTTGTTGAATGTATGTAATGTAAATATTTAATGGGGTCACTGTACACCTTTTAAAAACATATGCATTGATTTTTCACTTTATTAGTAGTATCTTCTCACTAATAGAAGTTATTAATTTTAATATAATCTAATTTAGCACAATTATATCTTATGATTAGCACTTCTCGTGTTTTGTTTTAAAAATACCTTTGCCAGCCACAAGATCATAAAGAATCCTCTAAGGTTTTCCTCTGAAACGTATATTGTCTGACCTTTTATATAATATGAGAAATGGGTGAATATTCATTTTTAATAGATGGATAGACAATTGGCACAAAAACATTTATTGAAAAGATCCTTTATCCACTATACTGCAATGTCACCATCGTCCTAATGACTTTATATGTATGAGTCTATTTCTAGAAAATCACACAGCCACGTGTGTGCCTATGCAACAATCTTGCATGTTCTTCACATGTACCCCAAAACCTGAAATGCAATAAAATAAATTTAAAAAAAAGAAGAAAAGAAAATCTATTCTCTTTCTTGGGATATTTGCCAATCCTGGCACACTATATTAATTATTATAACCCTTATAATAGGCCTTAACATAGGGCAGTATAACTTTTTTAGCTGTTTCAAAAGGATTTTGTGTTGAATTGTTCAGCATCTGGGTGTGGTTCAGTGTCACAGACACATAAAAGTAAGTAAAATAAATTTTTAAACACTCTGTAATAGAAGGCCATATTCTACATAGTAAGAAAGATTTGTGCCATTCCATTCTATGGAGGGTGGACAGAGAACTTGACACTTGAACTCATTCTTACAAAATGGAAAAGATGTTCTCCAAGTGGACAAAGGGGTAAGATGAAATACAAGAGGACACTCCAGGAAAAAGATAACATTGTCACAAAAGATGTCAACAAGGTGGAATCTAAGGACTTCATGACTTTCTTTTAAAAGTTTTGTTTTTCTATTATTTCAATAGTTTTGGAAGAACAAGTGGTGTTTGGTTATGTGGAGAAGCTCTTTAGTGGTGTTTCTGAGATTTTGGTGCAACCATCACTCGAATAGTGTACACTGTACCCAATATGTGGTGTTTTATCCTTTCTCCTACTCCCACCATTCTACTGGAGTCCCCAGAATCCATTATACCATTCCTTTTGTTTTTTTTTCCGAGACAGGGTCTCACTTTGTTACCCAGGCTGGAGTGCAATGGCTTGATATTGGCTCACTGCAACCTCTGCCTCCCGGGTTCAAGTGATTCTCCTGCCTCAGCCTCCCCAGTAGCTGGGACTACAGGTGTGTGCCACCACACCCAGCTACGTTTTGTATTTTTAGTAGAGGCAGGGTTTTACCATGTTGGCCAGGCTGGTCTCGAACTCCCGAACTCAAATGATCCACCTGCCTTGGCGTCCCAAAGTGCTGGGATTACAGGCATGAACCACCGTGCCCGGGCTCCATTATATTATTCTTACGCCTTTGCATTCTCATAGCTTAGCTCCCACTTATAAGTGAGAAACATACAATGTTTGATTTTCCATTCCTGAGTTATTTCACGTAGAATAATGGTCTCCATCTCCATCTGAGTTGCTGCAAATGCCATTATTTCATTCCTTTATATGGCTGAGTGGACATATGCCACATTTTTCTTTCTTCTTCAACTTTTAAGTTCCAGCGTATCTGTGCAGGATGTGCAGGTTTGTTCTATAGGTAAACGTGTGCCATGGTGGTTTGCTGCACAGTTATACCCCCAAAGAGAACTGATAGGAGACTGGGGAAGCAAGAAAAGGATAGAGCAGAAGCCAAGCAAGGGAATGATAATAGACAAAGTCCCTTGAATGTAGCTTCAGTCTGACTCCACAGGGGGACTGTGGAGTATATTATGTCCCAGAGTTGTTCTAGTGTGAGGCAAGAGAGTTGGGACTTTCATATTCCCTCATTCATTACTCATTGTTTAAAGTCCAAGAGGGACATAAATGTCCTGGCACTTATGGCTCTTCATGAAGGTGGACAAAAGGGTTCTGAGAGCCAAGGACAGTCACCTGCAAAAAAGATGCAAGTGCTCACTGCTAGAACAGATACTCACCAAAATCAGAGAAGACACAAAGAAAGATCTGAGTAGATCTGGTTGAAGTGCTAACATTGTTCACCACAAATGGTGATCTTGGAAAAGAGCATTCTATTGGCATGGAAATGTACAGGTTGAATGACAGTGTCTAAGGGAGAGATAGGTAGTAAGGAAGTAAAAGAAGTATTTATAAATCACTTACTCCAAAAGTTTGGTGGTAAAAAGAAGGCTAGATTATTTACTCAGACCTTACTTTGTGCCAGACACTGAGTTGGGGCAGGAAAGAAAAATGTAGTATAGTTTTTTCAGGTACACCAGTCAAACATAGGTTTGGTATTTTTCACATAGTCCCATATTTCTTGGAGGCTTTGTTCATTCCTTTTTATTCCTTTTTCTCTAATCTTGTCTTTATGCTTTATTTTATTAAGTTGATCTTCAATCTCTGGTATCCTTTCTTTCACTTGATCTACATGGCTACTGATAGTTGTTTATGCTTCATGAAGTTCTTGTGCTGTGCTTTTCAGCTCCATCAGGTCATTTATGTTCTTCTCTTAAGTGGTTATTCTTGTTAGCAATTCCTCTAGCCTTTTTTCAAGGTTCTTAGCTTTCTTGCATTGGAATAGAACATGATCCTTTAGCTCAGATGAGTTTGTTATTACCCACTTTCTGAATTCTACTTCTGTCAATTCATCAAACTCATTTTCCATCCAGTTTTGTTTCCTTGCTGGTGAGGAGTTGTGATCCTTTGGAGAAGAGCCATTCTGGTTTTTGAAATTTTCAGGCTTTTTGTGATGGTTTTACCTCATTTTTGTGGATTTATCTACCTTTACTCTTTGATGTTGGTGAGCTTCGAATGGGGTTTTTGTGTGGACGTTCCTTTTGTTGATGTTGATGCTATGCCTTTCTGTTTGTTGGTTTTCCTTCTAACAGTCAAGCCCCTCTGCTGCAGGTCTGCTGGAGTTTGCTGGAGGTCCACTCCAGACCCTGTTTGCTTGGGTATCAGCAGCAGAGGCTGCAGAACAGCAAAGATTATTGCCTGCTCCTTCCTCTGGAAGCTTCATCCCAGACGGGCACCCACCAGATGCCAGCCAGAGCTCTCCTATATGAGGTGTTTGTCAACCCTTGTTGGGAAGTGTCTCCCAGTCAGGAGGCACCGGGGTCAGGCACCCACTTGAGGAGGCAGTCTGCCTCTTAGCAGAGCTTGAGCACTGTGCTGGGAGATCTGCTGCTCTCTTCAGAACCAGCAGGCATGGACATTTAAGTCTGCTGAAGCTACACCCACAGCCATCCCTTCCCCCAGGTGCTCTGTCCCAGGGAGATGGAAGTTTTATCTATAAGCCCCTGACTGGGGCTGCCGCCTTTCTTTCAGGGATGCCCTGCCCAGAGAGGAGGGATCTAGAGAGGCAGTCTGGCTACAGTGGCTTTGCTGAGCTGTGGTGGGCTCTACCCAATTCAAACTTACTGGTGGCTATGTTTACACTGATAGGGGAAAACCGCCTACTGAAGCCTCAGTAATGGCGGATGCCCCAGGGGGACTTCAGACTGTTGCGCTGGCAGCAAGAATTTCAAGCCAGTGGATCTTAGCTTGCTGGGCTCCTTGGGGGTGGGATCTGCTGAGGTATACCACTTGGCTCCCTGGCTTCAGCCCCTTTTCCAGGGGAGTGAATGGTTCTGTCTCACTGGTGTTTCAGGCACCACTGGAGTATGAAAAATAACTCCTGCAGCTAGATCCTTGTCTGTCCAAATGGCAGCCCAGTTTTGTGCTTGAAACCCAGAACCCTGGTGGTGTAGGCGCCTGAGGGAATCTCCTCTTCTGCAGGTTGGGAAGACTGTGGGAAAAGCATAGTATTTGGGCCATAATGCACCATTCCTTAAGGCATAGTCCCTCATGGCTTCCCTTGGCTAGGAGAGGGAGTTCCCTAATTCCTGTGTTTCTGAGGTGAGGTGACACCCCACCCTGCTTTGGTTCGCCTTCTGTGGGCTGTACCCACTGTCTAACCAGTTCCAATGAAACGAGCCAGGTACATCAGTTGGAAATGCAGAAATCACCTGCCTTCTGCGTTGATCTCCCTGGAAGCTGCAGAGTGGAGCTGTTCATATTTGGTCATCTTGCCAGCCACCCTGAAGACCTGATTTTTAAGAGTAGGGAGTGTCAGAGAAGGTGAAATTCACAGCCTGCATAAGACCTCTATGCTAAAATTATGACTCCGACAGGGAATGAGTCACAATCTGAGGCTTGGGAAGGGATCATCTAAGTTTACCCACTGACAAAATATGGAACCTTTTGTATTCTCCAAAATATCGTGGACCTGTGAAAAATCGTCCATTCCTTATTGCTAGTAGATAACAGAACTCTCCTGTCTGAAGGATATGCAGAGATTTTAACTGAAGCAAATGCCTTGCAAGCCAATACTTACCCTTCTCAAGATCTATCCCAACATTTCTTTCTGGTCATTGGACCAATAACTAAGTCAAGTTAGCGTTACCAATTTGGGGAAGATCTGGCTTTGCTAAGAGAGGAAATGTGTTATTAATCAACGGAGCTACAGAAACTAACAATATGTGCTATCAGGAACTGGAATAACATGCCTGCATGTGTATATTGAAGCTAACTTAATTAAAGAAAAGTGAAATATAAACCTGGATAAAAGAAAATGCTTTTAAAATCTGTTTTAGATATGTGAGCATTCTACTGTGACTCAATATTTAACATATCTTGTAAGGGTACATGGAGCCAAGCCTAATAATTGAGATGACTGAGATAACTCCTGGAAATTTGGGGGAAAATGTGAATCTCATTAAATGAAATGAGATGCTCGAACTGCTTTGCCAGAGTGTTAAAAAGGAGGGATAAAAATGCTCTTAGGAATGGGCATGCTATAATGGATCTATTTCATAAAATCTGAGATCCCACCAGAGGATTATTTTTGGGAAGGCTCAGAGTACACTTCCTTGACTAAGGTGAAAAGAAGTGTAGTAATAAGGGGCAGTTCCAAAATATTTGAGAAGCTCAGAAGTAAATGTTCTCTGCTCTGCTAGGCTGGAGCTGACTGTAGGAGATTAGGTTATGGAATTGGAATTGAGCTTTCTAGTTTCAGTGGAAATGATAAGATTGCAGAAGAACAGAGGTCAGTTGGCAGCTCATAATCACCAGAAGTAAGGTGAATACAATTATTGTTATGATCAATAAAGTTCAAATGGCAACCAAGGTATCCTGTCATGCAGGAATGTATGGTGATGACTAATAGATCATGGTATTCCTAGAAGCAAGATACACAGTTGGCCAGTGAGATTATTTCTTGACATATATAATTTAAAATCATAAGTGGATGAATAGAGGTTGATCTACACTACCCCCATGAAAGGTCAAAATATTTTGCCTGGTTTCCATACTTGAGCCAGTTGTTAGCCTCAGAAGTCATCAATTGAAAGAGAAATCGAGTACCCTTGAAGAAAGGTCTTGCAATGCAAAAGCAGGTATAATACAGTAGTAGTTCTATCAGCCCTTCCCCAAAAAGGACTTATTAACATTTATAAATATAAGTGAACACTAAGAAAAGGGGGATTGTCCATATCTTTTGCGGGCTGTTGGATACAGAGTTTGAGTAGATGCTGATATTAAGGAACCTGAGCAAATGCTGATATTAAGAAATACCCACTCCCAACATTAGACTAAGTCCTTGTGGAATTCAGTTCTTGCCTGATCCATCTTACAGTGGGTCCAATGGTTACACAGACAAACTCAGTGGGAATTTTTGATTTCTTAAGCAGAATGACATACTTAGCTGGTGGAAGAAGCCTGACTTTTGGTTCCAGGACCCATGAAGTAAAAACTATTATGGTTGAAAAGTCACACGTGAACATTATGAAAGTGGTACCTTCCCCAGGCCAAGGTGGTAAATAAAAATAAAAAATCACATTTTAAGTGGAACAGTAGAGATTAGTGACAATCACAAAGACTTAAAGGAAGCATGGCTAATAATCCACATTATGTTTTCATTCACCCTGCAAAAATCAGATATACCATGGTAGATTATGATGAACTAACACAAACTTGAACAAGTAATAGTCCTGAGTAAAGCTTGTATGCCAGATATGGTATTTTTACTGTAATGGATTATTATCAATACAACCTCTGGTATTTGGCAAATGGATTTGATGTAGCTAAAAGATTTGTTTAAATCTTCATCTAGAAAGAGGATGAGAAGCTGTTAATATTCAACCAAATAGGCAGTAGTATACTTTCATGCTCTTGATTTAGGTCTATTTTAACTCTCCTGCTGTTTGTCATAATATAGTACAAAGAAGACATGATACTCTGAAAATTCTATAGGATGTCATGATGGTCCACTGTATTGATAATATCAATTAAATTGGCTCTGATAAAGAGGAAGTGGCAAGTACTCTGGATTCATGAGCTCCAGAGGGTAGAAAATAAACCTTATAAGGAAGCAGAGACTTTTCACATTGGTGAAATTTTGAAGGATTCACTTGCATTACTTTGAATGGCCAAAATGGCAATTGCTTTTGCAGCAACATAATATTTGGGTCATGTCAGTTTGTCCTTTCCATAAGAAGGGCACTTGATTACACCTTGACCCTCCTACTAAGGAGAACATAGCACAGTGCTTGGATTTTAGAGACTGCATACACTGCAATTGGGAATACTAGCTTGACTCATTTTTGAGATTACTTTGACATCTTCCAGTTTTAAGTGAGGTTATAAAGTAGAAAGGGCATTGAGGAATATCCAGGTTATAGTACAAGTGGCACTACTGATTGAGATAAACAACCTGGCAAATTTCATGGAGCTAAGGATATTTGCAGTAGATACAGATGCCAGATGGAGTCTTGAGTTAATCCCAGGAGAAAAGTTGAGGCATAAATCCCTAGAGTTTTGAAGGAAATCATACTTTCTGCAGCAAAGAAAGAGACATATTTCAAAAAGAAGCTCCAGATGTGCTATTAGGTCCTGGTAGAGAACGAGTGAGTGTCCATGGGACAATTGACTATGCATCCAGAGCTTCTGCATAAACTAGGTTCTGTCAGACCCACCAAGTCATAAGTTGATCAATCAGAGGAGCAATTCATGATATATTTGGAATTAGATCTGACTATGTCCAATGGGCATGAGTGAGTTACATGAACCAGTAGCCCTGTTCCCATTGTTGCCATAAGGCCTATCTCTTTCTCAGCTCACAGCTATGGCTTCATGTGGGCATTCTCTATGCCCAGCTGACAGAGGCAGCTAAATTACATCCTCACTCAGAGGCAACTCTAAAAATACAGTAGTAAATGAAGTCCTTTAAGTAAGCAAAGCTGGTCAATCATCCTCATTGGGCAAAGACATAAGTGGCTCTTGATAGTCAAACATGAACTTCTGGACAGCGGTAAATAGGTTGTCTGATTGGGCAAAGCCTTGGGACAAGGAGGATTGAATGATTAAGGTAAAGAAGAGGGATATGGTTGAACCTGTGGGAGTAGGAATCAAATGCGAGACTCTTTACATCTCACAGTAATGTCCATGAAAAATCACCCACAAAAGAAAAAATATTAAACAAGGGTACTGTCTCTCAAAGTGGAAAACCAAGCGCTTGATGAAAAGTTGACTTTATCTTTCTTCAGAAAAGGCAATGATTTATCATAACTTCGATTTACTTGTATTCTGGGTGTGGATTTGCCTTTTCCTACCTGCAGTGCTTCAGCCAACTCTACTATCTATATTCTTATAGAAAATCTGACTTATTAACATGAGGTTCTACACAATATTATCTCACATTAATTGATTCACTTTATATCAAAGCAGGCATAACAATAGTGGTATAGCCATGGGATCCACTGGTTCTACAATATATCACATTACCCAGAACCTGCCAGCCTAGTAGAGTACTGACATGGTCTCTTAAAGGCACAGATAAGGCAGTATCTTGGAACATGCTGGTGATTTTAGGGCTTTGTTCTTTATGAGGCAATGTATGTCTTAAACCAGCAGTCATCATATGACATTCTACCATCAATAGGTAGAATACACAAACCTGGAAGAAAATGAGTGGACATTGCAGTGACCCCATTCACCATCATTCCCGGTGACTCATTTGAAAACTTCTCTGGTTCTAGATGTCCTGGTTTCCAGAGAGTAGATGCTTCCGCTAGGGGACACTATAAGATTCCCGCTAAACTTAAAGCTATGGCTGCCACCTGGTAATTTGGGGTTTCTTGTGCCACTAGAGCAGCAAGTAAAGAAAGGAGTTAACATATTGACAACGCTAATTGGCCTTTATCATAATGAGCAGATAGGGTTGTTTCTCCCATATACATTTTTAACTGAATGGACAATGGTCCTGGGGAAAAGGGGCTGGAGAACAGGAAAGTCAGTCATCTTTCTGCCATGTACAGCCTCCCAGGCATATTGCACCTCAGGACTGATTCTATCTCCACAGGAATGAACTCAGAATGTGGCAAAAAGGGAAGACATTTCCAAAGTGACCCAGGCCTATACATCATCTCCAGAAGGTATCAGCATGAAGCATTCCCAATCATGACAAGGCCTGTAGATTGGTTCCACTCTCAGGAAAAGAAGAAAATGTATTCATTAACTATAGGCCAAGAGGGAATATGGCAACAGGGATATGAATGTCAGGAGATGACGCCATAGCTGGAATTGGATCATGTATTCAAAAGCTAAATCAAAGGAGTTGTTCAGTGCTGGCTGAAAGGGTAAATTCTGGGACTTGTGAGGATTTGACTCCATCAGCCAGAGATGGGATAAGCTTGTTACATCAGAGGGCCTATCCAAGGATCTATTTGGTATAATTTTGTTTCTGTACCCTATCACTTGACACTGAGCATCCCTCACATTATCCTACACTTATTCAAAGTTTCTTATTTGCTGAGTGTCCACAGTTTCCAGGCACTGTGCCAAGTTCAAGTAGTGGTGGGATTGAGGGAGTGGCATTGGGGGCTGGGATAAGTTACAAAGCTGAATTAGCCAGGGTACCTTCCCTTGAATAGATTGAGATCTAGCAGGGCAGACAGAACATTGATCAAAAATAGTATGAAAGGTGATAATACAGAAGTCTAAACACAATGCCATGGGACTCCAAGGGAAGAATAAGTTGTTCAGCTGTCTGAAAGTCAAGGAAGTATTCACAAAGGAGAAGTCACTTGAGTGAGGGCTTGATTGATGAATAGAAGTTTGCTAGGCTGAGGAGAGGGGGAAAGTCATTCTGGGCAGAGGGAATAAAGACACAAAAATAAGAAAAAGACCAGATTTCTGTGATATGGTGAGTGAGTCTTTGTGGGGGTCAGATCTGTTACAAACAGTTGCGCAAGTTTTTCTCTGTATAAGGGTGCCTGGCCAAAAGGTCACGTAGGAGATGATCACCATTGCATTCTGCTTGACACGTCAGGTCATTCTGGTGAGGAAATGTGTCTTGCTAGAGAAAGGGTCTTATTCCACAAACTGTTATTATCAGAGCTCCACTACTTTTCTTTTGTCTTGGAGTTTCATCCCAGGATACTATGGAAAATGATCCCTTCAAGATATTCTCAGCCCCAAATCCAATACCAGTGGCAGATTTTTCTTGTGAACCTTTGCCAGGTCCTAGAGTTGATGACCCTTACTTTATGCTAGAAACCTTGAGACATTCTGGGGAAGGACAAACTGGAGATAGCCTCTTCCAGAGGCTCCTTGTGGCTTTGGAGAACATGGTGCCCAAGTTCAGTGATTCAGGGGAGCCAAGGAGGGAGGCAGGAGAGAGGCAGTTGGTAGCTAATGCAAAGAAAAGTAATTCCAACCATGGATGATGAATACATTTAATATCTAGTTAGACTCAACTAGCAACGCCTATTTCCTCTCACCACCAAGTACACACACACACACACACACACACACACACACACACACACACACTCTCCTAAGGAAGAAAAGGAAAAGGAAAAGGAAGCAGAACTAAAAGCTGAAGCTCTATCGCCCAATAACCTAAAGCTGTAAATCAGAAAATAAGCCATAGTAGGAATGTAAAACTCCTTCTTGCTTTCCCTCACCTACCCTAACGCTTTCCTCAGGTTTTTAGCAGGTTTGCCCTAGCAGTAGCAGGACTGGCTGCCAGATATCAAAGCTTGACATGCCCACTGTAGCTATTGCCCACTCCACTCCAGATGTCACAACTTGTTATTGATCTTTTACCACCAATACTCTCAACTTGGAGGCAAGATGACTTTGTGCCTCTTTACATCTTTGTAGAGACTCCTCAGCACTCCATATCTCAATTTCAGTGACCTTGATCAGTTTACTTATCAGCACGAAGCCTGTTTATTCATCTCTTAAACAGTAATGAGAATAATATCTATCTCAGTGGGTTGTTTTTAAGGATACAATGAGCTGTTTTGGACAAAGCACTCAACACAGTGCCTGGCACATAGTACAAACCCACTAAATATTACTGATTAGTGTCTATCTCACATAGGTGCAATTCAGTCACACAGTTAATAAAAGATTGAGTAGGGACTTGAACCAAAGTTTTATGATTTGGTCTAACGTATTAGTTTATGGATTTATCCACTTATCCTGGAAGGGAATGTTGGAGTTTTTCCAATTTACTTTCTGAGTACCTACTCTGTGTAAGTAACTGGGGCTCAGCACTGGAAATACCAACATGAACAAGACATTATTCCTGCCTTTGACATCGCGGAGCATGGTGGCCAAATAGATAATTACAATGCAAAGAGGTAATGCTTTTATAGTTGGAGGTCGGACTCTGTGGAAGCACAAATCAGAGGCGAATGGTTCAAAGTAAGTAAGAATAAAGGGAAAAATTTCTGCATGAGATGTCACCTGACGTGAGTTTTGGCAGATGAATGGTCTTGTGAAAGAGAGAGGCATGGATGTGCGGCTAGTAAGAGTTTTGGGTGGGAGTCCACATCCAGGCTAAAGTGCCTGAGCAAGTAAGATCTTAGTGCCAGGGTACCTTAGGGCTGAAGCAAGAGGGACAGGAATGAAGCTAGAGAGTTTGGCAGGAACCAGGTCACGAGAGTTCTTAGACTCCAGATTATGGGACATTTTTCTTGAGAGTAATAGGGAGAATTGACTGATTTTTAAACGGACAATGATATATTTGGATGTGCTGCTTTAAAAGGACTAGGGCAGGCACATCAGATAAGAGATACTTGCAGTAGTTGAGGCTAGAGATGAAGTTGGCTTACACCAGAGTAGTAGTAGTGGAGATGGAGGATATATATGTGATATAAAATATATTTGGGGGATACAGAATGGACAGGATATGATAGGAATCATAGATGGATGAAGGGTGAGGGCAAAAACCAAAATTTAGGGTTACTGTAAGAATTTTGTCCTAAGGAACTGGGTAAATGATGGTGGCAGTCAGTAAGACTAGGAATATGGAAGACATTTTTTTCTGGTGATCATTAAAAAATCAGGAGACAACAGATGCTGAGAGGATGTGAAGAAATAGAAATGCTTTTACACTGTTGGTGGGAGTGTAAATTAGTCCAACCATTGTGGAAGACAGTGTGGCAATTCCTCAAGGATCTGGAAATAGAAATACCACTAGACCCAGCAATCCCATTACTGGGTATATACCCAAAGGATTATAAATCTTTCTACTATAAAAACACATGCACAAGACATATACACCATGGAATATTATGCAGCCATCAAAAACGATGAGTTTGGGTCCTTTGTAGGGACACGGAAGAACCTGGAAACCATCATTCTCAGCAAACTGACAGAAGAGCAGAAGATCAAACACCGCATGTTCTCACTCATAGGCGGGTGTTGAACAATGAGAACACATGGACACAGGGAGGGGAGCGCTACACACTGGGGTCAGTTGGGGTGAAATAGGGGAGGGATGGTGGGGGGTGGGGAGCTGGGGAGTGATAGCAAGGGGAGAAATGCCAGATGTAGGTGATGGGGAGGAAGGCAGCAAATCACACTGCCACGTGTGTACCTATGCAACAATATTGCATGTTCTTCACATGTACCCCAAACCTAAAATGCAATAAAATAAATAAATGGGGGAAAAAAAAAGAAAAAAAAAACCACACATGCACACATATGTTTATTGGGGCACTGTTCACAATACCAAAGACTTGAAACCAACCCAAATGCCCATCAATGATAGACTGGATAAAGAAAATGTGGCACATATACACCATGGAATATTATGCCGCCATCAAAAAGGATGGATTCATGTCCTTTGCAGGGACATGGATAAAGCTGGAAACCATCATTCTCAGCAAACTGACACAAAACAGAAAACCAAACACCGCATGTTCTCACTCATAAGTGGGAGTTGAACAATGAGAACACATGGACACAGGGAGGGGAACATCACACACTGGGGCCTGTCAGGGGTGGGGGGCTAGGGGATGGATAGTAGGGGATGGGTGGATTGGGGAAAATAGCATTAGGAGAAATACCTAATGTAGATAACAGGGCAATGGATGCAGCAAACCACCATGGCACGTGTGTACCTACGTAACAAACCTGCACGATCTGCACATGTTCCCCGGAACTTAAAGTATAATAATAAAAAATAAAAAATAAAGAAAATTGAAATGTTGCAGAAAAAGCAAAAATCTACCCTCTGAGATAACTGGAAAAAAAGAAGAAATTTTTTCCTACTCTCTCATTTTGCCCATAAGAAAACTGAGTCTCTCAGAGGAGAAGCAGTATGCCCAAGTTTGCACAAAAAATTTGACACAAGCTGGGCAGGGCTGGGACTCAGAGTTCATTCTTGTTTAGTTTTTGTCCAACATGTTTTACACTGCACCAAAATGTTCCTCAGCTCAGCAGTCTTTGTACACTGGTAAGAGATAAATGAATCAAATTAACATCAGAAACTCAGTATCAAAGCAGGGAGAGTAGATGCTTAGGTCATAAATCTACAGTTTTGTTAACATGACTCACATTAAACAGAATTTATTCACTAGGCATTGATTTTTTTCTTTTAGCATTGGACTTACAATGAGTAATTTCATATTTAGCAAAACACACTACTCTTGGTAATTAATGAGACAAGAATCACAGCCTAGTCTGGAGGAGATGTGGTTTCCAACCATGATGTAAAGCCTGGTTGAAAAAAAGAGAGATAGTTTTTGTACTCTAAGGAGTCTCAGTCTTCAGCAACTCCGAGTCTGGAGAAGGAAATAACTATTCATCCAAGTTATATCTACTAAGGGCCCCACCGTGCTCCAGGCATTGTTCTAAGCAATTGGGATATGTTGATGAGCTAAATAGACATAGGTAGCAGGTTTAATTGAGCTTACATTTTAGTGAAGGAGAAAGACAATAAACAGTAAATGCCATATGTAAGTAAAACATAGAGTGTGTTCGATAAAGATAAATGCTAAGGAAAAATATAAAGCATGTGTTACGAATTGAATTGTGTCTCTCAAAAATTCATATGTCGAAGTCCCGATTTCCTGTACTTCAGATTGTGACTATGTTTGGAGGTAAATGTTTCAAAAATTAATCTAAAGGGAGGTCACTGGGGACAGGCCTAATCTAATATGACTGGTGTCTTTATAAGTGAAGGGAATTTGAACATTAACATGTATACAAGAAGACCATGTGAAAACACAGGGAGAGGACAGTCATCTACAATCCACTGAGAGAGGTCTCAGAAGAAACCAACCTGTTTGATACCAAACTTTTATCCTCTGGAATTGTGAGAAAATAAATTTTCATAGTCTTAGCTGCATAGTTTGTAACACTTTGTTATGGCAGTCTTAGCAAACTAACATATCGTGATCAAGGGATAGAGAGTGCTGGAGTGGGACTAGGGTTGCAGTTTTGCCTAGAAAGGTAAGGTGACATATGAGCAAAAAACCTGGAGGAAATGAAGGAGCATCACACAGAGCTATCTGGGGAAGTGTGTCTGAGGCAGAGGAGACAGCAAGTACAAAGGCCCTGAGGTGGGAGTGTGCCTGGTGAGTTTTAGGAGCAGCAAAGAAGGCCAGCATGGCTAAAGCAGAGTGATTAAGGGGAAAGTTAGGAGGAGATGAGATCACAGAGTTAATATATGATGGGCCAGTCATGTAGGACATTTTAGGTTTTTGTATGAAAGTTTATTCTCAGTGAAAGTAAGATCAAGCCACTGTGGAAAGCAGTTGGTTGGTTCCTCAGTGAATTAAAGATATACTTACCATATGACCCAGAAAGTCTACTCTTAGGTATATATCCAAAAGAACTGAAAACAGGTGCTTGTATGTGGATGCTCATAGCTGCATAATTTATAATAGTCAAAAGTTGGAAACAACCCAAATGTCTAAAAAGGGATAACTGGATAAACAAAATGTAGTGTATCCATGCAATAGAATATTATTTCATCATAAAAAGAAACGAAGTTCATTCTTTTACTGTAGGACTGCTACAACATGGATAAACCTTGAAAATATCATACTAAATGAAATAAACCAGTCACAAAAGGCTACATATCATGTAGTTCCATTTATATGAAATGTTTAGAATAGGCAAATCCGTAGAGACAGAAAGATTAGTGAATGTCAGGGCCTGGGTAGAATGGGGAATGGAGAGTATCGCTTAGTGGGAATGGATTTTCCTTTTAGGACAATGAAAATTTTCTGGAACTAGATGGTAGTGATGATTGCATAACATTGTGAATTTACTAAAATTCCCTAATGGTAAATTTTATGTTACACGTATTTTACCATGTATTAGTCAGGATTCTCTAGAGAAATAGAACCAATTAGAGACAGAGTGAGAGTAGAAATTGGCTCACCCAGTTGTGGAGGCTGAGATGTCTCATGATCTACCATCTGCAAGCTGGAGAACCAGGAAAGTCAGTGATGCAATTCAGTCTGAGTCTGAAGGCCTGAGAACTAGGAGCACTGATGTCTGAGGGCAGCAGAAGATTGATGTTCCCGATAAAACAGGAAGTAAATTTACACTTCCTTTTCTTTTTGTTCTAGTCAGGCTTTCGATGGATTGGATGAGCCCACTGTATTGGTGAAAGTGATCTCTATTCAATTTACCAATTCAAATGTCAATATCCCCTAGAAACACCATCATAACACACCCAGAAATAGTATTTGACTGGCTATCTGGGCATCCCTTAGCCCAATCGAGTTGATACAAAAATTAACCATCACATACCACCATAAAATATATTTAGATCCAAAGTACTATTTTGAACACAGAAGTATAATGATCTGGCCTATATATTTTGAAATAAAAGATCATTTTACCTGCTCTGTTAAGAAGGAACTGATAGGCAACAATAGAAGCAGAGCTATCAATCTGAGGCTGTTTCAACATAAAATTAAAAGTTGTGGCTTAGATTGGAATGGTAGTGGTGGAGGTGGTGAGAAATGATCGCATACTGGGAATATGCTTAACATAGAGACAACACTTTTTCCTAACAGATTAGATAAAGCACCCTCGTAGGTGCTCTAAATGTAGCAGTGAACAAAGCAAATTCCCTGTATTCAGAGAGTTTACACTCTAGGGGACTGGGATGGATTACAAACAAATAAACAAACAAATATGTAATTTGTTAGTAATAAATGCTTTGAAGAAAGATAAAGCATAATAAGGGGTAGAGTGCGATGGGGGAGAGGTTCTGCTATTTTATATAGAGTGATCAGAGAAGTCATCTCTGCAAAGTTGCCAGTTGAATAGAGACTTGAATGCAATGAGGGTGTGCATAAAACACATATCCAATGGAAGAACATTTTATTAAATAGATGGAGAAAATAGCAAGTGGAAATACTGTGTGGCAAGAGTATGCTTTCTATGTTCTAAAATTAAGACCTGAGCAACAAGAAGACTGAAATCACCATTTATCAAAATTGGGAAGCCTGAGATAGAGGGCAGACTTGGAATTTATGGAAGATCTGGAGTTTGGTTTGGAGTATATTAGGTTTAGCATGTTTATTAGATATCCAGGTGTAGGTGTCCAGTAGGCAATTGGATATATGAATCTGTAGTTTAGGGAAGATATCCAGTCTGGAGCTAAAAACTGGGAAGCTGATGGTATATCAATTGTATTTAACACCATGAAACTGGATGAGATCATAAAGGAGCAACTGAAGATAGAGTCATGGTCTAAAGACTGTGCTCCAAGGTGCTCTAATGTAAAGCATTTGGATCAATGAGGAGAAGCCAATGAAAGAGAATTGAAATAAATCATGAGTAGAGAGGTTTTCCAAAATGAATGAAAGAGGTAACAAGGCTCAGAATTATAGCCTTGCATTGGGGATGTAGAAATGGGCTAAGGATTGGGTGTGGAGGGCACCAGGGTGGGGATGTGTAAAGGAGAGAGAAGGGCATGGGAGGCCTCCTGGGCATTATTTTGGCTCACAGAACTTGGTAGATAATGGTGCCACTAGCTAATACAGGGAATATGAGCAGGAAATGACTAGCTTGAGCAGAGGAAATAACAGGAGTCGGGAAAATGTTGAGTTCAGTTTGGGATATTTGAGTTTGAGATATTTTAAGGCATTCAAGAAGAGACATCAGATTGACATTTGTAAATGCAAGATCTCTAGAACTTTAAGGCTGATATTGTTTCTTCAGCCACTAATCACTGTGTGTTTGTCACTTAATTTCATAACATGGCGTCCACTGGTGAGTGGGGGTTGGAGGGGAGAAGAGAGATACTTCGTAAGGAGGAGATTCAAATTTCCTAATCTACTCTGTCACACACTAGATGTGAGACCTTGGGATAGTCATGTCATCTCTTTGAGTCTATGTTTCCTCATTGGTAAATGGAGACAATATTAATACCTCATGGGTTCTTTTGGGGATTAAACGAGATAATGCATGGAAAAAATCTTGAGAGAAGTAAGTGCATACAAAATTTTGGTTGGGTGAAACTATGAATAAAGTGCTGGTTTTAGCACCTCCCAGGAGAACCAGGAAATTCCAGATGGGGAGGTGCAAGTCAAGCAAGACATACTTGGGATGTAAGTGGGAAGTGGGAGTAGAAAGGACCTCTCTGGAAGTTCCTGGCATTTCCCTCGAGACTCTAGAAGTTTAAGAGGTGGCCTTCAGGAAGGGATGCTGGGACATCTCATCTTACCTGCCTGTCTGGGCTTCCTTGCACATGTATAGGGATGCCTCTCTATTGGGTGGACCTGCTCTTGGGATGTCTATGCCAATTCCCCTAGGAGGGGAGCTGTCTCTGGGGACTAGGTGGGGCTCAGACGAGGAATAAGAGGCCAGGAACTGAGGGATTGTGGGCTGAGCAGATCTGAAGTGGGTTAGTCATTGACTGGGCTGAGGCAGATGGAAATATAGAAAAAGGGAAAGGATAAAAGGAGTATAAAATCACAGCAATAATGTAAGAAACAGTGTGTGTGTATGTGAGGGGGTGAAGAGGCTGAGTGACGGAGACTGGAAATAGATTGAGAAGATAATCCGCACTACAGCGATGCCTGTCAGAGCCTAGCAGAGGGCCTGACACTCAATCGGTAGGCAGTATTTGTTGAGTGAATGTATGAATGGAGCAGGGGGGCAGGCTGGGAGGAGAGACAGAGAGACAGAGACAGAGAATGATATGAGCTGTGGAAGAGTGGATCTGTAACTGAAATCAATTCGACAAACACTATTGATCCCCTATCGCATGCCAGGTACTGAGAAAATAAGAGGCTGAAAGCACAGCGCTGAGTCACAAATAGCTTCAGGCCCTAACAGGCTGACAACCATGTAGAAAGCAATATTGGAAATCACTGTTCTCAGTTGTGTAAAGTGTTTGAGTGTCCATCAGAAAATCCTTACCCTGCCTGCTTCTGGGGTGATTTGGTGTTCCTGTACCTACTGTATGTCAAACTCCAGGAAAATCAATAAGCATGTTTTAATATCACTTAGCAGTACACTAAACTGGGAAGAAAACTCATTTGGAATATCAAGCACTATCACCTGATTTATGTCTTTTGATTCCTACCAGAATTCTGAAACGTAGGCATCATGAATCATTCCCATTTTCAATATGACAAACCTGAGGCCCATAAGTAGAATGGCTTGCTCAAGATGACATGGTAGCAGAACCAGGATTCAAGCCTAGGTCTCCTATTTACTGGTCAGTTCTCTGTTCTCTCATCCCTGGCTACATTCATGAATCCTATACACATCCAGCCCCAATACTGCCTCCCAAAGACTGGATTAATGGAAACACACATATCTGAAGTCAGCATATGTTAAACAGAAGCATATGCTGCACAGGAAGAATCTTGGCTTTAGTATAGATTTTACATCAGGGACTCTAATATAAAAAGGCTCCTAGTGCAATTCATTCATTCACTTATTACTCATTCACTTATTTAATCACATATGTTTATCTATACTTTGAACATAGGCTGATCTCATGCTATGTGTCCCAAACAGTTGTGAGTAAAATAGAAGTCAGAAATGGTGAGTTACATAGTTCTCATTCTATTAAGTGATGGGGAAACTAAGGAGAACAATAATAGCTAACATTTATTGTGTACGTACACTGTTCCAACTACTTCCCATTGTTTAACTTCTTATATCTTCAAAGTAAGTGTCTCAGGTATAGGTATCATTGTTTTTTCCATTTTCTGGTTGGAGAATGGAGACCCAGAGAAATTATACAGGTTGCCTAAGGTCACACTGCTAGTTAAGTGGCAGAGCCAGGATTTCAATCCAGGAAGTCTTGCTCCAGAGTTCCCAAAATGACAATTCCTGGATGGGATATGTGCTATATTTTCTATCCGTTCTTCTCCATCATCCTGACATTCCTTCTTCTCCACTCAAAGGACATCTCTCTCCCTTTTTTGCATCATCCTCTTTGCCAATCCATGCTTCTGTTTATTCTGTTACCTTTGCCTGGAGTGACTCATCCCCACTGCTTTACCCTCCTATTCAACTCTCTGAACTCTTACCATGCTGAAAATATCACTTCCAATGTTGTCAGCTCCTTCCTGAAGCTTCACATGAACCCACTTTATCAATGTGAAGTGAACCCTTTCTCCTCCTCTGTAGAGTCTGTGGTTCTTGTCCTAAATATTTTGTAGCATTTACTATGTTGTGCTGATATTTTTGTTTTTATATTATTGCTTATATTTCCTTCCTCTCCCTACTGCCAACTAGATTGCAACTTTCTTAAGAGCTAGGATCATGTCTTGAGTCCTCAAATTGTTTGGCATGGTGCTGAGGGGTGGTAGGTGTCTGTTTGTACAGAAGTGAATTATATGATGCTTGGTTTTCCAGATATATATGAGTTTCATGCAGTATGTCTTGGTGTATGAGTCTAAGCTACCTGCTTCCTAAAGGTATTTTTCTCATCTTTGTTGCAAGTTGTAGATGGTGGTGTGAAGCATGGGTGTAATGATGCCATAGAAGACAATAATGAATTTGTTTTTACCTTGGAAAACCTGTGAATGAGATTTTAATAGGCTGTGAAGTACCTGGGGGAAGAACAGCAGGTAACACAAATGCAGTGACCACAGTTGAAATCCCATGGTGTCATTAACCTTAGAACAGCCCATAATACTTCCAGAGGGAGAAGGGATATTTGGCTGGGGACTATCTAGTGCTTTTGTCATTTCATAACTATCTTGACATT
The DNA here is from genome assembly GCF_009761245.1 of Sapajus apella. Classification (NCBI taxonomy): domain Eukaryota; kingdom Metazoa; phylum Chordata; class Mammalia; order Primates; family Cebidae; genus Sapajus; species Sapajus apella. The sequence goes on from NW_022437055.1 coordinate 1,810,898, forward strand.
AACAAACAAATTTCACCTGAAATTCCCCAACAGAGCTGGAATGAGGCAGGACATATAAACTGGTTTCCTTGGAAAATGTTGGTTATGTAGAAGATAGTGCATTGTTACTTCTGGACACTGGTGGAATCACCTCCCAGCAAATAGTTTTAAAAATGGGAGTATGGGAAGTGAGAAAATTTCCTCCCAAGCCATCAAGGAAAGAAAAAAATTACTGCTTCAGAAATCTGGGCACTATTTGAAGAACGGAGCTGTTTCGCTATGTTTGCCACTGAAAACTTTGCACTAGTCTAACCTAGACTTGAGGAACTACAGCTCTATCTGAATGCAGAATATAGAGGGAAAGCTGCCTCTTCGTTGAACCAATGAAAAACTGTACATTGGTCATGTTTCAGGACTCTAAACCATACCTGCTGCTGCTTTTACGGTTTGAAGCTGTTTAAATAAACTGCCCAGGGCCCACCTTGAGCCATTGTCTGCTGGGCTTCTCCATCTTTGGTGGAGATAAATGCTTCTGCCTGAGTTTATCTCAGGCTCTGAAGAGCAAAGATTGGCGAGCAGAGACTAATCTCTTCAAATTCTCTAGACTACCTGAGGCCAGGTTATCTAGGGGATCTGGCTTCCAAAGGAGAAATTAGAACATAATAGGAACCTGTGTGGAAAACATGTGGAGTCACTGAGGGAAGCTAATGTAAAGCTTAAAAATCCCTCCCTGTTTCTCTTCCTTCTGTTATTCAACTTCCTGCAGCCTGTAGCCTCTCAAACTCATGGATATCCAGTTTACTTATTTTTTGTGATGGAGAGCTCATTACAAAAATGAGAAAAAATGTCGGAAAAGCTCTAGCTGTTTCTTGTTACCCTATGGAGTCACAAAGAGTAAATTTAAACTTTCTTCAAAATGACAACTTTTCTAATATTCAAGATAGCTCTTATTGCCTTCATCACCTAATACCTTGATTATTCAATATCCCCCAACAAATCTACCAAATCTCTATTCTTCTTTCTAATCTATCCTGCAAAAGTGTAATCTCTATACAGGGCCCTTTTATCTCGTTACTTTTCTGCTACAGAGCCTAAAATGCATTCCAACTGTTTATGTTTGTCACCGTCTTTTAGAAATCAGGTCTATTGAGGTATATAGAGTAAAATTTACCCATTTTTAGGTTTACAGTTCTGAGTTTCAGAAAACATACAGTCATTTAACTATCACCACATAAATACATGGAAAATGCTCATCAACCCATATGTCTCTACGTGCATCTTTGCAGCCAATCCCTCCATCCATCCTTACTCCCATAACCACTAATTTAATTTCTCTCCCTTTTCCAGAAAGTTAGGTAACTGGACTATGGAATATACAGCCTTTTGTGTTCTTCTTTCACATAGTACAATGCTTTTGAGATTCGTACATGTTGTGGCATGTATCAGTAGTTTGTTCCTTTCATTGGTAATATTGCTCCATTCTGTAAATATACTACAATTTAATCATCCATTCAGTGGTCGATAGAAATTCAGGCTTATCCTGCTTTGTTAGCTATTTTGAGTAAATCTGCTAGGAGCATTTTCATATAAGTCTTTGTAGATATATGCTATTATTTCTTTTGGATAAATACATAGGAATGAGGTGGCTGGATCATAAGTTGTTTAAATTTATTAGAAACTAAACTGTTTTCCAAAGGGGCTATACTCTTTTCCTTTCCCAACAGCAATGTGTATGGTTTAGTTGCTCTGAAACATCATCAGGTATTGTCAGGAATCTTTGCTTTGTTTTGAACATTCTAGAAAATGTGTATGGCTATTTTATTGTGAGTTTAATATGAATTTCTCTAAAGAATAGTTATATTGGATATCTTGAAGTGTTTGTTTAAAACTTCTCAAATTTTCTTTGGGTTGTTTGTTTTCTTATTATTGAGCTGTGAGAGTTATTTACATATTCTGGATACAAGTCCTTTATCAGACATGTGTTCTGAAAATATTTTTGTCTGTCTGTGACTTGCCTATTTATTTCCTTAACAGTGTCATTCGAATTGTAGAGGTTTGGAATGATAGTCAAATTTATTAAATTTATTTTTGTTGTCTATGTTTTTTGTGTCTTTTCTAAGAAATCTTTGCCTAACACAGATCACATTAAGTTTCCCCAGAAGTTTTTTGGGTTTTGGCTTAACATTTAGAACTATGATCCATTTGGAGTCAGCTTTTAAATATGGTACAGAGTATAAGTTAAAGGTCATTTTAATGCATGTGGTGGCCCAATTGTTCCAACATTCTGTGCTGAACATATCCTTTCATCATTAAATATTTAGTCGCCTTTGTAGAAAATCTGTTGATCATATGTATTTTGGATCTCTTTCTAGACTCTGTTTTGTTTCATTGATCTGTCACATTTTCCTGATTATTGTAGCTTTCCAGTAAGTCTTGGAAGCAGGTAATGTAAGTCTTCCAATGTTGTTCTTTTTCAAAATTGTTTTGGCTATTTTAGACAGTATAGCTCAATATAAAACAGTGCCTTTAAAAATTGAAAAATCATTTTTCAAGGACGATTTCAATCACTCTTTTTTCTAAATAAATATAAATCAATGATTGAAAATCATCATGAGATCTATTTAGAAAAGGGGTAATTATCCCCATGACTTCCCCATTTAACAGTCCAATATGGCCTGTTCTTAAACCTAGAAAGGTTGAATGGAACCTCATAACGGCTTATCTCAGCTTTAATTCTTGGTCCCACCCATTAAACCCTGTGTATTAATCTCGTATTATTGCTGTAACAAATTACCACAAATTTAAGGGCTTTAAATACCCAACTCTATTATATTACAAGTCTGTAGATCAGAAGCCTGACTTGAGTTATTAGGTTAATATCAAGGTGTTGAGAGAACTGTTTCTTTCTAAAATCTCTAGGGAAGAATTTGTTTTCTTGCTCTTTCCAGCCTCTAGAAGCTGTCCACATTACTTGGCTTGTAACCCCTTTACATCTTAAAAGCTGGCAACGGCCAGTTGTGTCTTTCTCATGTCACATTACTCTGATGCTGACTTTTCTTCTACTTCCCTCTTCTACATTTAAGGGCCTTGTATATTTATTTGGGATCACCGGATAATCCAGAATAATTGCCCTGATTTAAGATCACTGAAATATGGAATTTATATTCCATACGAAACATTAGTTTTTTTCGGCCATCTAATATTTTCTCTCTATATATATTGATATAGAATGTATTTATGTATTATTAATTATAAAAATATATTTAATATAACATACTTATATGTTACATATATAATAATATGTATATTCATAGGTTCTGGGGGTTAGGACATGACATTTTTCTGAGACCATTAGTTTGCCTACCACAGTCATGATGTATTTTCCTTAGTATATATTGCTAGGTTCTGCTTGTTAATATTTCCTTAAGGCTTTCCACATTTTTTCTCCTGAGGAATTTTTTTCTGTACTTTTCTTGACTTGTGATGCCCTTGTCCAGTTCTGATATCAGGTGGTGTATTGGTGCAATGTGCTGGACAGTGTTTCTTAGGCTTATCTTTTCTGGAAAAGTTTGTTTGTAATTGATATTATTTTTTCATTAAATGATTGGAAGAATTTGCCACCAAAGACACATGTGACTGAAGTTTTTTGTTGTTTCTGTTTGTTTGGATGCTTCTAACTATGAATTTAATTTCTGTAGTAGCTATAGGACAATTTAGGTTGTTGATTTTTTTCTTGAGTGAGCAATAGTAGTGCCTTTCAAAGAATTTGTCTATGTCATCTATGTGATCAAATTTATTGGCATAAATTGTTCAAAATAGCCCGTTACTATATTTTTTAATTTCTGTAAGATCTGTAGTAATGCCCTTCCTTCCTTTCTAACATTGATAATTTGTGTCTTCCTTTTTTCTTCTTGATCCATCTGGCTTGAGGTTCATATGTTTTATCGTTCTTCTCTAACAACCAGGCTTTGGTTTCATTAATTTTTATTGATTTTCTGTTTTCACTGCCATTGATATGTGCTCTTTGTATTTTCTTACCTTCTTCTGGCTTTAGAATTTATTTTTGCTCTTTTTTTCTAGTTTCTTAATTTAGAAGTTTGGATAATTGATTTAAAAGCTTTATTCTTTTCTTATATAAGCTTTCTCTGCAAAAAAAAAAAAATCTTTCTCTAAGCATGTTTTATGTGTGTCCCACATATTTTGATATGATGTTTTTCTTTTCATTAAATTCAACATATGTGATAATTTCATTTGTAACAACTTCTTTCGTCCATCTTTTTAGAATAGTGTTTATTTAGAATAGTGTTATTTACTTTTCACCTAATTATATATTTTCTAGAATATCATTTCAGGTTTAATTCTGTTGTAGTCAGAAAATACTTTTTTGACTTCAATTATTTTAAATGAATTGTGTTTCCTATGGCCCAGAAAATAGGCCATTTTTGTTGCAAGCACCACATGCACCTTACACTGATACATATTGTATTGTTGGCTGGAGTGTTCTATAAATGTCAGTTAAGTCAACTTTGTTGACAGTGCTGTATAGATCTTCTGTATTCTTATTTATTTTTGCCTGCTTGTTCTATTACTAAATGAAAGAAAAATGCTGAAGTCTCCAACTGTAATAGTGTATTCATCTTTGTTTCCTTCTAGTCCTAACAGTTTTTGCTTCATGTATTTTAAAATTCTATTGATAGGTACATACACATTTAAAATTATATTGTTTTCTTAACAAATTGAATTATATATCATTGTGTAACATATCTATTCAGCTCTGGTGGTAATATTACTTACTCTGAAGTGTTCTTGGTGTGATATTAATTAATACAACCATTCTATCTTTCTTCTGGATAAGACTTACATTATATATCTTATTTTTATTTTATTTTTCATCTATTGATGTTTCTTCTAAACAGTGTCCAGTTGAGTCTTGCTTTTACAGCCAATCTCAGAAGATTGAACTGTTCTGTAGGTGTTCAGATAGTTTACATTTAGTGGAATTATTGATATTGTTATACTTACAACTATACCTTGATAGTTACTTTTGTTCATCTGATCTGTTCTTTGGTGATTTTTAGTTTCTTGTTTTCCTTGGAATAAATTGGGTAATCTTTATGATTCCAATTTGTTTCCTCTATTGACTTATTTATGCCTTTTTTGAAACTGTGTTTAGTGGCTTTACTATAGTTTACAATATATAATTACACCAAATTATATTTTTGTATAAAATTACATATTTTATATATTTATATATTATATATATATTTATATATCACAATATATAGTATACAATATAGTATATATTATATGTTATAATGTGTTATATATATTAATCAACATATTATATAATATATAATAATATATGAAATACATTCATATATTATATATTAATCATATTATAAAATAGAATATAAAAATATATGATATCCATATTTTATATACATTATATATTATAATATATATTTATTTATTGTATACTAATTTATATATTATACTATATATTCCACAACATATAAATGTATATTATTTAAAATGTTATATATAATATATAATTATATTGATAATATACATTGTAATATATAATATATTGTTTTATATAAATATGGAAAATATATAATTGTATATAAAATATATAATTTGGTGTAATAATATATAAATGTATATAATTATACTATTATTATAAATATAAATATATTATATTATTATATAACATAATGTACATAATATATATTATATATTGTACATAATATTATGTACAATATTATCTATTATATAGTATATATCATATAAGATATAGCATATAATATACACTATATATATTATATGTACATAGTACAATATGTTATATAATATGGTATATTTTATACTACATAGTATATACTATATAATATATAGTATATAGTATATGTAACTATATATGTACATATATTAATGTATATATAATAATATATAGCATATACTATATAATATATAATATAATATATACCATATTATGCAATATATTATGTAATATACATTATATAATATATAATATATAATAAATAGTATATATTATAATGCATATATATCATAGAGTATACAATACTGTATATTATATACTATATTGTATAGTATATGCTATATAAGATATTACATATAATATATATGTAATAAAATATAATATATACAATATAATATGTAAATATGTGCTATATAAAATATAAAATATGTAGCATTATATACAATTATATATAATATATACTATCTAATATGTATAATATTTGCTATATGATACATAACATAGATATTATATACCATATTGTATTATATCATAGTATATATTATATAATATAGTATATATCATGTCATATAATTATATTATGGTATATACTATATAATATGTACTGTATAATATATAATATATACCTATGTGATAGTATATATTATATAATATATACTGTATAATAGATTATGTAATTATATAATATATAATATACAAATATATGCTATATATTGTATACTATATAATTATATGATATAATACATAATCTATAATACAGTATATAGTTGTTATATTATTTTACATATATTATGTTTCTTTGGCTTATCTTTTCTGGAAGAGTTTGTTATATATTATAATATATTATATATTATATCATATAATATTGTGTATATCATATATTATTTATTGTGTATTATATTATATAGTACATATTGTATTTTATTATACTATATTATATATATTATAATATAATACAATATAATGTATATAATAGACTATAATATGTATAATTATATACTATGTGTACTTATATATTTTTATATACAATTAGAAATATACATTTAATGAAAGCTCACCTTCAAATGATATCATGCAACTTCATATATAGTGTAAGAACCTTACACCAGTATGTTTACAATTTCTTCTTCACATCTATTGTGCTATTGTTGCCATACGTTTTGCTTATACATCTTACAAACCTCACCATACATTGTTACTATTTTTGTCTTGGAACTGTGTGTTATCTTTTATAGAGATTAAAATATTCAAAGGATGCCTGTGAATAGTTTCATTTTTACTATTCCTGGCACTTTTCGTTTCTTTCTATAGATCCAAGTTTCCATCTGGTGTCATATATTTTGTGCCTTAATTACTTCCTTTAACATTTCTCATAACACTGGCTTGCTAGAAGTAAATAATCTCAGTTTTTGTTTGAGAAATTCTTCATTTTCCCTTCATTTTCGAAAAATATTTTCATTAGGTTTAGATTTATGGTTTGACATGTTTTTCTTTCAATTCTAAGGATGTCACTCAATTGTTTTCTGGATTGCATAGTTTCTGATTCAAAATCTACTGTGACTCTGATTTTGTTCTGTGTTTACCGTCTTTTTACCATTAATATTTTTGTTTTATAGTTGGTTTTCTATCTTTATGTTGGTGTGTGTGAGTGTATCTGTTTGTGTTTATTCACAATTTGTTTCTCTGAGCTTCTTAATGTGTAGTTTATAGACTTTCATTATTTTTGGAAAATTCTGTCATTATGTTTTCAAATAATTCTTCTGTCCATTTTTTTCTGCCTTCCATTTCTGAGACTTGAATTACTTGCATTTTTGTCAACTGTATATTGTCTTACACCTTTTTGATACTTATTCTTTTTACTTTTCTTTCTTTTGCATTGTAGTTTAGGTAATTTATAATGACTTATCCTGAAGTTTACTATTCTTTCTTTGACTATATCCATTTATTAATGACTCTATCAAAGCCATTCTTCATCTGTGTAATTTTATTACAGCATTTCTTTCTTATTGTGGGGTTTTAAAAATTTCTAGCATTTTCCATTTCACTTTTTCACATTGTTTTGATTGCTATGCTAAAATTTCCCATCTGTTCATACATGCATTTCCATATTTTCTGCTATATCAGTTATATTAATTATAGGTATTTTAAAGTGTCTAATCATTCCAATGTTTGTATTATCTCTAAATCAGGTTTGATTGATTGCTTTATTTTCTGACATTTGCTTATTTTTTATTGCCTTTGTGTTTGCATCTTATTTTTTATTTTCTACAATGTGTACAGAAGAATAGTAGAGACTAAGGTAAATAGTAGCTGTGCCTGGAAATAGCATTCACTCTTCCTCTATAAGGCTTTTTAATTATGAAATTAAATCAATCACTCAGGAGTTGAGCAAGCCTTATGATTTGTACTGTCATTACCATCAGTACACCACAGGTTTTAAATTCTCCTAGTGGACTGCTGCTGCTACCATATGCTTGGAATTAAAATTGTGTATCTAGAGAGTTTTTCTCAGTGATTCTACTTCCCTTTCAGTTTTCAGCTGCTCTTGCACGCCTGGGCCACAGAGGGGACTCTCTCTCCATGTTCTTGCCCTTCCTCCAATAGTAAAATGCTTTTGCTTGTTATTTGGTGCTCACTGCTCACAGGGAAGTGGCACGTTCTCTGTTGTTATGGTCCAGTCTCAATCTCTGGCAGGCCCTGCACACATGAGCTTCAGAAATGGGGCTTAGTAGTGTTCTTCACAGTGACAATGAAACTCTGCTTTGTATCTGTCGTTGTTCTGACCAGGAATTTCCTGTCCCTCTTCCAGTAGTAGAACACCTATGTTTGGTATAGTTGTAGGATCCTGTGCCCAAGAACGTTCTCTGCCCCTTCTCTGGAGGAGAGGGTTTTGCTTATATTCTTTCCCCAGGAAGGATTTTTCTTGAGTCCTCGGGACAAGAGAGTTTATACTCTCCCTCAGAGGGTTCACACCCTTCCCTCAGAGGCAGACACTTTTTGGTTCTACTCTTCCCCAGAAGTAAGAGTAGAGTTGGAAGTAGGGGAGTTCCTGTTTTACCCCTACGATCTTAAGGCTTTTGCTTCATAGGAGAGAAGAGTCTGAGAATGCTGACAGGGAAGCCCTTCCCCCAGCTGTCATCATGAACACCCAGTGTATGCATATGGAAAATTGCATGTGTGTGAATGCAAACTCCCTTTGTGTCAGGAACAACGAGCAATTGTAAATTGACACATTATTTCACACTCTTCCCTAACCTGTATCTTATGTTGAAATGAAGGCGGTCTTTGCATTATTCCCATACATGGCTTCAAACCTGCCTCTGTATTTCCTTATGCTGTACCTCTTGCATGGAAAGCCCTCTTCCTTTTTATATAAATTTCCAAATCCTTCCTAGTCAGGATCAACTTTTATTTCCTCCTTGGTAATTCCAGCCAACTTTAATTTCTTCCTTGTTGATATCTCTTATTATTTTTAATCTATTATTGCCTCAAATTTGCAAATGGACATTTAAATGTGTACAATTTAGTGCTTTATTACACTGTATTATATTGTTATCTAATTGTGTTGCAAGACCTAGCCAGCTATACAATACGTTCCCACTGTCCTAGCAATAAAATTTAGTTACAAAAAAATGTATTAACCTCCTCTTGTGTCACATTGACTGCAATAACAAAACAAACACAGCTATTCCAGCTTCTTTTGATTAGTGTTTTTATGGCATTAGCCCATTAGCAGATTAGTTTGACAAATTAGCTCTGAAAGGCAGTGTAATGTTGCAGAAAGAGCATTCTCATTTAAAGTCCAATGGCTCTGAATTGCAATTTTGGCTCCCCCATTTATTAGTTGTGTGACTTATGGCAAGTATGTAACTTCTCCTGAAGATTAAATGAGATAATATTGTCTACTGGGCAGAGCGAAGATAGTCTAGGATGAAGAGATATAAAATGGGTTAAGTTTGCTGTGGACAAGAGAGGGTAAAATTCTGGAATGTAGAAAAGGGTAAAGCCAAAATAGGACTTTACTCGTGTGTGTGTGTGTGTGTGTGTGTGTGTGTGTGTGTGGTGGAGTGTGTGGGGCAGTGGCAGCAAAGGGTAGTACAGCAAGGAATGTAGTGGTTTAGTTTTAAAAGTATTGGCAGCAGAATGATAAATATCTAGGTTCAAAACCTACCTCTCACACTAATTAGCTTTGTGGATCTTAGGCATGTCATTACATCTTACGGAACTTCAATTTCTATACCATTAAAATGAAGATGGTCATTAAATCTGCTTGCATAATTTTAGAGCGCTGTCTCCAAAACTAAAAGAAGTAACTGCGACAGCAAGTTATAAATTATAAAAAGTTCCAGAAAAAGGTATGGCATTTGTAACAATGGTGACCTAAAGAGGGAAACAAACAAGTTCCCCACACTTCCAGCCCTGTTCTTGGCAAAAACAATGTAAGTCAAGTTGCTACCAGATCAATTCCCATTCAGAGCAGGGCTTGGGACTGTGATCACAGATATGATTTAGGACCTCAGTTTTCTGATATTGCTTTAATCACTATCTCAGATCTAGTGCAGCCTCAGGGAGGCTAGATGTGAAGTTGATTGTTATGATCTGAATGTTTGTGACTCTCCAAAACTCATATGTTAAACCTAATCTCCACTGTGACAGTATTAAGAGGTGGTGCCTCGTGTATACCTATGTAACAAACCCTCATGATCTGCACATATACCCCAGAACTTAAAGTTTAATAATAATTAAAATAAGAATAAGTTTAAAATATTGCAAGCATTACTAAAATATGATGTAGAAACACAAAGTGAGCACATACTGTTGGAAAAATAATGCTGATAGATTTTCTCCAAGGATGTAGGGTTGCCACAAATGTTCAATTTGCAAAATTGCAGTATCTGAAAAGTACGATGAAATAAAGCATAATAGAACAAGGTATGCATATGTATACTTACATATTTACTTTTGCAAAGGGTCTCTTAAAATGTTTCACTTATTTTTTGTTGGTTCCTTTGCCTTATTATCAAGTTATTGTTTATATATTCCAGATAGAAGTTGTTTGTAAGCTGTATAATTTTCAAATAGTTTTCTTTCACACTTTGTTGTTCACTTTCTTAGGGATTGATTTTTTTTTCTTCTTGTTCTCACTTCTTACAGTAAAATTTTAGATAATTGATCTTAGACCTTTCTTCTTTTTGAAGGTAAATATTGATGGCTGTAAATTCCCCTCTAAATTCTGTTTTAACAGAATCTCACAAATTTTGACATGTAGTACTGTTATTATTAATTTGTAATTTAACTTTATTATGATCAGAGGACATATTTTGCATGATTTCAGTTATTTTAAATTTACTGAGACTTTAACAAAATAGGTTATATCTTTTAGAATGGTTTTATTTTATTTTATTTTTTTGATTACTTTTTTATTGCATTTTAGGTTTTGGGGTACATGTGAAGGACATGAAAGATTGTTGCATAGGTTTTAGATTTATAGAAAAATTGAGATGATAACATAGGTTCTCATATACTCTGTACCCTGTTTCCTCTCTTTATTAACATTGTACATTAGTATGATTGTTGCATATCATTGTACTACATATCATTAGTATGATATGTAGTATAATTGTTGCAATTAATAAATCAATATTGACATATTATTATTAACTAAAATGTGAAGTTTATTAAAAAAGAGGTGGTGCCTTTGAGAGGTGATTATGTCATGAGGACTCTACCCTCATAAATGGGATTAGTGCCCTTATAAAAAAGGCTTGAGGGAGCTTGTTCACCCTTTGCCCTTCGACCACGTTAGTATGCAGCAAAAATGTGCCATCTTTGAAGCAGAGAGCATAGCCTCACCAAACACTGACCATGCTGGCATCTTGATCCTGAACTTCTCAGCCTCTAGAACTGTAAGCAATAAATAATGTTGTTTGCAAATTACCCAATCCAAAGTGCTTTGTTATAGCAGCCAGAACAGACTAAGACATTCCTTCAACAGGAGCAGGACTTGCGTAAGGATTTGGAAAATGCAAATTCAAAAGTGAAACCTGGTTCAGAAAATTTTGAGTTGGGACAAAATATCCTGTAGACAATGGAGTGTGGTGTGGGGATAATAGTTTGCCCTTCAATAATATAGTGAAAGAGAAAAATATGGTCTGTGGGGGTATTTTCCTATTTCCAGCTCTGAGTTTTACTTTATTCCAGAGAATGGTGACTGTCAAGTAAACATGCTAGTATTTCTCAAACTCCAGCTGCCAAGGATGGGCAATAAATTGTATTGTGAATTTGTACAACAGCTTCTGTTTTTAAGTGATCACATTAGGGAAAACTTCATATGCTGGGGCAGGTAGATAGGAGTAGTGGGATGCTACCACGTTGGGAGCATTCTGTTTGTTTAATTAGCCCAGAAACTCGGACTAGAGTCTGAAAGTATATTTGTGTTGTGTGTATGTGTAATCATACACATTTGTATGTTTTTATCTGTGCATATTCATGGATTTATATCTGTATGATAGTACGCTTCTGCCTGGTTGTTTTTGTTACCTTTAGCATGTGTCTCAATCTGTATGTGTGTCCTGTTAACATTTGAGTTTGTGTCTGTATGTACATACTTATCAGGGTTCTGGGATTGTTTTAAGACTTTGGTAATCTATGGACTCTTTCTTATAGGATAAGCTTGTGAACAAAAGGAGGTGCTTGTTCAGTCTCAGAAAATTACAGGCTAGATTGGAATTTGCTCTGATATTCCAAGGCCACCCCCTCCGTCAATGCCTCCTTTCTATTCCCACCCCAACAACGCATGCTACGTTCTGATTGCTCCCAAACCCTACCCAGATCATTTTCCCACAGAGATAGGGTTCTGTTGAGGGATGATTGAGACCATTCCACACCTGTCCTTTGAATGAGTGGAAGATGAGGTGTCACCAGAGCAGAGGGCTTTGTTCCTCATCCCTGCTCCCCTTCTGTTATTAAAGAATTGCAGTTCTGGCCTCAATTCTTTCATGTTTACCCGTCTGGAGGTCTGCTTTCTATCCTTTTAGGCAAATTTCAGAATGGGGCTCAGGGACTGAACTTTTGGAGAAAGGCCTGCCTCCTTCAGAGAAAGTCTGTGGTTAGGTTGGTGCAAAAGTAATTGCAGTTTTTGCCATTGAGAGTAATGAGATCTAATAATGAGAAATTGAACTTTTCAGCAATGCTTGTAGGCTGCCTTAGAAACTCAGCCCTACTCCTGTGTTCTAATGAGAGGGCAGGGGTACTTCCTTAGGCAGGCCTCTGATTCATTTATTCAGCAAATATTTGTGAAATACCTATCCTGCATAGCTCCAGCTCTAGGAGTAGAATTCTTCTTTGCCAGACTCTTCCTTTGGACAGGATCCTTTGGGAGACAATGGCTAGGAGTGACTTGTGGTAGGAATTGCAAACCAGGCTATGAGGGAGACCAGTAAACTTCAATACCCTACAGGAAATGTAGAACTCTGTGCAGTTCCTTAATCCCCAAAGATAAGACTGTCTGGAGGTCATGGTTCCGCTTTTGTTTCTGTTGTTGATTTCAAGCTGGCTACCCCATGATTGGCAAAACCTGTGGATTCTACCTTCCCTTTCTTCACTTTCTTTTTTCTATACTTCAACGCCATTTTCTGAAACTACTCAGGAGCCCCAGTACATGAACCACAAGGTGCTTCTATGGACGGCAGCCACCCAGAGTCTGATTCCTGCCCTTCACTTCCGTTAATGCAGGGTTGAAAGTGGCTTTTTCTGAGTCATCCTCCTTAAGAGTCAGAAACATACACACTTGGGAGAGAAGACACCTTGGTTCTGGCTGAATCCTTGCTGCAGAGCCAGAAAAATGTCCCTTTTCTAGCTATTGAAGAGTTATATGTGAACAATCTTTAAGGCCCTTCTACTCTGACATTCTATGATTACTTTTAAAAATGATTACGTCAAGCCACTTCATTCTGCATTATCAAGTGCTAGGGACAACGTGGAATAGATGTACTCTCTGAGAACTAAAGTTCCTGTCATTTACTTATAGATTTGAAAAGGAAAGGAGTTGACATTTATTAAATGTACTATGAGCCAGGCACTCTCTTATGTTGTCCATTATTTCAATAATAATTCATAACCTGAAGAAATTTGGGGAGGATAAAGTGAGTGTTTATGTGAAGCAGAGTACAATGCCTGACAGGAAGTCTGCACTCAGTAAATGTCATTCTCTGGGCTCCTCCTTCAGCTCCTCTTCCCCAACTCCCACCATTTAAAAAGATAAAGAAACAGATGCTCAGAGGGATTACATAGCTGCCCAAAGTTACCCAGATTTTCAGCTCCAGGGGCCATGTGTATCCGTTATATTACGCTGCCTCTGTGGTGTGAAGTCTATAATTATTGCCCTTGTGGACCTGCTCCAAGCAGGGCTTCCTTGGAAGGCTCCTACTTTCTGACCCAGTTCCTCTTTGAGATCCAGGCCTGTGTTTGGAACGTGGTCATCCAGAGATCTCAGGTGAAGCACACATTTCCCTTTGTAGTATTATAACTGGTCCCACAGAGCGTGAGCCCTCCAGGTAGACATCGTAAACTTCAGACTCTCATTCTTGCCCAACCATTCCTTAGGGCAGTTCTCTGCTTACCTAGGCAAGGATTCTCTGGAACCTCTGCCCTCCAGCTCTGTTCCCCTGACACAGATATGGGAAGATGACCATATCGGGGAAGAGCCAAGGGGCCATTTTCAAATAATAGAAAAGGTAAGTTTGCTTGCTCAGGACTGAATTCAGAAAATCATATCTGTGGCTGGCAGAATATTGAGCACTGGAGCAAGAATGGAGGGTATGGGAGTAGCTACAAACAGAGATGAGAATAAACACTGACCCTAGCGAAGGAAGGAAGGAGGTAGGTTGGCAGTTGCCTACTGAGAGTTATTTTCATTGGCCTACATGTTAGTAGGGTTGAATAGGGAAATTGCTGAGCCAAATGACAGAAGACTGATTTTATTTTTCAAGCCTACAGCACCCTGTATTCCCAGGCGGTCTCCCATCCAAGTACTAACCAGGCCCGACTCTGCTTAGCTTCCAAGATCAGACAAGATCGGGTACGTTCAGGGTGGGATGGCTGTAGACCAGAAGACTGATTTTAAAGGCAACTTCATGACTTAAAGATAATCTTCTTATGAAATCATTAAGTCGATTTGTTCTACAGTAGGCTTTCCTGTGTTGCCCTTTATTTAGCAGAAGGTGCCACGGAGTTATATTTTTAGTAGTAAAGGTGATTTTGCATGGATCATGTCTCACTCTGGTCTAGTACCCAGTGTGCATAGAATAATCCTGGGTTTAGAATGGCATCAGGGTATCTTTTGTATGAGATTAGGCAGGTGGTTCAGAAATTCTGTTTCATGGTAGCTAGACTTGATGGTTCCTTCCATCTCCAGGGTTACCAGCATTTTTTAGCTCTCTTTCTTTCTCCTCCTACCCTCAGCCACGCTCTCCCCACTTCCTCCTTACACAGGATACTTTCTCTCCCAGACTACAGAGGGCATCCCACCTAACAGAACCCTAGTGCTGGGGACCAACAATCTGGGCCTCCTAGTGGTGTACGTGATGATCCAAAATATATTGCTTTGCATACAGAAAAACATAATTTGCCTTCCAGAAGTAGTACAATATTCTGGAAAGAGTGCAGGCTTTGAAGACAGACAAACATAATTTTCAGTTCAGATTCTGCCATTTCCTGGCTCTATGATGCTGAACACATCAGTCAAACCTCCTTGAGCTCCATTTTCCTCATCTGCAAAATTGGGATTATCCTGGTTCTCATCTGCTAGAGGTGTTGTGAAGGTTTACTGAGACAATTTATGGAAAGAATTTAGCTCAGTGCTTGGCACAGAGTATGTGTTGAATGAATGAATGAGTGCATATTGGTGTTATTCTTTCCTTCCATCCCTATGATGAAGTGCTGTTAAAAGGCTTCTGCTATTGTTTAATTAAGTGGTAAAAGCATGGATATAGAATTCAGTCAACTCATGGTCTGCTGTGTGATCTTAGTTAGTAGTTTAAAAATTCTCTGACCCTCAGTCTCTTTATGCATGAAATCTGGATAACAAGGCCAAGTGTGCAGGGCTGTTGTAAAGATTAAAGGAAATAATGTATTTGATAGCACAGGACCTGGAATGATTGATTGATTCGGTGGTGAGTGATTGATAATGCTAGGTCCTTTACACTGCCTTCTCCTAGGCACTTTCATGTAAGCTTAGTTAGTTCTCATAACAACCATGTGAAATACGTATTATTATCATAATGAGATAATGTATGTGGAAGGCATCCAGTACAATATGATGCAGGTGGTCAGTAAGTGTTTATTTCTTTCCCTTTCTTTTTCTTCATTAAGCCAATTATCATCATGCCAACAATCATGCTTTTGCATGAACTATGTAAATATTTTAAAGAACGAGGTGCTAATCTTATATTGTTATCAATTTATAAGGCAGTCTGGACTTCTGGCTTATAACCAAAAGTATGTTGGTTTTAATAAGATAACAAAAGATTACAGACTTTATAGGTATAAATTGCTACCCTAATTCCTGCTTTATTATAGTGAGTTATGAATAGATAAATTTGATATTTCAGAATGTAGCAGTCATTAAGAAAGCATTTTCATATAAATTATAGTTTTACATAATAATGCCATGCTTTCCTTAGCATCTGAAAGTACTCTTCTTTACTTACCATGAGAAGGAGAAAATTTTGGATCTATATTTGTAGAACTGGGGATTAGATAGGGTTGAGTTCTTTGGACTTGAAACTGATCTCTTACCTTGTTTCATACCTTACCCTCTATTATCGTCCATGTTGTGTATTAGAATATGATTTAGAGAGGGCCAAAGAATGGGTAATATTTGCGGGACAGAAAGCTTTATGGTGAAGAGAAATCTCATCTGATCTAGGAACAAGTTATTTCACATTCCTTTTCCTCAGTTTCATCATCTGCAAAATAAATAGAATATTAACATTTACCTGATGAGGTTGTTTTGAAGATTAAATAGATAAGTTATGAATAAAGAAGTTAATCCATCTAAAGTCTTTATCATAAAATTCACCATGTAGTGAAGACTCAATAAATGTTAACAGCTGGCAGTGCTATAACCACCACCACCACCACTACTGCCACTACAATGATAATGATATGACTGTTATCTTCAAACACTACAGAATGGTTAAGGAATTGGATATTCTGTCTCATGAAGTACTTCTGTTCTCTGAAGGGTGGGCTGAGAACTTTCTTAATTTCAACTCCCTTTTTAAAATCCTTCCAAGGGCTCTGTGTCCATATTGCTTGAGTTACCATGGAAAGTCTGGGATCAAAGCTGGTTCTTGGTACACTAAGGCTCTTTGGGGGTCATAGGTGGATCATTCGTAGAAGATGTAGGAAACTGGGCTGAATGTTATTTGAATGCAGAAAAACCCTTGAAAATTTTTGCAATTTGAATTGTGATAGTTTCTATTTTAATTTTTCCTTATTCTCACCAAGTGAGTTTTCTTAGTTTTGTTGAGTCTCAGCTGATCAGAATTTTACAAGAAACTTAAATAAACCAGACGGTTATATAGGTTTTATCTAGGTGTCATGCATATTCAAGGAAGTAGGAAGAAGGGAATACAAATAGGTTTATTGAATTCTCTTTTTTGAAAAAACTGACCAGTTGCTTGGCTGCTCTGAAGACTAAATTAATACAGGTAGATCTCCTAAGTGGCATATCGATGGCTCAGGTGGGAACAGTGAACCTGGATGTGTAGTCTGGAAATTTTCAGTAAGTTACAGACCAGTGTGTGAGCATGACTTTACTAACAATAAAAATGGGAGATAATGAAAGCCATGAAATGATGAGTTGTTCAGATCATCTGTGTGAAGGCAGAGGGCTAGACACTAGTGGTCTCTGTGGTTTCTTCTACCTCCAGGACCTTAGGATTTTAGAATGTCTTACTCTAGTACCAATCTTTCTTTAGATGGTTTTCTTAGAAACACCCACTTTCCTTCTTCTTTCCATGCCTTATATTCTTTATATTCTTCCTTCCCAAAATATTTTATTGAATGCACACTAAATGCCTAAGCACTGTTCTAGGCATTGGAGCACAGAATAATCAAGACAAATGCTCCTCAACTCTCATGGGCTTGGCAATTTCTAATATTCTGGGATGCCCCTAGTCTGATGGTAGGAAAAAGATGGCTCCTCAGTCATGGTTTAACTTTATCTTACATATACGCAATTTCTTATAAGTGAGTTTCCCCCACTTTTCTTTGACTTGCAGGTTTTGAAATCTTGGTCAAAAGAAAAATCTTTTAGAATACAAATGATCAGGTTGAGATGACATACAAGTGAGGCTGAGGTGCCTCTGATACAGCCTCATAGCTTTAGCAGCTCAAGGTCTCTTCTGCTTGCTATGCTCACCTGGATTATAGAGAGGGTGTGAGGTGTGTATAATTAAAATAAGCCACCAAGCAAACAACCAAACAGGATCACAAGGAAAAACAAAATTCAAACCAAACTGAAAGATAAAAAGAAAATAAACACACAAAATTCCTCTTTCCAGTGGGCCCCACAGAGGTTTCTTTCTTTGTCTTTGAAGGGCTCAGTCCGTTTTTCTTTTAGTAATCTGATTTGATATTGAGGCTGCAGCATTAACACCTGGTAATTAAATAAATGGTCAGTCCATTAGCTTTGTCTAAAAGGGAATTTAGGATCAGGCTGTCTGATCCCCACCAGCCCCTTCCCCTGCAAAAACAAACAAAAACAAAAAAAGAAGAGAAAAGCTTCATCTTGTCATCAGTTGCTGACACTGGCTCTCAAAAGGGAAGGTATTTGTGAAATACCCTCCTAGAAGAATAGAGGAACAAAGTCAGGTGTTCCGTCGGTGTAGACTGGAAGCAAGTCTCAGCATGCTGGGACTCAAGGCACGCTGGTGCCATGGGCAGGAGTTGGAAACTCCAGGCTGTCGTGCTTAAGAAAAAGAAAATTTATGATAACGTTTCATCCTCTCATTCATGAGTACATCAAAAGAGTATTAAGCACTGACTAGATTTGGGAATAAAAGAGTAAACCCATCAAATGGGGAATATGTGGCCTTGGCAGCTGATAATGAGAACAATAATAATAGTGATGGTTGTTATTTTTTATGTATTTGGTATAGGACTTTAACTTTTAAAAATATTGTGTCTCATTTAATCCTCAATGCTCATTTTGTACATCAGTCAAGGTAGATATCATTCTCCAATTTTAGAAATGACGAAAATGTGTCTCAGAGAGGTTAAGCATGTCACTTCAGGTCACACAGCTAATATGAGATAAGCTGGAATTCAAATCAATACCTGTTGATTGGTTCTGAGGGAGTGATTGAGGAAAGACTCCTTTCCTTGGCTTGTTTCAAAGTGTAAAGACACTGCCTTCAGATAGGAAGAATCAAATGGCAGCTCAGACTTCCAGTGAAGCAAGAAACATTTACCAGGCCACAGGCCAGTGTAGAACTGTGCTCTGCAAGCCAATCTGGATGAAAGTGAACTATTTTATTTATTGCCATTTCGATTTTAAGGTTGTGTTCTCTGATTTCAACGTAAAAATGTGGGTCTGGGCTGGTGGAGGGCATCATGTATACCATTCTCTGTCCATCACAGCTACGGTCACACTGTCTCCTGTGTACACTGATGTATGCTTGTGTGCACATATCAAATTCCTTTCCCAGGCCTGCAAACACAAACCAGTCTCACAATTTGCCTAAGACAGGGAAGGTTGCAAAAAGAAGCATATTTTACCATTTCCTGCATAAAAACAAGCAACAGAATTAATTCATTTGTTTGACTTGCCCATTTTCCCAGCAGTTTTCTCAGCATGGGGAAGACAAATTCCTCGCAAGGGAGGACTGTATGTGTGTGTGAGTACGTGTATGAGACCCGCCCTATAGCAAGCACTGTTCTAAAGCTTGCCCTTTTCTCTTAAAATGTTTTTCAAAATTCTGCCTGATAATTATGGATTGTATCTGGAGGCCCACTCGCTAAAAGCAGGTTGAGTCATAAGCAGGTTGTAAGAGTCCAGGAGACCTGCGGTGATGACTAAGAGAGTCATTATTTGATGAAAAGAGAAAAAAAAATAGGTATTGGTTTGAATGGAAGGCTGGGGGAGCATGAAGAACTTCTTGAGCAGGGGAAAAAAAACCCACTTGGAAGCTGGCTGGCAGGGTGAGTGGGGACCGGAGAAAACCGGTCTTGTGCGGTAAGACTTGCTGCTGCATTTTAATCACATCTCCATGTGACTGTTTTTTTTTTTTTTTTCTTCCTCTTTTTGTTTTTCCATCAAGAAAGAAAGGACACAGAGAGAATTCAGCAGTAACCTAGCTCTTTAAACTTTATACTATACTCTGCCGTCTTGCACAATTTAAAATTGACACCTAGAATTTGTAACATAAATTCAAATAGATGCAAATATAGCATACTCTGTCACCCTGTAAATACTGAGATTAAAATTCAACTCTTACATGACTCTTTTAACTTCTTCAGTGGATTCTAAGTACTACAGTATTTTGATATCCATTGTCACCCATTAAAATACTAATGCACAAGATCTCTAACAGTTGGATATTTAACACCATTACCTTTCCTGCTTAAACTCACATTCCCATTCACTTGCCCCTCGGAGTTTCATCCTAACATCTTTCACATTTTTATATGTAAAAGTCTTTATCTTGCTCATCCTATTATGTATCTCAATAAAAATATGTATATAAAATGAAATTTTAAACCAAATTTTTCTGTGACCAGAAGTCTCAAAAGTGTTAAAATAAATAAGTAAATAAATAAAAAAGTGTTACACAGCCTGAAAGTGACAGAGTAGTAGTTAGAATCTAGGACTATGCTCTGACTTCCAGATCTCATCCACTCTGCTCTGCTCTACTCTGGGACCTCAGAGAAGAAAGCGAGTACAGCCATGCTAAGATTCAAGATGTCTGATAGGTAGTCCTTCCTCTTATAAAGTAGGAGGAAGGTAATTGTGAAAGGAGAGGAGAGAAGAGAGGAACCAGAATGACTCCCTAAACTCAAGCAAATATTGCCATATTTCCCCTGGTGGGGCAGCGGGGAGGCAAAATCACCCTCAGCTGAGGACCACTGATCTTCGGCTATGCATACCCTAGTTTGAACATTGATTACTTATCTATCTTATTAGGAACATGAAGAAGGCCCAAATCAGTCAAATGTATTCTTTGCACTTTATTCAGGAAAAGGGCAAAATCTGGTTGTTTGTTTAAATTCTCTTTCCAGGCCAAGTGCAGTGGCTCATGCCTGTAATCCCAGCACTTTGGGAGGACAAGGAGTGTGGATCACCTGAGGTCAGGAGTTTGAGGCCAGCCTGGCCAACATGGCAAAACCCTGTCTCTACTAAAAATACAAAAATGAGCTGGGTGTGGTGGTGTGTGCCTGTAGTCCCAGCTACTCGAGACGCCGAGGCAGGAGAAATGCTTAATCCTGGGAGGCGGTGGTTGCAGTGAGCCTAGATTGTGCCACTGCACTCCAGCCTGGGCAACAGAGTGAGACACTGTCTCAAAAAAAATTAAATAAATAAATAAATAAATTATCTTTGCACATGAGTGGAGAGAGGGGGTCGTTGAAATCATCTCAAAGGTTTTTGGGCCTGATGAAATATTGAACCTCAAGGGAGCTAAGATTAGATTTACACACGCCAGGAAAAGGGGAGAATTGAGAAGAGGAATGAAGTCACAAACAACAAAAATCAAAATGAAAGCTGCCATTTATTTTGTGTTGATTGCTCTGTTCAGTGCTTTACATGGAGAATCTTGTTGAATCATCATAATAACCTAGGAGGTAGTTGTAATCATTTGTTAGGGTGCAAGTTAGGTTGCTGTAACCAAAAGACTAAAAACTTTCAGTGACTTAGATAAAATAGAAATATATTTGTTTCCATGAAAGGGCCAGGTAGACTCTTCAGGGTTATTGTGGCCTCCAGGCTGCTTCTGTGCTGTTGCTCTGCAATTTTCAATCCCCAGCTTCTATCACATGGTCCCAGAAGGCAACTCTGGGTTCTGCTATCATATCTGCATTCCAGCCAGTTGAAAAGATGAAAAGGGGAAGGTGAGAATATATGCTTTTCTTCTAAGGGCACAATCTAAAAGTTACAAACCTCATTCAATTTATACCCTATAGGCTTGACCCACCTTGTAAAAGTAATGTGGACTTTAGCCAAGCAGCCATGTATTCAGCTACAGGGGCAGGTAAGCTACACACTGAGGTCCCACAACCTCTTTCTAGTAAATAAAATTTTAATGGAACATAGCCACTTCAATTCTATGTATCATCTATGCTGCTTTCTCAAAACAATGGCATTCTTGAATAGCTGTGACAAAGACTAGGTCACAATGGTCCACAGAGCTTAAAATATTACTCTCTGGTCTTTAAGAAAAAGTTTGTCAATCTCTTATAGAGCAGAAAAAGGGAATAGATGTTTAGAGACACCTAAGGGGCCCTGTCAAGATTCTTATTTAACAAATGAGGAAACAGAAGCACATAGAGGTCCAATAAATGGCCCCAAGGTCACATATGGATAAGTGGCAGAGCTGAGATCTGAATGTGGTTCTGCTTGGCTCCAAAGGCAAAGCACTGTTCACTACATCATACTGCGTCACGAATTCATATAGCAAATATTTATTATGTCTATTCCGTACCATGCAATGTTGTAGGTGCTGAGGATTCCGTGGTGAATAAAAGAGAGGAAATCTGTGCTCTCATGAAGGCTTCATTAAAGGAAACAGGCCATAGAAATAATTAAATAAAATATATTATACCTCAGAGGTGATACATGTTATAAATAAAAATGTATCAGGAAAGAAGGGAAGACAGTGACAGAGTGGGGTAGGGATTCACTTTTAAAAGAAATGGGTAATTACGGCCTCAATATTAGAGAAACCAAGGAGAATGGGTCTGAGCCAAAGCTCTTGAGGAGGAGGCAGGAGCCTGTGTTAAGAACACCCAGTAAAAACCCAGAGTTTCCCCTCAAAAGAGAAGTTGAACCAAAGGTCAGGAGCTGTACAGGAACTGGAGCCAAAAGAACAAAGAGAGCAGTGTGGGTGCCCATGGCTTGTGTGTGGTGTGGACACTGTGGTAATTGGTACAAAGTGGGTGTGTAGGAAGAAAGCTTGCATGAAGGTACACAACTACACAGAAGAGTTTGCCTTTAACACTTTTAGACAGAATCCTAAAGACTCTTTGCATACAAAGAAAACATGCATGCACAGACATGTATAGGTACAATACCTGTATAATACATTATACAGGTAAATACAATGATAGCAGGCAGTAAGTCAGTGCGACCGATGGAAAGATCATGACTATGGCAGTCCCATGGAACTGTAAATCTCAGCTGTGCCGCACTCTGATTTGATGACTTGAGGCAAATTGTTGGTACTGTTTTGAGTCACAATTTATTGAATGTTTTCTATGTGGCAGGTTATATACATGATCTCATATTTACATAACTCTATAGACAGATGCTAGCAGTATCTTCAACTATCTTCAAGTTAAATTAAGTGGTAAAATTAAGTGGCAATAGGTGACGGTCAAAAAGTAATGAGAAATGTACAATTTTCTTCCTGTCCACTTATATTTCTTTATTTTATTAAGTACAGTGATTAAAAATCTTGGTTAATGCTTCCGTGGGTTTGTTTTTATTAAAAATTTTTTATTTTGTAAACAAGAATATTTAATGCTTATCTAGTGCTTACCGTGTGTCAGACACCATTCTAATTACTTTACATGTACTTCTCAAAACAAAACTGTTAGGAAATACTCTTATGTGCCTCATTTTTTTTTTTTTCTCAGATGAGAAAACAGAGGCACAGAGAGGTTAAACAATTTACCCAAGGTCATACAGCCAGTAAACACAGAGACTGAGATTTGACCCCAGGTAGTCTGGCTCTGGAGTTCGTGTATTTAATCATTACACTACATTGCCTTACAAGAGAGACCAATAACCATATTGAATCAAAAACCATGCTAGCTTCTCTTTCACTGCTGCTGATGCATGTGGAAAGCCTGGTTATTTGTACTTTGTGATCTAACCCAAGGTCACTACCTCTTTAGTGTCAGCACATCTGAAATACAGACCAAGTCCCATGGAGTGAATATTCCACTTCTGGAAGACTAAACTGGGAAACCCAAATTTAAAAAGTGATAGCAAAGATGACAGTATGTGTGCTCTTTGTAAGTGTGACTACCTATAAATGTGTGTTGCATGTGTGTGTTTAGATGTGTACATGTGAGTCTAACCAGTAGTTTTAGATGTCAGTTGCTAGCCTTTCTCCCCAGGAGCCTAAAATCCAACTTTTTATGGGGCAAGACTTAGAAATAAGAAACTCTTGTTTTGTTTCAGGATATATACCTGGTTTTCCAGAATCTACTTTCTCTCTAGAGACCATTGTTCTGCTTCCTCGGGCATGTAACTACCAAACAAGCATGGATGCTCCAGTAACATCAATGAAATGATTCTCTGCTTCAGTCCTAGCATATCAGCTCTCATTTCATGCTCTGATCAAGAAGGCCAAACGTAATTTGCTGTCTGGCTTGCCTCTTCTTTGAATTGTCAGCATTTAGTAAGGATTTTCTGTGGAAATTTCTCCCGTCCAAAACGGTATAGAAGATTCCAAACATGGGCTCGGCACGTCTCCTTTGATTGTGAATTTTGGGACCTCAACTTGTTACCAGTATGATTGTAATCTAGACAGTTACTCTAGGGATGAGGTTAGATTTTTCACTGAGCCATTCCTTCTTCCATTTACTCCCCTCATCCCTATTCTACACCCTGACCAGATGACAGGTTCAGCTGACTTCTAGAAACAGTTTTCTGAGGAATAATTTAACTGGCTCTGATGAGGACCAGTCCCCAAGAAAAGCCCTCATCAGCACAGTGTTGTAATCCCTGATAGAACTAGACTATGTGGAAAATCTAAGTGGTAGAGTGAGCTGACATATTAGTATGAAGAAGCTGACACTTATCAGTAACTAATGACTTCTGTGGGGCCAGAAAATACCACTACGGTGGTGACCGAGTTTATCATACTGGGGTTTGGAGACCTCAAGGAATTAAGTCCCTTGTTCTTTCTGGTGTTTGGGGTTATCTATGTAGCCATCTTTTCTGGGAATCTTCGCCTGATGGTCCTGGTGAGCACTCGATGGAGACATCACACTCCAGTGTTTTTTGGTGAACCTCTCATGCCTGGAGATCTGTTATACAACCAACATTGTGCCCAGGATGCTGGTGGACCTGTTGATGGAAAACAGAGTGATGTCTATGGTAGGTTGTATTATTCAGGTCTACTTATTTGAGGTCCTGGGCAGCACTGAATGTTATCTACTGGCAATGATGTCATATGACTGGTACCCAGCTATCCGTCAGCCCATGCGTTATTCAAAACTAATGCATGGAACCATGTGTGTGGGGCTAATAAGTGGCTCATGAACAGTGGAAGCTGCACACCAGGCTGCTATGGTATCCAACTGGACCTTCTATGGTGACAATGAGGTTAACCATTTATTCTGTGACTTGAAGCCTCTGCAGAAGCTCTCCTGCTCAGAGCCCTATCTGGTTAACCTGGTCTGCAAGAGTCTAACAGCTCTGTTGGCCCCAGCTTCCTTTGGACTAACCCTAGCCTCCTACTGGAGGATTTTTTTCAATGGTCTTGCATATACCTTCCATGACTAGGAGGTAGAAGGCATTTTGCACTTGCTCCTCTTCTCTAGTGATTGTGATCTTGTTCTATGGGATCTTGATCCTGGCCTATGCTGTACTCTTGACAGCTTTCAACAAAACCTTCTCCTTGCTCTACACCATTGCTGCTCCCATGTGTAATCCCCTTATCTACAGCCTCAAACATGAAGATGTCAAGGAGTCTGTGAGGAAGCTGAGGATTTGATCCTACAATGATGAGGTTCATACAACTGACAAAAAGGATGGCAATCTGGAGGTCAAGGCAACGTTTTCATTCTCAAGAAACTTCCGATCAGATTAGGAAAACACAGGATAGATTATAATTTTTATGACCCCAAATATTGGATAATTGCCAAATATTCTGAATTTTTAAATATATATTTTATTGCATTTTAGGTTTTGGGGTACAGGTGAAGAACATGCAAGATTGTTGCATAGGTATCCTCATCCCCTTTATCTGGCATTTCTCCCCATGTTATCCATCCCCAACTCCCCACCCCCCACTGTCCCTCTTCTAGTTCCCCCCCACAGACCCCAGTATGTGATGCTCTCCTCCCTGTGTTCATGTGTTCTCATTGTTCAACACCCGCCTATCAGTGAGAACATGCAGTGTTTGATTTTCTGTTCTTGTGTCAGTTTGCTGAGAATGATGGTTTCCAGGACTTAGAAATAGAAATTCCATTTGACCAAATATTCTGATTTTAGGGGAAGAGTTGGTACTAGTCTCCTTGAAATAATCTAGTTTTTCTTCAGCATATTTACATTGCAAGACGGGAGAAGTACTTTTTAGTTGGTGGGAGGGAAACCATTCTGGGGTAGATAATAAATAATTGCTGTGCACAATCCCCAAAAGGCGCAATCTGGGACGTAAGGATTGGCAGGTATACTTTAGTTGTGTTCAGTTTCCTTTTCTAAAAAAATAAATCAGACTTGGAGGTCCTAGAAGTGGAGGAGGAGTGGTAACTGTGTTACCCGCATAAGAGAGGAGAGCTCCCTGAATAAATAGTCCATATTTATTTCCTTCACTGTCTAGACTACAGTTCTGGCTATGAGGCTATGATAACAATACTGCACTTCTACTTGACCTGAGATTAAAAAGATAAAAATTGAATCTAATAGAACATATGGAAACCTGCTAGCAGGCTAGTTTTGGAGAAATGTGCATTAAGCACTTATAGCAATTTGCTAGACATGTGGCTTGCCTCAAGGCACTTTTTTCAAGATTGCAGGTTTTTTTCTAGCATTTACAGCTACCCACTGCATTTTCATTTACTTCTTTCTGTTCCGCTACCAGGTCCTTTTTCTGCTGTGTACCTGAGTTTACCTCACTGGCCTCACTTGTGCTTCTGTTTCTTATTTTCCTATTACCAGCTACCTAACATTTCAACTGATTATTCAAGCTACACTCCAAGGGAGAGTAAAAGTAAAAAGATTCTGCTCTGAAAAGAAGATAATACCCTTATTCACTTATTCAAGCAAAAATACTTATTGAGAGCCTTATGTTATTCAATGATTGAGCTAGATGCTAGGAAGAGAATAGCGAACAACATAGAAACAGCTTCCAACTTCAAAAATGGTACAATCTGGTGGCCTTGGTGTTTCAATTGCTCAGAATTTATATTTTTACATTGTTTACATAATATGTAGATCTTGAAAGAATCACTTCTAATGAGAATCTCTCCGTGTCAAATCCTAATATTGTTATTTACTTTAATTTTAAGAGTAGCTATAATAGTTAATGTGAAACAGTCTTATGTAAAGACCTAAGAAATCTTTTAGTAGAACATATAAACAAAAGGAAATGCTCAGAATGCCCCTTGTTGAGTAAACTCACCCTGTTTTGTCCTTTAAGATTCAACTCCAGGCCGAACGTGGTGGCTCACGCCTGTAATCCCAGCAGCTTGGGAGGTCAAGGTGGGCAGATCACGAGGTCAAGAGATCGAGACCATCCTGGCCAATATGGTGAAACCCCGTCTCTACTAAAAATGCGAAAAATAGCTGGGCGTGGTGGCATGCGCCTGTATTGCCAGCTACTCCGGAGGCTGAGGCAGGAGAATTCCTTGAACCTGGGAGGCGGAAGTTGCAGTGAGCTCATATCGCACCACTGCCCTTCAACCTGGCGCATGGCGACGAATTGAGACTCTGTCTCAAAAGAAAAAAAGATTCAACTCCAGTTCTACCTTCTCTTGGAACCTTCCATGACTATCCTACTCATGTCATTTCTCCCCCTGAGAAGTGCTTTATTTCTCTTCATTTGACATGTAGGATGCACTGCCCTGCACTTCTTACGTATGTGTCTTGTCTTCTCATTAGATTGTAAACCCTTAAAGGACAGAGGCAGAAAGTAATTTCTAGCTGTATCCTTAAGCACCCAGAAGAGTTCCTGGGCATATAGTCCATTGTAATACCTATCTTCACAGGATAAAATCCAAGATTCTCAGCATGGAATTCAAGGCCTTCTATGACTCTGTTCTTGCCCCTTTCTCCAGTCTTATCTCCCACCAGGCTGCATCTAACAATTTGCCACATCATACCCTGTGCATCTTTATTCATCCCCTTTGCCTGAAAAGTTCTGTTCACATTTATATTTCACCTGGCTAATGCCCCTTCACCTTTTAATACTCAGATCCATCATCATCCTCTCCAGGAGGACTTGCTTGACTGTTTCCTTCCATCCAATACATAGCAGCAAATAGTGTTTTTCTATGTCTCTATGGGATTCATTGTGGATGTAGTTTAATAAGTTATTATTTTATCTGGTTGTTTGTCAGTGTCTTCAGTGCCTAGAAGAATGCTTGGGATGCGGAAGCCACTCAATAAATATTTCTTGAGTGAATGGCTGAACTGGTTACATGTCTTCCTCCCTCAGTAAGCTATTGTTATTTCCTTGTCATCAAGTACCACGTATATCCTGACAATCCCTCAATAATTTAATACTGTGATAAATGTTATGAAGGAAAAGCATAGGAAGGCACACAACAAGGGTATCTAATTTGGTTTGGGTTGGGAGTATCAGAGAAGGCTTATCTGAAGCTATGACATTTGAACAGAGAACCAAAAGATAAACAGAAATAAGCCAGGCAAAGATAGGTTATAAGGTAAAAGGGCTTTCAGTGGTGGGACCAGCTAGCAACAAGGTCTGATGTGGTAAAGTTCTTAGAATGATTGGGAACAGAGGAAAGGCTAGGATGGTTAGAATGCAGTGATCAAGGGAGAAAGTATCATAGATGGGACTGAGAAGGTAGGCAGGAGCCAGATAACGCAAGACTTCACTAGATTTCTTTGTGAGATTGGAATTCTTGTACAATTATATCGAGTCACATGATCCATTTTATGTTTTAAGATCACTCAGATTGCTACATGGAGAACAACTGTCAATGGGACTGGAGGGATAATTGACGTTGAGAAATCAATTAGGACACTATTACAATGTTATCAGGGAGAAATGATGTTGGTGTGGACTAAGAGAGTAGTGGCAATGATGGACAGAAATGAATTGAAGTTGATATATTCAGAGATAGAATTTTGGTGATGGATTATAGAAGGAGGCATCAATAATAACTTTCTGGTTACTAGTTTGTGAACTGAATATGTGCTTACACCATTCACAGGGATGGGAAACTCCTGGGATAGGGCCCGATTTGGGGGATAGGAGTACTGATCACATCAATTTTGTGCAAGAGTGTTCTGATATGGCAGTGGCTGTCAAGTAGGTAGCTAAATATACTGATCTGGAATTCAGAAGAGATATCTGGGCTAGAAATACAAATTTAGATGCCATCAGCATGTCGGTTGCATTTAAAAGCATGAGAGTAGGTAAAATCATGTAGACGAACAGTCTAGAGGGAGAAAAGAACCCAGAATGGAGCCCTGAGAATTCCTCTTTTTGAGACATGTAGAGGAAAAATAGCCAGCAAATGAGGAGGGGATAGAGAGGTAGGAGTAAAACCCTGAGTGTATAGGTTCATGCAGGTAGGGAGAAAAGAATGCTTTAAGAAGGAAAGCCTAGTAAACTATGCTGAGGACTGTTGAGGGGAGGAGTAAGCCAAGGAGAGAGAAGGGTTCATTGATAACATAGAGGGTAGTGATGACCTCAGTAAAGACACTTTTGGTCGACTGATGAGTGCAGAAGCCATACTGGAGTGAGGTAAAGAAATGAATAAAAGGTGAAGAAGAGAAGACACCATATGTAGATAATTCTTTGGAGAAGCCTGACTCTGGAAGAAAATAGATTTGATGAGAGTTGGAACAAAAAGCTTAAAGGAAGATGTTTGTTTTACAATGTAAAATAAAAGAAAATGTTTAAATACCATTAGAAGAAGGATTCATTAAAGAGGGAGAAGTTGAAGATGCAGGAGACTGCAGGGATATGGCCCCTGCAAAGGCAGGAAGGCCCAAGGTCTACAGCACACGTAAAGACTGGCCTCTAATCAGAGTGACACTTATGCTGTGACAAAAATGTACTGAACGCCTACTATGTTCTTGGTTTCATTTCAAGTCCTAAGGATCCAACAATGAGTAAATCATGATCCTTGCCCCCCATGGAGCTCACAATCTGATGAGAGAGATAAGAAATTAAACAGAAAATTATAATTAGGTTGACTAATGCTATAAGCACAGGCTCCTATGGAAACACTAGGAAGAGGCACTGCTATGGGTTGAGAGTGGGCCATAATTCAATACAACTGGTGTCCGTATAAAAGTGGAAATTTGGACACCGACACAGACAATCACACAGGAAGAATGCTATGTGAACAGGAAGAGACTGGAAACATACGTCTCCAAGCCAAGAAACACCAAAGATTGCCAGCAAGCCACTAGAAGCTAAGAGGGAGGCATGGAACAGATTCTTCCTTACTGGAACCAACTCTGCCTTGATGTCAGACATCCAGTCTCCAGAACTGTAAGAAAACAAATTTCTGTTGCTTAAGCCACTCAGTGTGTGATACTTTGTTATGGCAGTCCAAGAAAACTTAATCAGACTTTCAAACCAATCAGGTTAAGGGAAGACTTCCCAGAGTAGGTATTATTTGAGGTGAATCAAGATAATTAAGATTTCATGGGTGGAGCCTGGGGAAGACATTCCATATAAAGTGATCAACATTTGCAACAGTTTGGAAGTGAAAGGGAGTATGCATGGTTAAGCTACTGCAAGTAATCCAATGTGCCTGCATGTAGAGTGTGTGGGCAATGATGCTGACAACTGAGACCTGAGAAGCTGGAGCTTCTATTCATGAAGGGCCTTCTATTCCCAGAAAAAGAATTTGGACTGTATTCCAAAGCCAAGTGGGTGGTTTTTAAAGGTTCATTCACCCGCCTTACTCAATTTTTCCAGGAATCCTTCTCTTACATCTATTGTGGCACTTCTCACACAGAACTATAAACAAGAATTTGCTTCTTGGTTTCTTACAATCCACAGTAAGCTCCTTGAAGGCCGGGGTGGTGTCCTGGTTACTGAGATAGATATGTCCAGTGCCTGAAAAGTGCTTGGCATATAGTAAGTCCTCAATAAATGATTGTCTGTTATGTTATTTGGGACAGCACTGGGACTTCCTGAATCACTTTAGGGTGATATTCCAGGACTCGCTACATCTTCCCTTGACTCTGCTCTCCTCTTCCGTCCTCTCACTGATGACCCAGCACTCTCCATGCTTGACTCTCATTTCATTTCTCCACTTGGTTTGCCCTGTGGACCAAGGCCCCTAGAAACCTTGCATATGCTTCCCCCACCGCTGCCCCAAATTACCAGTTCCCACTTCAGGCAGCTTCTCATGCATCTGGGTTCCTACTGTCCCCAAGGGAGCTGGGTGCACACCATGCAAAGCCCTCTAGTCCAAACTTGTCACCTTGCTCCTGCCCCCATGGAGCCTAGTTCTGTCAGGACTAGTGCTTAACTTAGTCTAAGCAGGGTCATTAGGTCAGTTTCAAGGAAGTAGTTCTGGCCAGAATGAACCAGAGAACAGGTGGCAGCCTTGGTAGGAGGATGCAGTTGAGACTACAGGATGGGGCAATGAAGTGGCTGGTTTGACAGGTGGGCAGGGTCAGATAATCGGAGCAATCTCCAAGTGAGCCACATTTGACCCATGGGATCCCTGTTGAAGAAGGCAAAACAGGGTACTAAAAAAGGAAACTAGGAAGAATGATGGTCAAGGCAGGATGCTAGGCAGAATCCATATGTTTTGCATTAGATTACATTTATTTTTTAAAATGTATATCCTTTAATGCCGGCCATTTCAACATGCATAAACACACCTCAGCATGAGCAATCTTGCACACACACACACACACACACACACACCCCACAGATGCAAAGTGATGACACACAGGCCCCCACTGGCACTGGCAGAACTAAGTATGGCATGGTTGGCAGTTACTGTCACACCTGATCTATTTGCAATTGGCAGGGAAGGAGTGATTCTCTATACGTGTGCAAGTACCAACTAATAGCCACATACATTCAAGTAGCCAAATACTTTTCATTGTAATTGTTTCAAATGTATAGCTTTCTGTCTTGTTATACCAAGTGGACCTGATACAATTTAACTTTCTCTGGATGATTCCAGGACATCTTTATGCATATTAATTACTGTGGGCTGGGCTGAGATACAGAGAGCCCTTAGGTGCTATCTTGAGGTGTATTGCGCTCTATTTCTAATGGACCCAGTGTAAATATCCTATTTACACAGAGACACATATTACCCTTATATAGGCACAGAAACACAGGTATACACACACACATACACACACATACATGTCTTTCATGTAAATTTCTCCATATAAAATGCATACACAAATCATACTGCATAGACACACACAGTGAAGTTACTCACAAGCTACCTATATGCTCTTTGCAGCTAGGTTCATAAGTAGCTCCCTTTCCTATAGCCAATCATTTGTTTCTTTCGTCATTCTCCTTTTTTCCTTTTCACACTAATTATTGGGATTAGGGAGTTAGCACCTCATTCACTGCGTTGATGGTTTTAATTGGTCGCACCTGACTTAGTTAAAAGAAGACATTTTTAACTACAAAGAACTTCGCTGGGAGATGGGCACAGGGGGAGTTATTAAAAGCAAGTGCATAACAGCTCCTTGGGAGGTCATTATTCTATGCTTCTCCCCCCACCCCCAGAAGTATGTTTATTATTGGTAACAAGGTGAGAAGAAATTCCCTGACTTCATTAGAAACCCAGAAAAAGAACTTTTATTTGCCAATATCTTACTTTCTTGCTGGAACATATTTCTTCTGGAGGGTGCTATGGCAAAATGGCTTGGCCCAAGCATACTTTTTGTCTAAAGGGAGCCGTAATAAACTCCCTGGAGCTTCAGGGCTCATCCTAGACAATACTCCTGCCGCGCCCCGCCTCCACACATACACACAGCAAAACAGCCACCTCATTAACTTAAAGTTGGAAGTAACTCAGACACCACCAAACTTCTTGTATTCACGTGTGCGCCACCTCAGAGAGGGGAAAGGAAAAGTTTCACAAACATTTGACTAGTATCTATTTTATATACATATAAACAATGTGCTCATCAAAAACCTTTATCTGTTCGTTGAGCCAGGCTGGCAGAACCTGGTGTGACATGCCTTGGTTGGCAGATACTGTAACACCCGATCTGTTTGGCATTGGTCAGGAAGGAGATGTTTGCAAGTGCATGTCCGAAATAATAGAAGAGTCCCTTGCAATAGCTAATTATTTCAAATGAATAGGTCTCTGTCTTTTCATGCCAAGTGAACCTGACACAATTTGCCTTCTTCAGGTTGATTCCAGGCCATCTTTGAGGACACTAATCATTGGGTCGGGCTGAGATATACGGTGTCTTTATGAGTTATCTTGAGGTGTATCACACTGTTTAATCATCCAGTAAATGGCCGCAGGCTTTTTTTTTTTTTTTAAGAACTATTCTGTCTAATTTCTAAAGTCTTTACTTACTGATAACATTGTTTATGCCTCCAGTAGTCCATTGGCATTTTCTCTTCTACCCTAGGCTCAGAAAATAAGCTGAGTTATGATTGTGTATAAAGTAGGATTGCGAACTTTAGGGGGTTTTTCTATAAGTACTCTGCATGAGGTTTGGTGTATAGATTTTGTATCATCTCTTTATGATGATACAAAGGTCTTTAAAGGTTAATTCTTAGTTTTAGCTCTGGGAGTGCTAGACAATTATGATTTCTAGGAAGGGGACCTTTAGATGAGTAATATTTCAGTGTAGTTAGAGTTAGTATAGATAAAGTAAATCTTGTTAATTTGGACTTTACTAGCTCATGATATGAGACTGCTTTATTTATAGACTAGGCTTTGGAGTTTACCATTCCACCAGCTACAGAAAGAAAGGATATGCTTGGTAAACTAATACCTTAAACAAAATTACAGGGGTAACACAGGTTTCATTTACATATGAAACACTGATTATATTGATCTATTTATTAATATTGATGCCATTAAGTCATCTACTTTATAATACAATTCAATGTTTATAATTGGACGTAACAATAGCAAACAATAGCATCTCAATCAATCTATTAAATAGTAAGTTCATTTGAAAAAAGCCTGAGTACACAGAGACATAGAAGATTAATGGAAGCTCTCAGTCTTTGACTAGCAGCAGTGGCAGCTGAAGAAATGAGGCAGCCTTGCTAGTTTCTTTTAGTGGAGGAAGCTAAAGGTCTGTAGTGTCTTCAGCTCAGCAATAACCAGTGTAGGGTCAAATCCCAAGGAAACAGAAGTACACTTGCAAACTTGAGTGAGCCACAATCTTCCCTTGGAGTATGGCTGGAGTTGAATATTGTTTCTGACATTACTCTGTGAAGGAAGTTTCTCAATAAGAAGAGTCAATATTAATAGAAGTGTTACGTTATAACTTAGAAAGATATCCTGACTTTTCAGTAAGTCAGGCAGGTCTTCCCACTGATTAATAATAGATAGGCAGGTACCATGCTAAGTGTGTTTTAGATATATTATTTTGTTAAATCTCTCTGAACTTTGCAGGTAGATTTTATTTCTATCACCTATGTAAGGAAACCACACCTTGATGGAAGTAGGTGAATCACTTGACTACGTTAGTAAATTATAATTAAGTTTCAAGCCCAGTTCTAACTTCAGAGCCTGCTTCCTTAACCACTACCATATACTGTAACTACTCAAGAGATAGGATAAGGCAAACAGTCTAGGTTG
Source organism: Sapajus apella (assembly GCF_009761245.1). Lineage (NCBI taxonomy): Eukaryota > Metazoa > Chordata > Mammalia > Primates > Cebidae > Sapajus > Sapajus apella. Next base: position 1,845,573 of record NW_022437055.1, read on the forward strand.
CTATTATAGGTACATGTCAGCAACTAAGCTGAGACTTGGGGTGAGGGGTTCTCCCAAACTCTACTTACTTACCCTAGAAGCCCATATGGCGTTGACCTTCAACTAGCTCAGGCTGAGATAATGATGATGACAAAATATATGAAAGAGAAAGAACAATGTAAGTGTTTTAATTTCTTTTTCTTTCTTTTTTTTTTTTTTTTTTTTTTTTGAGATGGAGTTTCGCTCTTGTTACCCAGGCTGAAGTGCAATGGCGCGATCTCGGCTCACCGCAACCTCCGCCTCCTGGGTTCAAGCAATTCTCCTGCCTCAGCCTCCCGAGTAGCTGGGACTATAGGCGCGTGCCACCATGCCCAGCTAATTTTTGTATTTTTAGTAGAGAAGGGGTTTCACCTTGTTGATCAGGATGGTCTCGATCTCTTGACCTCGTGATCCACCCACCTCGGCCTCCCAAAGTGCTGGGATTATAGGCATGAGCCACCACGCCTGGCCAAGTGTCTTAATTTCTAAAATAATTATCCTTAAGGTCACATACACATTGCCCAAAGGTAAATTGTTACTCAATGTTTGGAACAGTGACCAAGGGCAAACTGGCAACATGCTTTAACTTTCAGGAACAAAACTGTCAAACCCAGCTAATCAGTTGTGCACTAGCTAGTATTGGTGGTGAAATGCATGCTAGTTTCATATCACTGCAAAAATGAGTGGCTATTGTTTACAACAAAATATCAATATCAAATATTGCATAAAATGAATTTGCAAGTGAGATATTTCATGTATTGAGATGCTTATGAGGGCATGAATAATATCAAAAGCAAAAATTGGGACTGCCATGAAAAGTTTAGGGAAGGTGTCCATGATGATGCATGATTTGGTCATCTAGTCATCCACAGGACAAATGGAAATATTGAAAAGGTCAGAGATTTGCTTCATTAAATGTCTTTACGTCTTGCAACTGTAAGAATGATGTCTGAAGAATCCAATTTGGATGAAGAAGCTGATTTGTTCTGGAAGAAACCCTAAACACAAGCAAAGTTTCTATAAAGATGTCAATTCATTTTGAGTGATGAATGAAAACAGAAGGTTTGACATTTGTTTTGAACTTTCCAGGGAAGCTCAACAGAATAAGATGTTCTTGAGTAGAATAGTAACCAGGGAGGAAAATGGTTTTCTAGTGTGATTAAGAAATGAAAGTGCTAGAATCTTCAGAGGCAAACTTCAGTCTTCCAGAGACCCCAAGATGGGTGCAGAATCCAACCACAGATGAGGATAATGGAATTGTGCTATTTTTCCAATAACCATGAAACTGTCATGTAGAATTCACCTCTCAAAGGAAGTCAGTCAGACTAATAGAATAGACATTGTGAAGCACTGGCAGAATTATATGGTTGGCTTCTTGACCATCATGGTGTTATGATTGATGTATCACTTATAATTTTCATTGTGCCTAGGCCACTCAATAAGCCTTGTGGGTTCAGCTCTGTCCTAGGCACTTGGAACAACCATAGTTTGGCACAGAAGAAATATTAGGAATTCAGGCTTACTCTGACCTTGTCATCTCACGGCTTTACTTGGGATCCTACTTAATTTTCTGTAATTCTTCTAGAACCGAAATCTCATATTTGGTCCCCCAATTAACACTCCAGATCCCTGAGAGTAGGAGTCTGGTTTGCCTCTCTACAAGTCTTTTTAATCCTTACTTTAATACTATATTTCTATCCACTATTGGGTTTCGTGGATTTCCTCTGCCTGTTTCTTGCCTTGACCTCTGTTATTGCCACTTTCTTGTCATCCTTCCAATTTGTCATCTGCTTCAACTTGCTCCATCATACTTAGACCCATCTTAGAGCTTATGTCACACTGACTTGTTTCTCTAGCCTTCAGATCCTGGCCATCTCTGATTTGGCCCAGGGGCCTGAATAACACTTAACAACTTGTAACTAAAAATGATAGTTGAAGAATCTAACTTATTTAAATGGTACGACTCAACTTAGTCTTCAAAGTTATTTATAATACTAATCTCGAAAAGACTCTTAGCTATTTGTAGCCTACAAATCTATTCTCAAAATATGAAAGTTAACTTCAGCTAAGGAGGACCAAAAGTCTGTATCTAAGAATCTAAAAAAATATACTCAAGAAAAGCCCCAGTGCTTTTTTTTAAAGCATCAATGGAAAAAGTGTGTAGTTTCCCAGGGAACTTCTGTGAAGGGGTGAACTCTCATTTGGATTACAAATTCTGATGGATTTGCCACACAAATATTCCTGTTACTTTCCTATTACTGTGAAACAGAACTTGATACCAGCTTTGTTAAACTCCAATATTGACCATTCAAATAGTATTGAGACCTAAGAGTCCCCACACTCTATTTGTGTCTTCATTCATGTTTATGCCAGCAATAATCTTGCACTACAGATGAAGCTGGGGATGGAAAGTCAACTTAAGGAACCTGCAGAGCTTGAGAAGAGGAAGAAACAGACTACAGGTTAAAATTTAAAAATCTTGGAGACCCTGCCGGGATGCCCTGAATATAGCTTGCCTCTGTTTTTGGTTTGTGCTACAATTGACCTATGCACCCCACTCTGAATCCCAATTCATTTGGTTGGGCTCCTGATATCTGCCTAACTCTTGGAAGCTCCTTATTCCTCAGGTCCTGGACTCTAAATTCTTTCTCTGGAGTTCTAATTCTAGGCACACTGCTCTGCAATTTAATTCTAGCTTTGCACCTGAAAATGATTAGTTCTACTTCCCAGAGAGCCACATTGCCCTCCTCCTTCTTAGCCTGGCCCTTTTATATAGTAATGCTAATACACACAGCCCCCTGATGTTGAGGCAGGTACTGTTGGCAACTTTCTTTTAGACCAGACCCAAAGTCCACTTTGCCTCTTCTTGTCTCAGACTTGCCTGTTCCAGGTTTCTTCTCCCTCTTTCCTGAGCAGCTGCTGAGGTATCAGCAAGCCATCTGGTGGAAACAGCAGGGTTAAAGTACAAATTGAAACTGGAGCTCTTCTAATCTAGTATGACAGTTTGTACTGATCAGGTTAATGGGGATAATTTCTCTTTGGCTTGTACAGAAACATGAAATTTTAATCTGATCTTCTATTAATTACTCTGTCCAATCATTAACATAGTGTTTCACTAAATAGAGAAAAATCTATTCACATGGCAGAGGCAAGTGTATCAACTAACACAAGATAATAGAAAAGTATTGCCTTTTGTGTCCAGCAAGGAAGCTCTGCCACCAATGTGAGTAGAACATGTACTTTGACACGTTTCTCACCAATAGGGATGGACTGTCCTGAGCCAAACAATCTCTTCAAGTTCCCTCTGGGGAATTACACACATTTGTGAGATGATCGGCAGGGGATACTAAGGTACACTGCAGTTTTGCAACAGAGTGAAACTAATTGGCTTACAGAAAGATTAAATAATCGCATCTCGAGTTAGAGCAACAAAATGCCCTATCAAATAAATAAAATGACTCTAGATGGCTCTTTTCCTTTCTTTTATTAACAAGTATTTATTGAATAATTATTCAGTGTTAAGTGGCTGTGCTGGGTGCTGAGGATGTAATGTTGAAATGAAACTGACATAATCCTGCCTTTGTGAAGATTTTAGAGCAAGTAGAGGAGAATTATGTATCTATATATTCAGATAATTATTTGATTGCAGATGTGAGAAATTTATAATGAAAGAGAGTCTGGGTGCTCTAAAAGTATATCACAAAGGGACTAGATATATCCTCAAAATTAGCCAGATGGAAAGTGGGGTGAGAAAAGAAAGAAAAATAGCATGTGTAAAGGTACTGGTGAGGCAAGTGGGTCAGGAAGTCATAGAAAGCCAGAAGGGGAGGAGTTTAGAGCGCAAGAAAAACACAAAAGATGAGACTAGAGATTTAGGCAAGGGTTTATATCTTTGTGGACCATGAATGGGTTCTAGATGGACTACATGTCCTTAGAGACTGTGACGGGTAATGGCGGGTACATCCATGGAGCATTTGGGCTTTATTTTAAGGGCAATAGGAAATCATTGAAAATTTCTAGGTTTAGTTGATCTTGGGCTAGTAGATATTTTTTTAAGTTTCCCAATGGCCAACACACTAAGCAAACTCCTCGAACTGTTCCAGAAACCTGGACTCAAAACAAAACAAAAGGCATGTATGGATGGAGCAGGCAAGGCATTTCCAATCTGCATCTGCACAGAAGTCTAAGCAGAACCCCTGAGAGGCTGAAGAGTAATTACATTTCCACCCTGGATCTGTGTCTTAACCACGAGGAGTGTGTTCTGCAGGCTCTATTTCATAATTGAAGGTAATTACAGAAGTTAAAACTAGATTAGAGACAATTAGACCCTATACAACAGGGAACTCTGTGGGTGGTCAGGAAGGGAACAGGGAGAAGCAGCTGGAAAAGTGTTTCCCCAAGTGCTCGGCATCCTTTGACTCACTGTAAGCAGAGGTTTCTGAGGTGTCTGTGTATGCTCCCTGGTGTCTTTTTACAACCGGAGAGTGTTGGCAGGTGAAATGAAGTAAACACACACACACACATCACTGACAGTCAGTCAAGACTACCTTTTTCCTCAAGCCAAAGGGTTTCATAGTCCAAGAGCCAATAAATGGGAGTAAAGGGAAAAAGAACGTAAGGATTACATTACAATTAACTTGACATTTTATTTGAGCAACATTTTTTGTCTTGTTCTGGATCTAGAGACTGTGGGGGAGGCATGCTAAGCATATGATCTTGCCTTTAAGGTGCTTCCATGTCTATTTGAGAAGTTTGATTTGGCTGGAGCATATATCAAAATGGGAGAAGGGAATTGTGAGGGGTAACCTCAAAAGATGGCCAGAGGCCAGGCTGAGGAGCTCCGACTCTATCCAGGAGCACTGGGAAACCAAGGAGGTTAATAAACAGGGAAAGGACAGGATTGTATTTGGACTCTAGAAAGATCCATCTGGCCACTGTGTGGTGGGTAGATGGAGAGTATGGCAAGGGGCAATGTAGGGAGGCTCAGTTGAAACTGCCTGTGTAGGGAACTGGGGGTGTCTATGACCATGGGGAGGGTGGTAGGGAGGAGAGGCCAGTGCAGAGAGAAACAGGTCAGCTTATTTTAGTCTCTTTATTCAGTACACACCCATTGGTTTGATTAGTCATTGATTCATTTAATCAACAAATAATTATTTTGCATCTACTCTGTGTAGAGCACCATGCTAAGGAAAATTAAGAGGAATTTTATTTCAGTCTGTGATGGTCCTGATTAAGTGTTCAAGTGAGTGGACTAGTCAATAACCCCTCTAGGATGTTAGAGACAGTTCTTCTGATCAGTGATGAAGGCAGATGACCTCAGAAATAACAGAAGGTGAACTGCAGCAGTTGGAATGCACATGAGCACTGAGGAGAAGCACAGTAAAGGGCACTGCTAGAAAGAAGCTAAGAGGGTGTAATAGGAAGGACTGGAGGATAAGAGATGGGTAGGGTACAGCGACTATGTGTGTGTGTAGGTATGTTTAGGGAGTGTGTGTGTGTATACGTATGGACACAAGTATATAATGCAACCAGAAAACCTTGTGACCAATAAATATTTCTATAACATATGTACCCCCATACAAACATGTGTGCATGGAGGGGGAGAGAGAGAGAGAGAGAGAGGGAATTATGTGCCATGTAGCTGTTGCTATAAGCTTGAGTCTTTCTAATTTCCCCTTAAAAGGTATCTATATATGGTAGTGTAGCCTGATGGAGTCAGTTTTGTCTTGGTAAACTTAATCTTACCATGCAGAGTTAAACCTTAAGGTCTCAAGAGCATTAGACTGTAGGACCTGAAGAGGGCCCCTGGTCTAGTCATCTGCCTCAGAATGAGGAAGCAGCAGTGGTCTGAACCCCCAAGTACTCAGCATACTGCCTGGCCTTCTTCAGAGAAGCACAGGCTTCTAGGAACAGGGACTCCCTAGGGATGACGAGGGCCCACTGACTCATGAGCCTCCTGGCAATCTTTTTAATGTCCTTGCTTCTCAAGCTGTACATGATGGGATTGATCATGGGGTTGAGTACAATGGAAGCTCAAGGAAAGAGATACTAAACAGAAAGAAGTACATGGAAGTTTGGAGACTTCAGTCAATGGAAATTACTCTAAAGTTGAGAATGTTCCCAAGCAAGGTCACTATATAGATTCCCAGACATATCCTCAAAATGAAAAACTGTAACCCATGGAGACTCCCAAATCCCAGAAGGAGGAACCCTCCTTTAGGTCCTAAAATGTAATGCTCTTGGGATCTTAAAGTTTATCTCTGTGTGGTAAGATTAAGTTTTTTTGATCATGGTCAAATTAGTCATATCTGTGAGATTCAGGCATCAAATGTGAGAAAAGAAAACAAATCTAGCTAATTGGAAAAAGTGTAGCTAAGAAAGGAGAACAATGGGACCAGAAATGCCATCTAGCACATACTTCAAAGGCCCTGTTTTTTCTTCCCTGGAATACATTTTCTGTTTTGTTCTACTAGGTGTATTTACCTAATAGTCATAGAGGAATCCAAAAGTACGCCCTGGAGACTGAACAGAGAGGGTGTTTCCTCTGCTCTTTTCTACTCTTTCCTTTGACATAACCAGTGATGAGTCTACCTTTGGGACTTTCACAGTGGGAGGCAAGAACTACTAAATGGGGACATGGCGCAGAAGCTTCTCTAAACTTAATATTGCCTGAACTTCTGAAACTCAAGTTTTAAGACTCAATAGAAATGTGAGTACAAATCCCAAAATAACATCAGAACTCAGACCACCCTATCTCCCACTGAACCCCTAAATCAGGGTGGGTTTCACCCAGAACATAATTGGATTGAGAAGGGGGAATCAGGACTATTGATCTTAAAGTATCTGTAAGAAAAACAAGAGTTTCTGCCAGGCTCTGGGAATATGTGGCTGATTGCTTCCATGGCATCAAATTCCTATGGAAATTGGGGGAAATATATGTAAAGTTATTCACTTGAAATGTTAGAGAAAAATAATGTTCCATCCTTCATAAATGAAAATGACATTCCTGACTCACAAGCAGTAGGATGTGCATTTAGAGTTATTTTTCTTTTCTAGCAATGATGACGGGTTAGAGTGAGTCATGGATGTAGCCTCTCCTTCCCCACATGCCCCCCTCCGCGGTGCCCAAAGACCCATATTTGTGAAATGACTGTCTGGTCTTAATGGCTGGACTGTGATAGGATTTGAGATCAGTCTGTCCTATGACCTAAATTAGAGGTAAGTGTGAGGCCTGAGTTAAGGGCTTAGGTCAATTGATGTTCTAGGCTAAACGCTCAGTCTGTAGCCAGGGAATACAGCCAAGTCATCTTTGTTGCTTTCTTTTGGGTAATGGCAAAGTGTCCCTAAAAGCATACAGATAAATAATATTTTTGTTAATTAAATCCTATTTTAAATCCACTTAGGGAACTGGCTATTCAAAGGGATGTTATTAAGAATGCTTCTGTAATGTGAAATAATTTCTTCATAATTTACCCTTATCAATCTGGATTGTTAATACACTGCACATGTTTAAGGGCAAGTCCACCTATAGTTGGGAGATCGAGGATATTTTGACTGTCTAAGGTAGTACTGATGATTATTACAGTGTATAAAGAAAATCAATCAGCATTCAGGGTTATCCATGGGGGTGACAGCTGCTTTCTAATTGGGGGATTAAACTGCAGTGTCCTCTTTACCATTTTACTTTGTCTTCAGACACTGCCAGCCAGCATTCAGAACTGACATTAACATCATTAGATGTATATCATTCAATCCCAGGTCTCCTTAATTAGTAATGGAATAAACTTCATTTTCCCTTTTGGCTTATAGGCATGCTCCTTGGTACCTCCAAATTCAAAGGCACATCAGCCTCCCTTAATTCCTTCCCATCCTCTCTTTTCTTGCAGTGAGGAGAAGTTAATGTAGATGCAAAAGAGAGGCTTCAGCTCAGGACTCTATCGATTCTTTCATTCTTTAATTTATTCACTCACCATGTCTTTGGACATATACTTTGTATCATCTGTTGGGATAAGTAGGCATTGGGAGGATAAAACCATGAACAAGGAAAGCATGGCCCCCAACGTTCCTAGAGTTTACATTCTAGTGGTTAAGGTAGATATTTAACATACAATTTTACAAATAATGGTGATATTACTATTGTGATCAATGCTATGAGGGAGAAATAAAGGGTCCTGATATAAACAATAATATGCATGGAGAGGTGACCTAGTTTTTGTGAGATAGTCTGGAAAGGAAGTGATATTAAAATACAGTAGTCAAGGTAAGAGATGCTGGCTTAAATTAAGCTGAGATGAAGTACGATGGATTAGTTTTAGGGCTTTTTACGTAGTAGCATTGTTATGTCTTTGTGTACTTTTCTGTATATATATTGTACATTAATTAAAATTTTACAATAACACAATAACATAGAATGTTGATGAATTAAATAAGGAGAGAGCATGAGGCACAAGAATGAATTAAGGATGAATCCCAGGATTTGGTTTAACCTACTGCATGGATGATTAGGTCTGTTCCTGAGGTGGGAAGATCAAGTAGGTAATTTAGTTGGCGGTATGGAGGGAGGAGTTATTTTTCTTTTTCTTTCCTTCTTTTTTCCCTTTTATCAGATCTAGTGGGTTATGATCCATTTCTGGGATGACAGTTTCAATCCTCATATGGATCAGTAAACTGTTGACAGACACAGTTGTGGCCCAAAGAGGCAGAGCTCTCACCTTGGCCACAAAACAAGCTCTTAAAAAAAGTCCCGCAAATTATTGCCCTTGGTCTCAAAAGGGAAGAGAGTGAACAGGTCAATGTACACTTTACTCGCTTAAAGCCTAAGATTAGTGATTGCATATCAGGGACATATCTTTGCATCTGAAACAAGGGAGATCACATTTCAATGGGGACTGTTAGAATCCCTTCTGTGACGTGAGTCTCCAGAAAATGTTCATTAATGGCAGTGCAACTACCCAAAGATTTCAATTATCTGAGGCCTAAAAAAAATGTTTTGTTTCATTTTGGTTTTGTGTGAGACAGATGAGCAAAAAAAGAGCTCAGTCACGAAAACAATTTTCAGAGGATGTCCTGGGGTCAGAATACATTCAGTCCTACTCTTTCCCTCTTCTCCATCTTTATTTATAGCTCCGGTCAATCAGAATTAATGCTCAAAATGATGGCCGGAGGCTCTAAAGGATTCTCAATCAGTAAAGCGTGATTCAAGTACATCATTATATTGGATTTACTAAGTAGGGACAGTAGACTCCGATATCCTAATGGAATTTTTTAAAGCAAAGACAATGGAAAGCAGCTTTGTTCTTAACCTCCAGTTACCCAGAAAATCTAATCAACCATAGCCCTTCTGCCTCTTTCTTCTGATAGTCTCTTAATCAGGTACTAATTCTCTTACATCGTTATGATCACCAGAAGCTATTCATTAGCATGAAAAGTTGTTTGGTGGACATATAAAGTAACTCCCACTCCAGAGTTTATGCTCCCCACCAAGATGTTAATAATTACAGAAATATGATATAGAAGCCAAAACTGATTACCCCTTCTTAAGTCAATTCAGGAAAACCTCTTGGAAACGAGGGCAGTGAGAAGGAATCCAAAGAACAGCTGAAAGTTGGATGCTGGAAGGGAGAAGAGTATGGCTGGACAAGGAGACTGATGATCTGGTTGTACCAGTCAGGTACCCAGTGATCTCCCTCCCAACCTCCACCTCTATCCATTAACAAAAAAAAAAAAAAAAAAAAAAAGATAAGTAACAAATACCCAACACTCAAGTATGCTCTTGGATCTTTATCCTCCCCAAAGTGCAAATGTCTGATATCGGGGCAATTGTTCAATAATAAAGATCAGGGATAGCTGGTAAATACAGAAGATCATTTTGGTAGCCCAAGTCTGACTATTTAGTTCAACTCTTGGCCCAAATACATATTACCCTGTTTCTGAAAGTGCTAACTGAGAGAAATTAAGCTGGTGAGAAGGCAAACTACCCAGCGATAGACTTTGAAAGGGCAGGGAAGAGAAGACATCTTTGACTGGTACTATACCAGCTCTCCTACAAAAAAGGAAAGTTGATTTTGTTGGTCAACTCTCTCCAAAAGTAATGCTTTTCTTGAATTATTCAATTTTGTGCCATGCAGCAGGAAAATTTAGTTGAAAGTTTCTTTTTATCCTGTGAAAACAACTCGTGGAACATAATAGACAGCTCACTTTTTAAAGGAATTGTACATTAATGCGAGAAACCCCCTGGTGTCCAGGGGAATGATTCTGTTATTTGTGTTTTTGCACCTTGAGACCTGGAGACAGGCATTATTGAGACCTGGAGACAGGCATCTCTGAGACGCCTCAGACAAATATTATTGAGACCCAGAAATAGACCGGAAGATAGGCATTATTGAGACTTGGTGACAGATATTTCTAATTCAACTATATTCTTTTGTGCCAAATACTTTTTTTTCCTGTTCTGTTCCATTTGTCAACACGACAGACAATGAAACAGGCCAGGAAATATCTTGGGCCAAATGATTTGTGATGTGTCATTATGTGACATACCTAGACTAAATGTGAAGAATGACGACAATTATCCAGGTAAGTTGTGCAAAGAATAACGAGCTCATACTTTTGGTCCCAACTTTCAGGATATTTCACATAAAAATTTGGGAAGTCTAAATAACCTAGATAAACATTAAAGTTTGTCATTTAACCTACAAATATAGACCAATTATGGCTATTATGTTACAGCAAAACATCAGAAATCAACGGACTTCAAAGGACATTCAGTCAATAGGAATTCTAGAAAAAAAAAAAAAAAAAAAAAAAAAACTTGGCCTTTACAATGCCTCATACTCAGCTGGAATGAGTTTACTTTCCAATCAGTTATAGTTTTCGAGTTGGCTACTTCTGTTCATCTTGCTCTCTGGGGAAAAATTGCACTTGCTAGATTTTCTATGCCTGCTCCATTCCCTTATACCTAGGAGAAGTGGAACATCCTGCTTTATCGTTCTAATACTTATCTGGTCATATTCTCATGGTGCTAGCCGTCTGAAGAGTGGGAACATTTATTTGCTTGAATCCTTCACTCTTTGTCCTGGTGCTGGATGATAGAGAGAAACCTCAGTACCCCTCCTACTTGCTGCTCTCTAATCTCTACCCCATAGCATTCAAGGACTCTGTCATCACCACTCATCATTTCTTTTTGAAGCTTCCTGCTCCTATACTCCTATTCTCTGATGACGACAAATTTTACAGCTGTTAGCAAGCTGCCATAGCCATAGGAACATGGTAACTTCAGTTTGTACTACAGAATTTATCATGTTACAGGGAAGTAGTATATTGTAGTAGTTAAGAACGTGAGTTTTCATGTCAGACAGACCTGAGTTCAAGTTCTGACTCTGCCACGTACCATATGACTCAGATAAGGAGCTAAACCTCTTGGTGTTTAAATTCTCTCAGTTGCAACATGCAGAATACTTATGGTAATAAAACTACTGCATACTTCATAGCATTTTATTTAGGATTGAATGACATAATCCATAAAAAGTGTTGGCAAGGTACCAGCACTCCATAAGTGTCAATCTCATTCTAATTTTACAATATGTACACTTATGTATACCATTACTTTTAAGTTGTTCCATGTGTCATTCCCCTCAAAAAATTGTAAGTGCCTCAAAAGTAAGTGCAATCTCACAATTTTTCTTTTGTTCTCCCTTGATTTTCTCCACATATCTAACATAAGAGGTGAGTGCCTAGTAGGAACTTAGTAAATGTTTATTGGTATCACTTTTTTTCCCATCCCAGCTGAAATCTGCAAGCTCTATTTTGGTCACTGCTGACAGAAATCCAGAGAGATTTTTCTTACCTCTCATTGTCCTTTTCTTCCCCAGAAGAACTGACCACCTTGTCTTCATGGTCTGACTGCTTCATTCATCCTGAGAGAGAATGCACCTTCCAGAGCGTTCTCAGTCTAGTTGCTTCTCTAACTGCCCAACTTAATATCCTGCCTTAACTTCCTCCCATTAGGGAATCAGTTCCTGTCTGTTCACTCAGTATGTTTTTGTCATGAAAATCAATTTCCCTGAAGCCTGTTTCCCAAGGGTAATATTTTTCCCCTCTCCTGGGAAAGTTAAACAAAATATTTCAGCATACAAGAGCATCCAGACTGTCCTGGGCCAACAAATTTCTCACCAAACCCCGAGTTTAGAAGTTTGTGGGTTCAGAGGAACCAATTACTACTCTGAAAGCCAAACTTCTCTGCCATGGTAACGAACAGGGCCAACACTCAGCACCACAAGGATATTGGGAAAGATTTTTCTGCGGCTACATTTCCTCTCTCTTTCTTTAGCACATTGCACCTTACCTAATACTCATTTCATACTGTCTCTGAAACCTTTTGCCATTTCTCCACCTCTAGTTCAGTACTCCTAGGACTTTCTTTCAAAATATTTCCTCTTCAAAAATACACACTGCAGTTAAATATGCATTGATTTTTAAGGCGCTCGCTTACTATAAAACCAAATATAGGCTTGTAGTGGAAATTCTTCACATAGTAGGCACTCAACAGTTGTTGACCAAACAAAATAAAGATCTACAAATATAATTAGTTCCTACTGAATATGTTCAGTAATGAATCAATAGCAAACAGAAAGTGTTTTCAAACTTACACCTACTCACCCTCAGTTCAATACTCCTAGGAGGCCCCTTCGAAATATAGGCCTACAATCAGGCTTTGATTTGTAGTTACATTTCTTGAACCCGTAATGAATTTGAGATTTTTTTAAAGAGGAGGTACAGAGCCTCATTACTGAACTAGCTATGAAGGAAGAATTTACTGAACAAATTCATGTTGTAAACAGGAATGCAAGGTGTCATATTTAACCTCCTTAAGAGAACTGAGCACACCTAGTATATGTTGCTGATTACAAATGACTTATGTCTATTCAATAAAGAAAATACCTCAGTTATTTGATAATATTTTAAAGCTGTTAATTTAAGTTAGTGAATATACTCAAGAGAAAAATGATTGCATTTTAGATTCCCAATGTATTATTCAGTCAGAAAATATTTACTGAATGTCTACTACATGGATAATATCTTGCTATGGATATATCTTGAATTATATAATGAGTGTGCTCCCTAAAAAGTACATACCTTTAAACTTTTGTAAAACTGCTTCAATTTCAAATGCATTAGAGGTGATTTCTAATAAAAGACATCCTGTAGGAAATTGTGAAAGAGTGAGGAATGTTTATAAATACTTGTCTGATACCTATGGCTCTGTTTTATAAATATAAATTTTTAAGATTTTCTCAAATGAGTCATCCCTGTAATTTAAATTGGCCTTTATCCCAATTACTTTAATATGGTAATATGGGACCCTACATTTCTCTGGATTTCAGATGGCATCAGGGAAACATACATCTCTACACCTCTAAAATCTCTTTGGTAAGACAAATTCAGAAAGCACACTACCTTTTTGTCTAGTACAGTGTGACTTTTTTATTTAAGGAAGCCCTTAGAAGCAAAAGCTGGCTTCATTCTTCTTAGAATGCATCCTTAGGGAGTTCACTAGATGTAGTTTTAGGCCCTTTCCCATATATTTGTTTCTTAGGGTAAAAGTGAGGGATTTCAATTGGGGGAGGGGTGATCACACAGTAGAGAAGACAGACTGTAAGATTCCCAATGATGCTTCCCCAACAGAAGACCCAATTCAGAGGTGACTGAGCAGGTGGAGAAAGCAATATGACTTCCATTGGTGATGGGGGATCACAAAATGAGGATCGTAGTGTGGATATTTGATACCAGAGATTATAGCAAATGGCTCTCATCCACTGTGCAAGTGCTAAGAAAAAGAGACTCCTCTGTAGTGCAGGTATTGATTTATACAGGAGTGGTAGTGGAGTGGAGTGGAGTGGAGACAGCACATGCTTTAAAGTTGGAAAGAACTCATGCAATCACAACTTGGCCTCATAGTTGGATGACCTTGAGCAAAATCGCTCAAGTTCAGTGGACTTCAGTTACCCCATCTGTAAAATGGGAACAATACCTACCTCATTGGGTTGTTATGTGGTTTAAATGCAAGTGTCTTGTGTGCAAAGTGCCTGCTAAAATAGATGTTCAATAAATATTAGTTTCCTCTCTCCTCTTTTTTTTTTTTTTTTTTTTTGATGAAAGAAAATGATGATCAACTTCATTCACAGCAGAGAATGGCAGCTGGAATGCCAGAGTAATGTTGTGATTAGGATATAGGAGCTGAGAGAATCAAGATGTCTTGCCAAGTGACATGCAAAATTCAAAGTTCACAGAAGCCTTATTTACTAGGCTATACATTTCTTGGGGGCAAAGGGCTAACTCTTTCATTTCTCTCTGTATTCACACAGTTCCCTGAATGGCAGAAAATCCTGAGGACGCCAATCAAGCTTACAGGTGATTTCACATGGGAATGGCTCTGCACGTAGTAGGACTTATTTAGGAGAAGCCAAGGAAAGAAACTTTGAAAACTGGACCACTACTTCTCAAAGTTTAGTTGTATACTAAAAGCAAAGTTCAGGCTAGACAATCTTCAAGCGCTAAAGAATAATTGTTAGAGAGTGGTGATTGGTATCTGAGCAGGCTAGTAAATGCCATTACATAAAGGAGTCTAATTTCCTGCTCTGTATTTTTATCACAGGTTCCAGATGGAGAATTGGATCATAAGTTTAATGAATCCCTCTTATAAGAATTTGTAGTAGATAGGAGGGTGGTTTTCATCAAAGCTTAAGTGGCAAGGACAAAGGGACAAGATCTGAGGTTGTCATAGGAACCTCTTTGCCCTGAAGGGCCATCAGCGGGATTAAGTAATAACCATGGTTCACACTGGCAAGACTAATGACCAGACAGTTGGATGAGGAACAAGATGGCAAAGAAAATGAGTGGAAGTAGGAGACAGGGGAAGAGAGACAGGGAAGAAAAAAGTGTTAATACTATGACTAGCGCCTTTAATCACTCCATAGTCATGGTTTATCAGTCTCGGAACCCTCGACATTTTCTTTTCACCATTTAGGCATGTGTTCTCCAGTCAGGCAATGGATATTTACTAAGTGCCTGTTCTGTGCCATGTACTGTGATAGGTGCTGTGAGCGATACAGATATAATCAGAACATGGTTAGAGTGCAAAGGAGCTTTAGGTCTGGCACAGAAGGTTATCGCTTTATGCAAAGGTGGGATAAAAAACGGAGAGGGGTTTGAGCAAAGTGCTAGAATTAGAAATAGAGAAGTATTCCTTGAAGAGGTAACACTTGAGGTCTTCCTTGAAGGGTGCAAAGGACTTCAGTAGGTACGACTGGAAGAAGATATTCAAGGCAGAAAGAATAACTAAGCAAAGAGATGAAAGAGTCGGATAAAATGAGAGTAAACTTTTTCTGTTGTCTGTGCACCAGACAGTGTGGTAAGCAATACCTCATTTCATCCTTATAATAAACCTATGAGGTTAATAATATTTCGTTATTATCCCTATTTTATAGATGAGGAAACTGAGGCCAGAGAGGCCGTATAAATTTCCAACGTCACACAATTATAAAATGGCAGAGCCAGGTTTTTAACTCAAGCCTATCTGAGCCCAGAGCCTATGCATGCAATTAACCAATACCCTATTTGCAAGTCAGGTTATGGAAAGGAGTGAAAGCATAGTGTGTCTACAGCACAGAACCTGTGGAAGGGAGGAATGGGAGAGGAGATTAGAAAGGTAGCTCCAGCCCAACTGGGGCCTCTTTCCTGGCAGCCTAAGGAGTGGGGGCTGGATCTTTTAAACAATGGGAAACCATAGGACATTTTAAAGTAGTGGAGTGACAGTAACAGTGGTGCTTTAGGAAGATTAATCTGTCAGCAGTGCAGAGGATGGATGGGAGAAGGGAGGGATTGGAGGCAGTTAAGAGGCGATTACAATACAACAGTCCAAGTGTAAGGTAGCGTACACCCTTTTCTTGAGCTAAGAAATCCACAGTTGAGAACAAACAGGAGAGACATTGTGAAGGGAAAAGAAAACGAAGTCCATGACTAACCAGATGGAGAGAGGAGAGTGGTGGTGAGGGACTGGGAGGATAAAAATCACATAAGGAAACTGAGGTTTGGAACCTTTGTGACTAGAAGAATGCTGATGCCAGTCACAATGTTGAGGGATGGCTTCCCCGGAGAGATGTTTCAACTTAAGAATGAAACTGGGATAAATCTCTAAAAGTGATCTTTGCAATAATAGAAATGAATGGGATCAGTGTGAGAAGAGAGAACGGCCAAGGGCAAAAGTTTGGGGAATGCCTCTAAGAAGGAAAAGAGTAGGGGTGACAAGTTGGAGACAGTGAATCTAAAAAAATTCTGAGGAGAATTTTTGTGGTGAAATTAAGGACAAAAACAGATATTTGAAGTGTGCTGGAAGTATTGAAATATCATCTCAGGGTAAGGATGATCTTAGCACATTTGTTAGCTAAAGGAAAATGTTTGTTAACTAACATTTGTTAGTGAAGATGTCGAGATTAAAGATGTGTGGTGAGGTCAGAGGTGACTGTCTGGAATAAGATTCTGATGAAGGCAAGAAGGGATAGGGTCATGTGCCAGGTGGAATGTTGTTTGGGCAAGTATGGTGGTGGTATCTTCCTTGGAAAATAAAATGAGAGAAAAGAGACTGACAAAAGATACAGAGATATTTGGAGATGAAGAGAGGGCATTAAACTAGAAGCATTCTGCATTTTCAGAGAAGTTTGTCCACCGTGCACTGGCTGGTCTTGGTGTTACCAGTAGATTATCTGTAGAAGGGAAGGCAGGTGGACATGGGACTGAGAACTTCAGGAGTGTGTATCTCCCTCAATTGATACAGTATCTGGCACACAGAAAGTGTTCAATAAGTATTATTTGGAATAAATAGATGAACAAGATCTACAAAAGCCACTATGAGACACAAACTCTGATGTTACGGAAAGTAAATTTTAAAATTGCAGAACAACATCCACTGGAATAGTTAAGATGAGAAAGGAATGATACCATAGTTGGTGAAGACGTGCCACAACTGGAATGTTTGTACACTGCTAGTGGGAGAGTAAATGGGTACAACCACTTTAAAAATCTTTGGCAAGCCATATCTACTAAAGCGAAATACAGCATGCTTTATGATCTAGCAATTCCACTCCTAGGTATATATCCAACACGAATGAGTGTATTAGTTCATCGAAAGACATGAGCAACAATTTCCACAGCAGGACATAGAAATCATGCATCATACAGGTTAAATGGCCTGCTTGAGTCCACTCAGGTTACAAATGGTAGGGCTAGGACTTGTACTCTGGGCTTTCTTGCCACACCCTCCAAAGGCTACTGGATACTGCTTATGTAATCAGAGCTTTACATACGTTGTTGCTAATCTGCACAGTATTGCAATATGTATATTATTGTTCTCACTAAACTGAGGGCCGGTAAATGCTTGCCCAAAGTCACTTGCCCAAATGGTGGGTATGTATATTTTCTGAGAATTGAGATGTCAACTTAGTTTTACCTGGCTCCAAACGCATGCTTTTTCTCTCCCATGAAGGAGTGGAGGCTTTTCTCAAGTTTTGGCAAGGTGCAAGAAGGAAATATGGTGGGCTGATGTAGTTGAAATCATAAGAAGAGTTCAGTGAAAGAATCCTGTCTTGCCTTGTCTTCATTGCCCATAAAACCAAAGCCGCAGCCAGGTAATGTCCTCCCCCATTTTTCCTCTGTGACCCACTCACTTTATTATAAGGGCCTGGGAGCCAAGGATGACTCTAGGCATAGTGATGAAGCAGTAACCTCTCACCTTCTTTGTCACTCATCTCACCTATTGTAGGCAACCTATTAACACATACATTTAACAGACTCGTACATACACACATTTGCATGCACACATGAACACACCTGTAAAGCTATTTCCTTAACAATCTAACTTTTCACTCCATAAGAATTATTAAATACTCAAAGAAGTGTTCATATGCAAGGTGACTTAAGCTACCCATTGCAGGAATACAGATCAAGAACACTCCTCATTCACTTGGGTTCCTGTTCTAATTCCCTAGCTCACAGCGGGTGTGTGGCAGGTATCTCAGGCTCTAGTTTTTCCTCATGCTAAGAGTATCATAACACCTCTAATTCTTCCACATCCTAATGTTTTCTTCCTAAAGAGTCCCCTTCCCGACTTTGAATCATTCATTTCTAATAAAAGCAATTCTGGGGTGAGAGATCCTAGCCAACGTGGACTGAGCCCTATAAGACAAGACAAGTTTTGAGGACAAGTTGGATGTAAAAGCTCTGACCTTTTCCAGGTCTTCCTTTACTCCCAAACCAGAACCTTGCAGTACAAGCCTAATTGCTCTCTCTGTCCCTTCCTTCTTCGAAGTCAGGTGTCTCGGGCTCAGAATATGAGAATTAGTTGTCATGGTAACTTGTAACTCTGTCTGATAGGCTCTTCTCTTGTCTCAGCCAGTTCTAGGACCTGGACATCTGTTTTCAGTTCACCTCTTCTAATGTTCCCAAATCTAAGTCCAGGACCATATGCCAAGTTACACAGTTTCTGTGTGTAGGTGATAAAGAGGCCTTCCCCTGCATCCAAGGCAAGAGAAACAAGACAGAGAGAATGGAATAATAGGAAACAGTGCTTTAAAGAAGGTATCAGAGAATGGGGAGGTCAGGGCTACTAATTAAAGTTAATATATACACCTACTATGTACCTACAAAGATTAAATTTAAAAAGTTAATTAAGTGGTTACTATCTGCCAGCCACAGTAATGTCTTATCTATTATTTCACTGAATTCTCTCAATTGACCTTATGAAATAAGTGTTATTATCCCCACTACACAGATGAAGGAAATGGAAACTCAGAGAGGCAAATGGACTTGCCTGACATTGCACAGCTACGATTCCCACTTGGTCCTTATCCAAGTTTCCAAAACCGAATCTCTTTGGATTACACTGGTTTATGGTTCATCATTTCTTGGGAGGAAAATAAGGGCTGCAGACAAGCCTTTTCTCAGACCCTGTGCCTGTGAGTCCTTCACAGCCTTTCCCCAGGAATAGATCCCCGCTTCAAATGCAGCCCCTCCTCAGACAACTTCTCCTCCACAGGCTTCTTCCTTCCTCTTCAGTAACCTCTTTCTATTCTCCTGATGCTCTCTACAATTGCTCTCTGGCCAAATTCTTGTTTTTCCCACTTTCTCAGGTAGATCCCTAACCTTTTCTTTCCGAAGGTACATCTTAAATGTCATGTCCAGGAGAGTGCGGTAGGCTAATTTCCCGACACAGGCAGAACAGAGGACACCTATATTAGTTTCCTATTGCTGCTACAACAAATTGCTGAACATTTAGTGGTTGAAAGCAATACAAATTTGTTCTCTTCCAGTTCTGCAGGCTAGAAGTCTGAAATCAGTTTAACTGGGCTGAAGTCCAAGTGTCAGCATGGTTGTACTCCCTCCAGAGGCTCTGGAGCCGCCTTTTTCAGCTTCTGGAGCTGCATTCCTTATATTCGTTGACTCACAGTCCTTTCCTTTATCTTCAAAGACAGCAGTGTAGCATCTTCAAGCACTTCTTTGCTTCTGTCAAGCCTTTTCCTTTGTTCTCAAATTTCCCTTTGCCCCCCTCTTTAAGGACTCTTGTGATTACATTTATGGCCCACCCAAATAATCCAGGGTCATCTCCCCTTTGCAAAACCCTTAACATAATCTCATCTGCAAAGTCTCTTTGGCCATATAAGGTAATATTAAGAGGTTCCAGGGATTAGAACCCGGAGATCATTGCGGATGTTATTCAGCCTACCACAGCATCCAAGAAACACAATTTTACTCTTGTAGTGGGGACCAGTTTCCTTCATTTCTGGAATGGATGAACCAGGAGTCCAGGAGTTAGAGTGAAAGAAATAAGCATAGATAAAGTTAAGAGAGTTATATAAACTTGAATTTTGCTGAAATGAAGTCAGATAGGGCGGTGATTTCTGAGACAAGGCTCTTTACTGACCTACCACCCCTACAGAGAGAGGTAGAAAGGAAGGTAGGACTGAGAGGTGAAAGATTCTTATCTTCTCCTTTCCAAAACAGTTGCTTTATTTGCTCTTCTGTTTCCTGAGTGGTTTCACTGGCAGAGAGCAGTTGAGAAAAGGGTGACACTCTGGCTCCAAAGACAAAATGAGGAGGCTAGAACTTCTCTATAGCTGACCTCTGTTCTCCTTTTCCACCTCTCTATTTTGTCTCCTCTTTCCCCCTCCTTGTTGTCAATCACATGCTTCCTGCTTTTTGGGAAGTGAGGTTACAATGAAGTGAAGCCTGGAGTAATGAATAGTGAGTGAAGGAGAGGAGGAGGTTTCTTTAGGAGAAGCCCTCATGTCAGCCCACTTCAGGCCAGAGAAAAGCCTTCTCCACTAGGCAGTCTTCGGGAGGTGTGGAATTTGGGATAGCTGCCAAGTAGAGTGACCAAGTGTTACAGGGTTGCTCCTTGATAACCATTCACTTCTCTTTCTTGGCACTGAACATCGCTTATCTAGTATATGGGGATCTCCAAAAGCCCCCTTCTGCAAGTTTCTCTGCGTGATGATTACCTTAAGGAACAACTTTAATCACACCTGGTAGATCTGGGCTAAAGCTCTGCAAAATGAGTAGAGAATGGGAATTTGGGGAGCTCAGATTTTGAAACCATAGAAAGACTGGTTGGGATGGGAGTGTGGGGGCATGCCTGATCCAGGACTAAATTTTCATGTTCTTGGAGTGTCAACAGTAGCATCACAAACTCAGTGAGGTTTTGATTTATGAGCACCAGATGCGGAGTTGTGAATGACGTTTTTTGTAGAGTTAGCAGCTGGCTCCCCATATTTTGTTTCTGTTCCAGGACATCATCTATTATGTTGCCCAATGCTCCTCCTTATATAAAAACTCATAACAAATTCTTCTCCAAGTTTAGGGCCAGGAAAAAAGTTTGTTTCTCCTAGTGAGCATGTCTGCTTTCTCCTGCCAGACAATGAAAGTAATGAAAAGGCACCCCCCTCCACACTCCGGCCAGGAGGTTGACATAAACTCTCCAGCTGTATGAGTTTTGAGTCTCCCAAGGGAAGGAGTATCACTGGTGATGGGGAAGCCAGAGGGGGCACTCAGAATTCACTCAAAATTGGGTAAGCAGGGCAAGCCACAACTTCTGAAAGGAAGGCCTGATCATCCACATACCAAGACCAAATGGGGAATCCAGAGAATTACCAGGCAATGATGATGGCACCAACAAATTCCAGGCTGAACCATGTTAGGGAGTTTTCTAGCAGAAAATCAGGAGTAAGGCCTGGCTTCTAGGGTTAAGAGAAGTCAGGAACATGTGGGAAACAAATCTCAGACAGATCTTCCTCTCAAGGATGAAGAAACTCTGGGAACTGGTCCAGAAAAGTCTCTGATCTGATAGCTCTGCAGAAGTACACAGATCCATCTGCAATGGGGTTCAGGAAGTACTTGACTTTCTGAATCCCACTAACTTCCTTGACCAGTTCAATTATACATTCCTGCAACCCTTTTTAATTGTATGGAACCCTTTTTAATTGTAAGAAATCTATATGAAGACCAGCATGAATGGTATTATCACAAGACAAATGTAAACATCATCTTTTGATTTTCACCTTTGATGCTAGGAAACTCACCTCTAAATTGTGTGCTTGACAACACTCTAGAAGCATAATGGGGTGAGGGTGGGGTCAATATATTTCGTCACCATCTCCTACCAGTTGCACTGCTTTTGTTCTTTGTTAACATTTTAGTCTAGTTGCACCAAGAATTAACCAGTTGTAAGCTCCCTCAAATTCTTTTTGAAAGTATACAGGCAGTAAATAAGCATATAGATAGATGATATTTTCTTTGTCAGCTTGTCAAATTTTTCATATGCCCTTTCTTGGGTTTAATGTGAGAAGACAATCGACCTTGACTTCTTAAGCTATGTTCACCGTTGTTCTTCAGATTTGTTGCTATTCGCCATGAGGGGTTCTGGGCCAGCGTATGTCCTGCTAGCAGACGACGGAGTTGTGGCTACAAGGTAAAGAAAGTACCTCATTTTGCTAGATGCTTTTATTACCCTTGGCATTGCAATAAAGTTTCCTCAGGTTTCTTGTCTTGGGAACACCTAATGGCGAGATGCTCTTGATACTTCAGTAACTAAAGCTCCTTTAATGGAATCCATGATGGACCTGCCTTGTTTTGTTTTATAGTGAAAAATGTTTTAAAGAAGTTGCAGTATATATTTTGTTGGTAACGATGTCTTAAGCTATTATGGCCATTTGTTATTTTCTGAAAGCAAGAGAGATAATGCTCCCTAATAAAATTCACTGCACTGCAGGTAGCTCTACGTTTGTTTCCTACACAGTGCTCCATAGCTCTTGTGGACCTGTTTCTCTTTCATCTTTCTTATGTCCTTATAAGATGGGATGGGGGCACAGCTTTTTTAGTGCTGAGCAATTGGACTCTGAATCCCAGAGAAGTCACAAATAGGAGCCGGCTGAACACAAATGGCACTCCTTCTTTGTAGTCCTCTCCTCTGGCCCCTGTTTGCTTCTCCTTGTTTCCAGAGTCCAGCCTCCTTGGGCCACTGATTTTGGCGTCTCCTTGAGGACCTTCTCTTTTATTCCTACTCCTTGTCCACAATTCAGGCATTGAAGTTCCCCTTAACCCAATTTCTCCCCGAATTGAAAATGCAAATGTGCCTGCTTTATTGTCTGTATGTGTTAGGTTTCTACAAGAGGTTTTCTGCTAAACACAATGTTCTGTTTGGGGAAGTATAAGAAGGTGGGGGTGAAGGGAGCAGAATGGTCTCTGAACTGCCACGGGTCAGCAGCTAGAGTACTTTGCCCTCTTCAGGCCTATGATTGGAGTGAAGACAGCAGAAGAGATGGGTAAGGGCAGACAGAAGCAGGAAGAAGTGCTGTAGGTATTTCATCATGGAGCCAGGGCAAGTTGAACTGGAGATCTGAGAGCCATCTCAGGGAGAGGAAACTGAACTTTCCATCTCATCCCAAATCTCTGGGCACAAAACTGTGTTTACAATTATACTGTTAAAAGAACTTCAGCTCCCAGGAATGGGAGAAAACCACAAAATGTGGTGGCAAGGGAGAAAGGCTGTGAGTTCCCATCTCCCTTCCAGACCAAGTCCAAGATACCAGGAAAATGTACTTTTCCCCAAGTGCAATGCTATATGATGTTATACACAGAGATCTAAGGTCAGTTCTACGTGGGTAGAATTCACAGACAACGCTGTGTGCTAATAGTTCACCTATAATACTAATTGAAGATGTTTATTTTCTAGCTTCTATTTTTAAAAGCCACTGAAAGTTTAATAATATGAAAGTCTCAACTTTGACATCTAATGAATTAAACCCACGTAAGAGGGCTGAAATTTTATAATCACCATCTGATGGGACTCAAGTGTATGAAAAACCGAGGTTTACACGGGGCAGGCAGGGATGGTGGTGGTATGCAGTCCATGGATCAACAACTGGCTTCTTTGAACAAAAACATAAAAGCTATTTCAAGCTGAAATTCTCAGAAACACTATAGGAAATTAATATAACTGATTGATGTGATCTCATCTAATAGAACTGGGAGTTGAAGCTTTATCCCTCTAGAACAGGTGATTAGAGGCAAATGAGGGGCAGGTTCCCATGGCAACCATTTGGCTATCTCAGACCCGAAGGAGGCCTCTGAAAGGGAAGCTTTGAGAAGGAATATGGGTTTTCAAAGGGAAAAAATATTAGACCTTTGTCTTTTAGGGCCATGCTGAGGTACACAGGGGATTCAGGTGGTATGAAGGCATATCCAGAGTTGTTCTGTGAGTGCCGGGGACAGATTTTAGATACTGTTCAAGTCCTTTGAAGCTGAAGAATCACTCCTTTGTTTGGTTACTTCTCTCTCTACAACATTTTGTGAAGGGAGACAGTGCAGAAAAGGATCAGAATGTCCATGAACATTCCTGTAAGTCTGCTTGGGCCATGGTGGGTGTGGGTATCAGGTGAATCCAGCATGCCCTTCCCCTCACAAATATCCCCTCTCCTCCTTGAGCTAACTCAAGCAACCATTCTAGCCCATGATGGGACTGAATGAATCTCTGAGGTGGCAGTGCTGTGCTGAGGGAGGATGCCAGGTGTGAAGGGGTGTGGCTGAAGCTTTCTGTTGACTCACTGTTAGGAGATTAAGGTTCTGTTTTATGGCAGCCACCAGTTAGGGTTAGGAGTACAAGTCAAAACTAAGGGTCATTGATCGCTCTTCTTATTGCGAGGACTTTTCCAGCTTCCTCTAATTACTCCTAAGCCCACAACCTCTACCTTACCAGCCTCATTCTTCCTTCCTCTCCTTCCTCTTAGAAGTAAAGTATTACAAGTTCTCCTGTTATTTTCTTTCCCCAGCTATTTGCACTTTTCTGTGGTTCCAACACCTGCTTCTATCTGCCCCCCACCCTCCCCTCACACACACTCCCTAGGTCTTTGCTGACATCTGAGATGTCGGATTTGCTGAAATACCTGTTTGCTTGCCCCTGGAAACTCAGAGGCCCTACAAGATTGTAATCTAGACCAATAGTGCCACTGAAGATGAGGACTGGGATTAGGTATAACATTTTCTAAATTCCTACTATGTGCTTTCATATATGCTGACCCACCAAATCTACAAAATAGCTCAGCAGAGTAGACATTTTGTTATTCCTATTCTGCAGATGATAAAACTGATACAAGATTCACATGACTTGCCTAAAGGATTAGAACCTGTAAGTGGCAGAATCAGGATTTGAATCCTGGTCTTCTGGCAACCAATTCTGGTTTTTCTTCCGCTCCATTAGGAGAGTGTTAGGGCTTGACATGTTCCGAGGGACAGATGTTACTGTGGTCTCCTAAAGGCTGATGGAGAATGGGAGGGTGATCTTGGAAGACTCATTCTGTTCAACCGCTGTAACCCCAGGGGCTTTACCTTGGTTCTCATTCGACCAGAGGGTAATCGCAAGTAATTCATTTTCAGTCTCTCACTGGAGAATACCTAGTTCTCACCATAGGTTCTAGAATTACTTGAACCAAGAGTTCTCTCCACCCTGGCATTTTGATTTCCATTAGGGCATTCATCTCTTCATTCATTCACTCACTCATTCATTCATTCATTTGATCAACTTCATTGAGTAACTCTTAGGTGCTAGACACTATGCAAAGGGTTGAAGATCCATTGATGATGAAGCCATAGTCCCTACTTTTCTGAAGGATTCAGAAACATTGATAGGTAATGATAATAAAACATAGTAAGAGTAGTGATAAATCTATGGACTGAATTGCTGTATGACACTTTGACCAAAGTTGGGGATGAGCCAGTTGTGAGGGATTATCTTCGGAGGAATCAATCTCTCCTGGCTCACAGGTACACCCCCTAACCTCCCACCTTCCTTATCTGGGTTCCTATGAGTAGTAACACTCAAAGTCACTATTTTATTTTTAAAATTTGGTTGTTGTACGGGAACAGAAAACCAAATACCACATGTTTTCACTTATAAGTGGGAGTTGAACAATGAGAACACATGAACGCAGGGAGGGGAACATCGCACCCCACTATTGGGGGTGGGGGAAAAGGGGAGGGAGAGCATCAGGACATATCCCTAAGCATGCGGGGCTTAAAACCTACATGATGGGTTGATAGGTGCAGCAAACCACCTACCTATGTAACAAACCTGAATGTTCTAGACATGTATCCCAGAACTTAAAGTAAAATAAAATAATAAATAAAAATAAATTTATAAAAATTGGGTTGTTGTTTTTGATGGAAGATGAGGAGACATGTTCATCATATGAATCATCAACTGGAGTGGAGTCTTTCAAGAAAAATATAACGCACAAATACTCTTTATTGAATTTCTGGGAAATATTCTAGGAAATTAGCCCACAGCCAACTAATGTAATTCCCTCTAACAGGAATATATCCAATGAGTCTAGAGAGCTTAGATTGCCTTGGTACATAAAGAAGTAAGTAGAATGCATTTTTTTATTAACCTGCTTTGTAAATAAATGTCCTTGTATGAGAACATGATCTTTGAGTGCTGTCTTCTACACAATGCTCTTCCTGTGTCCTTCTCTCTAGGGGTGGCTACCCATGTGCATTGTAGTGACCTTTCCTTCTCTCTAGTTTTCTTCTTTGAAAGCTTGTTTTCTCTGGTTGTTTTTCTTGGAACAGACTTGATACAGAAATTCACACTGTGGTATGAATGGATAAAAACAACTCAATGCTGTATCCCTTATAAAATATTTGCATTTTAATGAAGACCAGCCACTCAATTTGGAGACATATGTCTTTCTTTTTAAATTTCCATATTCGTAATCAATCTATTTTTCAGAAACTCATGCACCAGGCCCAAAATTACAGGTCTTCTAGACTCAAATTCTAAAGGGAAAATTTTAGGCATTATAAATTTGACCCATCGGGAAATATTTCAGATAGTGGAAGCTTTTTCTCTTCCCTAACAATTTCCAACTCTGGAACAGCTGCTCAAGGTGACATTTATAATTTCTCCTTACTTCCCAGAAGTACTTTTGGCTCAGCTTACCTATTATGCCTTTGCAGTCAGCCATTGAAGACCTCTAGTCCATGCAGAGTGGAATTGAGAACTGAAGTTGAACTTTTGTCATTCTTGGGGCATGAAGATAGGATGGGAATTGACCTGATTTTGGTCAGTTGTTGAGACAAGAATAATTTGGCTTCTCCTGATGCATGAGTTCTGTGGGCAGACAAGCTCATATGTCCCCTCACGTGTGCATGTGACCACATGTAGTCTTACACATATTTGAAACTAAAGGGATTATGGGGGTATTGCTGAAATATGGGTAATGATAATAAAGACTCAGTATGTTTCAGACACTGTGCTAAAGGAGTTTTGTATCCTCAAAACCTCCGTATGAGATAGGTATTATTATTACAGTTTTAAAGATGAAGAAACAGAATCTCACATATGTTAAATAAATTGCTTAAAATCAAAAATAAAATTTAAGAGACTGGGATTTGAACCTCAGTCTTGATCTGCAACCTATACTTGAAAAAAATCACAATATACTACTTTGCATAGGAGTAGGTAAGTAGATGAGGTACAGTATTCTAAGCTGCAGAGAGATACAAGCTTGAACAATGTCCTAGAAATAAGAATGGACAAGACGTGCTTTAGGGACACTAAGTAGCCTAGTCCCGTGTAACCAGAGGCAAGAGTTCTTGTAGGGCAGTAGAGGAAAGAATTCCCACAACGGTTGCCTGAGGTCATGTTGTGGAGGGTACAAATGTTGATCCAAAGAATGGATTCTCTCTCCTTTATTTAGTATTTCAATTATTAAAGACCAAGTTTAAGGAGCTAAAGAGGTTTTCAGAAAGTATAAATGAAAATATTTTCAGATATATACAGAGGACTTGGAGATAAATGAAGTACTAAAGTCCTAACAGAAACATATTTAATAAAAGTAATCATTCAGCCCCATAAAACATTAGATGAGGTCTATTGTGAATTTTTTTCCCTATGCACACACAGAGAAAACATCTAGTGTTGTGATTACCAAGGTAATTTGTCTTAAGGTTAATAGGTGGATGGAGAAAATGATGTTTTGTTGTGTTCCATTCTACAGGGGTCAAAAGGTTCTGTTTGGCCTGTATAGCATTTACAAAGAAGGTACTGGTCTAATAATCCCAAAATGACAATCCTAGTAACATCACAAAATGACTTCTATTGTTGGATGGAACAAGTGGGATTCTAGGTAATGGAAATGGCTTCCTACGTGGCACTCCCTGGCCTTGGAGACCAAGGGCCTGGACTCCAATTCCAGTTCTGCGACTAATTAACTGTGTGATGTTGAGACAGTCACTCAGTTGCTCTTGAGCTCAATTTTCTCACTTACAAAATGTGGGAGTTGCAGGAGAGTCCCTGCCTGCCCTCCTTGTCACTTTTTCTTTGCTGTTTTTAAAATGTATTTTTTAAAATTTCACAGGTAATATGTGGATCTTTTCTCATTGTAAAAGCATTGAAGAATACCAAAATCCCCCGTCAGACCCCACTTCATCTCCCTTCTGAGATACAAATTATGTTTCTAGTGTCATTTTCCAGACAATTGTTATGTATCTATAGTCATATAGATATGTGTACTTTGTGGGGTTATTTTAAAAATATATGATATCAAACTGTGTGTATTATTCTACGAGTCAATTTTTTCAATTGAACAACATGTCTTGGGGATATTTTCATGTCAGTACATGTAAATCTATTTCATTCTTTTTAACTGCTGCATTGTATGCATATACAGTACCATGATTTGTTTAGCTATTTTTCACTGATAAATATTTGTTTGCAAATTATCATAGCTACAGTTCTGCAGTGGACAGCCTTGGGCATCTCCTTGTATACATGTGCAAGTGTTTCTTTGGGGTATGTTTTTGACGTGGAATTGCTAGGTTTTAACGTTTCAGTTTTATTCAACACTGTCAAATTGCTCTCTAAATTGCTAGCACCAATTTACACACCTACTGGTAGGTTCATTACAACTTGATCAACACTTGATGAGGTTAGACATTTTCGTTTGCCAGTCTTATGGATGAAGAAAGTTATCTCTGGTTACTTGGAAGGTTAAACATTTTTCCTATGTTTCTTATCCATTTGCATTTCCTGCTTGCCGGTCAGTTGCTCCTTCATATCCCTTGTCCATTTATTGTAGTGGATTTTTTATATTCTTGGTATTGATATGAAGGATTATACTTTTTCTATTTATAATGTATGTGTCAATAACTATAAAATCACATATAAATTATAATTATGTTATAGAATACAATTTTATGTAACTTTGCTTGTGGTGACTATTAAACAGATCTTAAAAATTCTTGATTCTGTCAAATTTATCCATTTTTTATTATTTCCGTATTTTGAGTCTTGCTTAAAAACTCTTTTTCCTCTCTGAAATTATTTCTTCCATATTTTCTTCTAATAATTTACAATTTTTCTTTTTTATAGAGCTCCTTAATCCATTGGGAATTTATTTTTGTTTATGTTGTGAGGTAGGGATCTCTGCCTCTGTCTGACTATGTCTCTTTATGTGTGTGTTTTTTCATATATATGTTTTATATATACATGTATATTTACATGTAATACATATTTATTCACACATATTCTTCCCAATCATGAAATGTCCTAACACTTACTGAAGAGTTGCATTGTCCCCACTGATTAGAGACACTTTATTATTAATTATATACTAAATTTCCTTTTATTTACATGGATCTGGTTTAGGATTCCATGTTCTGTTGCATTGTCCTCTTTGGTTATTCCTGTGTCAATACTATACTGCCGGAATAAACTGTAGGTTTCTAACATATTTTGATATCTAATAGAATAAACCATTTTTTTGTTCCCTTTTCCAAAATTGTCTTGACTATTTTCTTACAATTTCTTTTCTTGGTGAATTTTAGAATCAGCTTCAAATTCTGTAAACATTCCCATCTAGGTTTTGATTGTAATTGAATTTAATATAAACAATAATTTCGATAGAAATGACATTTCTATAACAGTGATTCATCCATTCCAGGAACATTATAAGTCTTTTGATTTATTACGTTCTTCTTTTAAGACCTTCAGTAAAGTTTAGAATTTCCTTAGATAGGTCTTGAATATGTCTTCTTAGGTTTATTCAGGTTTGAGTGTATTTTATTACATTTCTTCCTAAGTATTTCATTACATTTTTCCTATTGTGATTTTTTTTCTGTTACATTTTCAGATCTGTTGCTTCATTTATTTTATTTCTTCAAGAAATATTACTTAGGTGTTCACAATATGCCAGACATTTTTGGCCCCAGGGATTAAAAAGGAACAAAACAGACTTAAAAAAAATTTCTAGTGAGTTTTTGTTGATTTGTTTGGTCTTTCCAAGGTAAACAGTTGTATTGTCTCTTCCTTACCAATATTTGTATTTCTTACTTTTTGTCTCACTGAAAGGCTTAGACCTCCAGTATAATGCTGAATAAAGACAAAGATAATGGACATCCATTTTTGTTTCCATATTTTAGGGGAATTCTTCTGTTCCATCATTAAATGTTATTTTTTGCTGTAGATTTATGGTAGATATCTTTCACAAATTAATTATATGTTATTCTTTTCCATCTTTACCTAATATTAGGAATAGGGTGTTAATTAGGTCTATGTAAAACACCCATATATGTTCCTGAAGATTCAGCTGAATCTAAAGTTTCATGGGATCACTCTAGCCAATGATTTTCCAGTCATTCAGTGATTGTGATTATATTAATACTTACGGAAACTGTTTTTAAGAAGTTACTTTTAACATGATTCTACTCACTCATAATTATATGATTTGTTAACTTGATCAAAGATTCAAAAGTTCTAAGAAAGAAAACATGCTTGAATTTTATATATGAACTCCGAGGAACCACAGAATAAATGTTAGTAAAATTTTAGTGGCAAGATCAAATAAACTAAAAGATAGAAACCAAACTTCAAATCAATAAAATAAAAACCCCAAAACATTGGAGAAATAATTTAAAAGAGAGAAAATACTTAAGATTAATTAATGGAAAGTATCAGATTCAAATTTTCAGTGAGGTATAATCAACAACGAAAAGCATAACTTGGGAAAAATGTGTTACAACTGCAAGCTCAGTCTGCTGATTGAAAACAGTAATGTTTTATTAATACCAAAAAAAGATCGGTTAGAATGGTGTATGTTATGTTGAGAATAGCTGGTTTCATGAAATAATTTGAGGCATCTATTTGGGTGATTATATAATTTCTATATTTTAGTATGTTAATGTAGTGAATTACATTAATCAATCCTCTCATATTAGGTCATATGTATTTCATGGGAAAAGCCTCATTGGTCATGACTCATGATGTATTTTTAATACACTTCTGGGTTTGAATTGCTAATATTCTATTTAGCATTCTGAATCTAACTTCCTAAGTGAGATTGGGACCATAGTTTTTTTTTCTGCTGTTTGTCCAAATTTTTGGCATTAAAATTATGCTAGACTTGCAAATGAGTTGAAAATATTTCATTCTTTTTCTACACTCCAAAATACTTCCGAGAGCCTAAGAGTGATTTGTTCCTTGAGGATTTGATAGAATTTGTCTATTCAAATTTTGGGGCCCCGTGCCTTGCATTAGGGGTAAATCTATGACTACCTTTCTGATTATTGGTCAGTTCAGATGTTCTACCCTTTCTTGAGTCAATTTTAGCAATTCATGTTCTCCTAGAAAGTAATTCATTAAGTATTGATTTTCAAAATTTTATTGTCATAAAATTATACAAAATTACCTTTAATGGAACATTAAATATCTTCCATATATGTAGTTATTTTAACTACTGTTCTAAGCATTGTTTACCTATATCTGTTTTCCTTGATCAGACATCCCCAAAAGTTTAGCTATTTTAGTACTCTTTTCAAATCCATTGTTTCAGTTTTTATCCATCAGCACTACCCTTTTTTGTTTGTTGTTTTGCTTTGCAGTTGTCAAAATTTCTTTAATTCATACTTTTATATTTATATTCACTTTTACTTTCTCTGAGTTAACCTTGTTATTTTTCTAACATCTTGAGCTTTCTCATAAATTTACTTAGGCTAGGTTTTCTTTGAGTGCTATATGGCCATGCTCCATAGGTTTTGCTATACAGTGCTATCAGTCTTGTTCTTTTCTAAATAGTTCGCAATGTTAATTTTAATGTTTTTCTTTGACCTGGAGACATTGACAAGGAATTGTTTAACAATTATGTAGAAAATCTTTAAAATATTTTTGAGTAACCATTACTGCTAATTTCTAATTGTGTTAATATGTGTTCAGTGTATGCAGCCTTAATGTTTTGTGCTCTTCTGAATTTGTTGAGATTTCCTTTGTAATTTTATATATAGTTATATGTAGTCAAATTCTGTGTATGTCCCATATGTGTTTATAGACTAACTATTCTCTGCCTGTTGGATGCATTCATGTACATAGCTATTGCATGAAACTCATGAATTTTGTTCTCCAATTTCTCTTCATCTTTATTCTTGTTTCTATTTGACCTGTTGCCAGGTTTCTGAGAGAGAGGTGTGGAAAATTTTTCATTAATGTTGTGGGTTGCCATTTCTTCTTGTTTTCTTATTCATATTTATTTTCCTTATTTCAAAACTATGTTCTTATGAATAGTCTAATGATTGGTATATCTTCCTAATGGACTGTACCAATATGAAATATCCCTCTTGTCCCTTTAAATTCTTGTCTTTGTTTTATTTTGCCCCACATTAATATTGCTACATCTACTTTATTTTTGTTTGCATTGCCATCTGTTTTTCTCAGTTCATTAATTTTCAAGTTTCACATGTCATTTGGTTTAAAGTGTGTCTCTTTTAAACAGGATGTATTTCAATCTTGCTATTTGTTTAATCTGAGATTATCTTTTAGTAAGAGGATTCAATCTATTCTGGTTTAATATGGTTGTTGAATTTATGATTAACCCTACCATATTATTTTACCTTTTCTATTATCATGATTCTTGTTAATTTTCTCTTTCTAGTAATTTATGTGATTGGTGGTGTTTCTGTATTTTATTTTTTTGTTCTCTAGCAGTTTTTTGGAAGGTTTATATTATGTCTCATATTCCAGTGGTAATGCTTAATTTCTTAAAATTTACTCAAAGATATATTCTCCATACATTTCTAGGGTTTATGATTATCTATATACTCATCTTAAAAAGACAACAACCACAGAAATATTTTACTTTCCTTTTTTCTTTTCTCTTAAGCCTCACAAATTTTCATGTCGAGATCATCTAGAATTTAGTCCATATTGCTATTATTTTTTACAATAATAATTGTTTAGATTTAGTTATGATTTTTTGCTGGTTTCATTGTTCACCATTGCTTCTTTTACTCCACGTAATCCCCTTGAATTCAGTTTTTATTTTGCTAGAGGAAATCCTCTAATAATTCACTCGAAGATGAATAACAGTTGGTGAAATATTTGTTCTTGCATATCTAAAAAATATTTTCCTTTTGCAACAACCCTCAGCCCTCCAACTTAAATTTTAGTCTTTCTTAGTATAATATTCTTGCTTCCAAATTATTTTTTCTCATGAATTTGACGCCAACCCATGACTATTTCCTAACATGAGTATTGCTAAAGAGCAATCTGATACTAGCCTGGTTCTCTTTCCTGTGTAGGTAGCCTGCTTGTTGCTTTGGAAACTTTCACAGACTTTGTTTTCCTTATCCTTAGAGTTCTCGAATTTCACCATGATGTGTCTTAGGTACAGATAGCTTTGTATTAAAGTACCTTTTTCAGTGACTGGTATGTGATTTTTATTTGAAGACTTTTGTCTTTCTTCAACTTTGAGAAATGGTATGCTATTATCAATGTTTTAGATCAATTTCCCTTTCAATTTTTCTTTGTTCGTCTTTAACTCCTAGTTACTCTGCTTCCTTGGGCATTAGTTCTGATTCGTGAGTTTGGTGACTCCATTTTATGGTGCTGGTTTTCCCCAAATGTTTGTGAATTTTATGTTAGTGCTCACCATGGGTTTTGAGAATACCTGTTTGCTTCTAGATGACATTGGTTTCTCACAGCCTGCATACTCATCAAGATTTTGAGAAGGGACAGGCCATGCTGCTGAGTGGAGTGTATAAGCAGTTCATCTTCTGGGTATGAAGGCTTCCTGTTTCTCCTAGGTGTGGCCAACCACTTGGCCTTGCTTCTGCAACCTGTCTTGCTTTTCCAGCCCAAGCATCCAAAATACTTTTTCTAGCCTGAGAAACCATCTATGCTGCCCACTACCTGACACAATTAGGCAGAGGAGAATTAATAAAACCACTCAGCTTCCCAAAATGGGGTATCCTAACAAATAATGATTTTCCTGTGGCTTCCATATACCATCTGTATTTCCTGTCTCTGGGCTGGGAGATCATCTGGAGTCATAGCCACCTTACTCAGCCATCTTCTACTACATATGTTTTAGGTTATGCTTTTCTGCATTTATCTTATTCCCTTCACCTTTTGACTCAAAAGTATTCCTCAAATGTGTGACATGCAAATGTACTTCTTACTTTTAATTTCTCTTGTGAAAATATTAATTTCAAATATATATTTTCTACTATTCGTAGAGATTAGGGGCTGGAGAGGAAACTGGACATGTGAGCCTAGTCTACCTTTAGTCACTTTCTACAGGAATAGGCCTGCTATAGTCATGCTTTCTTTCTCCTTAACCAGGGAAAAACCTCCAATGCAGAAACAACTTTATGA
Organism: Sapajus apella; assembly: GCF_009761245.1. Lineage (NCBI taxonomy): Eukaryota > Metazoa > Chordata > Mammalia > Primates > Cebidae > Sapajus > Sapajus apella. The sequence goes on from NW_022437055.1 coordinate 1,879,837, forward strand.
GAAGTACTTCATGCAAACGATGAAACTGTGAGCAAACTCTAACATTTCATGAGATGATGGTTTGTGAGGAATGTCCTGGGCCCAAAGAGAGTGATTCTAATAGGCCACAAAAAATGAACTACCATCACTTTTTAAGTTTACTGATGTTAAACCCTGAATCCAGATACAGCACAGAATGTACTAAATTCTTGGACAATATTGTAGGCTGATTGTTTTCACAGAACATTGACTAAAGAGACCTATTTCAAGTTGGGCATGGTGGCACATGCTTTAGTCCCAGCTGCTTGGGTACCTGAAGAGGGAATATCACTTGAGGCCAGGAGTTTGAGGCTATAGGGCACTGTGATCATGCCTCTGAATAGCCACTGAACTCCAGCTTGGGCAATATACCGAGACCCCATCTCCATTAAAAATAAGTAAATATATACATAAGTAAATAAACGCTTATGTTTAAAGCTTCTACTTGAAAGAATCAAGGAAAAGGTAGTTTGAAAATGGAAAGTTGTAAACATCCAAATCTTAAAAATTCATGAATTTAGATCATATTGAAAGTGCTACTGGTGGTGGAGACGGAGAAAGAGTGTTTTCAGTGTAAGAGTGGCTTCATTAAATACAAAGGGAGAAGTGATTTGCAGCTGAAAATTCCAGATTCACTGTAAAATTAACATACGTGCCCGATGGGTTTTCATCTAATAAAACTGAGAGAGTGCTTGGTATCCTAAAGGCAAAACAACTTAATAAAATTAATCTATCGTGTTCCTAGTGCTTAGGTACTGCAAGGCTTCAATGATGCATTTTTCATTAAGTGACTGCGTAAATATAATTCTCTGCGTTAGAAAGTCTGAGTCCTTGTTCTAATTTATTGAAATTAGAAATAAAGAGCTTACTTAATGACTCATCAGTGTTGGGAAGACAAAAGAGAGGGCATTGTTCTACGGTGGCCCCTGTGGCTAGAAGACCAGTAGTCTGAATCCTTATTGGGCTTGAACCAACAGAACTCTTTCAGGACTCATTTATTCTTCCCAGACATCTTTGTCCCAATTTTAGGAGCTAGACAAACTCCACACTACCCTCATTTAAATCTTCTAATGTGTGTTGAACTCTCTGCCTTTATGTAAGGGGCAGACTGAGCCAGGAAAAACGAGCTAAGCTAGAGCCTGACCTTTGCATTTCTGTCATGTTTTGCAGAGTAATCGCAGCAAGGGAAAGAACAGACCGGGGACAGGGTCAACCTAGCTAGTGTTATCTTTGTGTGTGTTGGAAAGAGGGGAGATGGTGAATGAGAAAGCATCTGCGTGGGTTGATGTGAAAAGAACCCTGGGACAAAGCTCTCTAATCCCAAAAGATATACCTCACCTGCCTGCCCCTTCCACCATAGGTTTCCAACATTTGTTAGTCATTCAGTCCCTTGGAAAAATAGAAGTCTCCTTTTAACATGCAAGCGCTCTCAAGTGGTATAAATTGTTCATGTCTCACTAGTCCTCTCAAGCGCTGGAGTCAAACAAGACTCATGCCCCGAATTGTCACTTATTTTAGGTAAATTCTTAACCGGCCTTAGCCTCAGCTAAACCATCTGCCAAATGGAGATGATAATCTCTATCTCAAACATTGCTAAGTGAAAAGCAAATGCAAAAGTACCCAGGAAAGGGCCTGACATGTATCAGATGTGTCCTCACCTTCTGTCACTTGATCTGTATCAATCATCTGAGGAGGGAGGTGGCAAAATGGAGTGTCGAAGTGGCTCCCAAAGAAGTTAGAGGAGTAGGCCCAGGCAGGAAAAGAAAAATACAGAAAGGCCAACTCTGACTCAGAATTATGTCCAAGGCTGGGGTTTCTGTGGATCAAAGTGCTGAAACAAGCCTGCTGTTAAGTAGCACTAGCACGATGGTTCAAAAGAGGGCTTTGTGGCTCAGCCTTGGTTCTCAACATAGTGGAGAAGAATTCTGCTCATCAGTTGTATGATACTGGGCAACTTACTACTTTGACTGAGACTCAATTTCCTCCTCTGTAAAATTAATGTATAATAGTGATTTCCTTAGAGTTATTGTTAGGCTTAAATGCGTTACTGTGCAACAGTAAATGTGTTACTGATGACAAGTTACACTTACTGAGCACTTACTTTGTGCCAGTCACAAAGTAAGACTGGCACAAAGTAAGACTGGCACAAAGTAAGAAAGTGCTCAGTAAATGTAACTTGTCATCAGTATCACCAGTATTTCCACTATTATTATTATTTTATCCTCTGGAGTTAATTAACTATTTATAAGTCCAAGAGCATTCAGTCCTAGGATCAGATTTCAGATGAATTTGGGAGAAAACTAAAGATTTTTTTCTAGTGTTATCCTACTTCTTATTTCAGTCTTTTTAGGCCTGGTGGCAGCCTCCCACCCCCAAGGGTTCCGTGTCTTATTTCCCTTCTATTATTTTTATTTTATTTTATTTTATTTTTGAGACAGTGCCCTTCTCTGTTGCCCAGGCTGGAGTGCAGTGGCATGATCTCAGCTCGCTGCAACCTCCACCTCCCAGGTTCAAGTGATTCTCCTGCCTCAGCCTCCTGAGTAGCTGGGATTACAGGTGAGTGCCACCATGCCTGGCTAAGTTTTTTAATTTTAGTAGAGATAAAGTTTCACTATGTTGGTCAGGCCAGTCTCAAACTCCTGATCTCATGATCTGCCCACTTCGGCCTCCAGAAGTGCTGGGATTACAGGCTTGAGCCACTGAACCTGGCCTTGCCTCTTCATAAATTATGCCCTCAGAATTTCTGAAGGGAAGACTCCAACACAAATTCTTGCTAATATATGAATGGTTGTTAACTCAAATCCTGCACCTTCCATTGAATTTACACTTTTAATAAGTGTTGTCTCTTAATTTTAGAGACTATTAGTTATTTTATTCCCTTCAACTCCAGGGATAGATTAGCAATAAACAAGTGGCTCATGTACACACTTTTATGGTCAATTTTTCATACAAACTAGTAAATGAAAAACAACCTGTGATGGAAGAAACTCAGACCAACTTGACCAGGTCATGTGAGAAATGGCCTGGGCCCAGAGAGAGACATTCTAATAAACCAGAAAAATGACTTTCTTAGGCCCCATTGTTCATTGATGTCAAGTCCAGAAGCACAAACCTGGGCGCTGAGCAGGCTTGCAAGTTTACTTCTCACACCGTTTTAAGACCATTCACATTTGGGTTTCTTTTTAGCCAGGCAAAATAGGGGCAATGAAATTTTACAATATGCATTTTAAAACATCAAATCAAAAGGATGCTGAGGTTCATCTTGGCCTTTTTATTTTACCATTTGCTTCCCCAAAGTACTTTTATTCAGGTAAATCTTAAGTTTGGGGTTGATAGAGGATGAGAAGGCAAATTGGGTGCCAGAATCAATTCTTAGTTTTTTTAAAAGGAAAACATAATATCCAAATGCTCTTTCAAGCTACAATTCTCAGTGATACCCCAAAGAAAATAGCCCTCAATTGAATCCTGTGATCTTCTCTAAGTAGTTATCTACAAATATATCCAACAGGTCCAGAAAGTTTAGAACGCTGAGGCTGAGAAGACGTGAGTGGAGTGATGTACTTTGTGATTAAGCAGCTTGATATGTTGAAGTATTATTGTTAGCACATGAGTTGTAAGTGCTCTTCTCCATGTACCCCTCTCACTCCCTTGTTCCCTAGTGACCCCTCTTGTGTCCCCAGATCATCTTTACTTCTTTCTGGCCTTCCTCTCAAAACTCGTTTTTATAGATGTGTTTGTGTGTGCACTTGTGTTTGCATCAAATCAGACAACAGAAATTCCCACTGTGATGTGAACGAATAAAGAAACACAGCTTAATAAGATATTTGCATTTTAATAAAGAATATAAAATCCTAAAGATAGAATTTCAGGCACTAGTAATTATGGAGTAGGGGGCTTCTTGACCAGATAAAGCTTTATTATGTTTCTTCTTACTACGTGCCTGCAATTTTTAATTAGGCTCTAGTCACATCTATCTGGCTGTTTTTAATCATCTGGCTTGCATAAGAGGTTATAGGTAACAGGCAGTAGCTGATGAGAAGAAGTCCCACTGGGTTAGCAGTAGACTTAGTAAAATGTGACACATATAGGCTATTAATTTTATTTAAATGGGCTTTGTTCACCAACAGAGGAAGTGAAAACAGTATCTGGCATTCATCCCACATTCTGGCATTCTGTAATAGCAAGTGCTATCATGTATCAGGCACAGTGTTAAATGTTGAGCTCCAATCATTAATAAGATATGATTAATTTCTTGGAAGAACTCAGAGTCTAGTGGAAAAGACAAGTAAACATTAAAAAATGCAAAGTGATTGGACAACTGGCTACTATTTGAATAAAATATCTAGATTCCTATGTGACTCTTCACTGAAAAAGATTCTGGATTGATCAACAATTTCAATATTAAAAGAAGGAAAAGCCATAAGGTACTAAATGAAAACATGGCAATTGCTTTTATAATCTTGCAATGAAAGAAGCCTTTCTAAGTAAGCATGCTACAAAAACTGAATATATAGATAAAGGAAAAATTTGATACAGTTGACTACATAAATACTATCATTTCTGTATAGCGGTAATAAAGAATTAAGCAAGTCAAAAGGCCAATGACCAACTAAGAAAAAATATGTATTACAAAAATGACAACAGACTGCTTTTAAAAATATACCTGAAGCATTTGCAGTTCATGAAGGTAAAAGACTCTAGAAACTGGAAAAGGAATTTTAACAGAAAATGAAATATAAATATCCAATGAATATAAAAATTCTGCTCAAATTTGCTTATAGTTGTTTAAAGACAAATCAAAACAATGAGTTATAATTTTCCCCTATCACATTTAAAATATGATGACGTTTTATAGAACAATGTTTCTGAGGTTGTAGGGATGCAGTAACTCTCATGCATAGTCGAAGTAAAACTTGGAGTTTTATATTTGGAAGGCAATTTGACATATTTATCAAGATTGTAAAAGGCCATAATATTTAACCCAGCAATTCTAGTTATAAGAATTTGTCTTTAGGGCACATGTACATAAGCAACTATACATTTGCAGAAAACATGTTCATTATGACATTGTTTGTAATAGCAAAGAAAAGCAAAACAAAACAAGCACAGCAGCACTGAACCAAAACAATAGAAAAAAAGACAGTCTCCTCAACAGGTAAGTAAATCATGGCACATCCATCCTTTGAATATTATGTAACAGATTAAATATATGTGTGTGTGTGTGTATATATATATACACATGTCCTTTAGTATGGGAAGCCCTCCAAGATATATTGAATAAAAAAAGCAAGGTGTAGAACAGTATAATCTGATCTGTGTGACAACAAAGCATATGCAGTTATTCTTGCATATGCATTAAACAATTCTGGAAAAAATACACAAGAAACTGTTTAACAGAGAGCTTACCTCTTGAGATTAAGACTGTAGTAAGAGGCTCTGATATGGACATATTCTACTCTTCATTTCATAACCTAGTGTACTCTTTGCATATTTTAACCATGTGCATTTAGTATTATTACTGTTTTGTTCTGTTGTCTTTGTTATCACTAAATAAATACTACTTTATATGTAAGTGAAATATAATGCACACCAGCTCTAATTATAATATATATTAGATATATAAATATATAGACAGAAAGCTAGACTACTACACAGGCAACTCTAACAGCATTGGAGATGGTCACCTAAGTCAAATTATGTCCCTGTCAGGGTGGGGGGCAGGGGGAGACTTACTGGAAGAAGGTGGTATCTGCACTGGATTTTGATTGATGATTAAGAATGAGTTAGGTGAACAAGAGAGTTGCAGGGGTTACTCTAAGAAAATACTTGTTATTCTATATTCTACATGTTATTGTAGAGGACGGTAACATAAAGAAATTATTGGTTGGGGGCTGCAGTATGGCAGGGGATGTTAGGTTGGATAGTGGGAGCAGTTGAAGTTGGAGATAGAGACAGGGACTAGAGATTTTGAAGGCTTTGCCTGCCACGCTAACTACATTAGACTAAAGTCTCAGAGACTAGTTTTCTTGAAAATGATGAACTAAAAGATTCACACTGTGGTGTAAATGAATAAAAACAAGTATTTGCATTTTAATAAAGCACAGAATGTACCAAAGGTCCAATTTCAAGCATTGGTAATTAGGGAAGAGGAATGTCCCTCATGTCTCTCAGTTCGCACATTTATGAGAAGATGACACACCTGGTTGTCTGGGTACCAGACTGTTTTGCTCAGTAGAGAGCTTGCCACCCTTCTGGAGGTGGGGGAGGATTCTATTTTCCAGAAACCCCCCAGTCCATCACTGGTAATAAGAAGCTAGAAATAGAGGGTGGCTCCCATGGCAACCAGTTCCCACAACCCTGTAAACACTTGTGGCTGAGATAGGCTGCGAGGCAAACAGGTGTTCTAACCAGCTAGGTCTGCTGGTTTCTTTCCATTGCTACCTCATGGTCCAGGGTAAAGTGCACAGATTTTGGAGTAAGACAAACCTAGGTTTTCATACTGGCTTTGTCATTCACCAGCTCTGTGACTCTGGGCAAGTTACTTAATCTTTCAGAATTGCAAATCCCTTGTAAGGTTGTGGGAAATAATATATTTTAAGCACTTAGCACAGTGCCTGATGTGTAGGAAGAAACTGATGAGTGTTAGTTTTTATAAACATGCTTATTCCCACTTCCACATAAACCCACTCAGGATTACTATAGTCTTTGTCATATTTATTATCATTATCCATTCATACCCATGAGTCTTCTCAGAACTTTTGTCCTCTTTCTCCAGAAGTCCACCAACTATTACTATTATGATTATTATTACCTCCCTATGGGCCCATTGTCGATTATTGTTCCTATTGTCATTATTATTGTGAAGGTCACTGATGTTATTATTTCCCCTTCCCTGTGAGCCTCATGACTTCTCCAGGCCCCACCACTGGAGGGAGCAGCAGAGCTGAAGCGCTGTTCCTGCCTTCCAGAGTCCCCCTGCTTGTTTTCAGCATGTGGAGAAGAGGGCCAACAAGGCAGAAGTGAATGGATTTCCAAGCTCTGCCTCCCCTCCTATCTTTCCTCCTGTGCTCACCAAGGTCCCAGCGTCTCCTACAGTTTGGGGTTTGTGTCCTCTCATCTCTTCTTCTTTGTTGGAGTGATTGAAATAAATAAGTTCAACCAATAGGTGGAAACAAGTCAGCTTGAGTTTTCCCAGAAAGCGCAGGAGGACCTGGGTGTCAAGAGAAGGTGAAAGAATTCTTCAGATGTGGATGGAGTCTCTGAACCGCAGACCCAGAATTTCTGAGAAGATATGAACGTGAGATAATGAAAGTTACTTCTTTGTCCTGAGCTCTTACACTGTGCTAAGCACATAACATCCTTATTAGTCTCCTCCTGCAGATAAGGATGCTGAGGTGGGGGAAATTAAGGGACTTGTCTAAGGTCACAGTTTTGTCTGTCTCCTGGGCCAAGGACTTTAATCTCTTCCTTAAGCTGCAGTTTAAAGAGAAAGAAAAAGAAAACAAATGAAGTTGAGCAAGGCTGGGGCAGAGACAGCTCAAGGTTATTTCTCTTCATATTTCAATGATTACCTAGGTTGTGATTTTTAGAATTTTTCCCTTGTATTTTCCTCTTAAATTTGCTATAGCTTTGTAGCCTTTAACTTCTGTTTGCAGTTAGTATCCTTTGAACCTCATTACCTGAGACTCAGCAAGTTTTCGTGGCTTGTCCAAGGACATGCAGTTGGTAAGTGGCGAAGTGGAAGATTCAATCCCTGGGCTTTTTTTCTCCAAAGCTCACATTCTTCCCCATGCTATAGGACTGTTTGTGTATCATGCTACCTCAAAAGGGTTTATAGTTTGCTTTTGGTCAGACAAGGAAGAAAGAAAACAATCACTGTGTGTTACCCTTGGGAGGAAGATGAGTGGGAGCTGTTTAACAGAGCACAGAACAATGCCCAGGGCCCATGGAAGAAAGAGAGGAATGGTGAGTGGCTGGCAGAGTAAGATGCATCCCTAGGAATTTGTGTCAACAAACCCCTCACCCTGAAGTTGTTGCCTTCAGTAGTGTGACTCTGGAACCACTGAGTGGCATCTGGAACTAAGATGTGATACCAGATGGGTTATTTCCCCTCTGTCTCTGACACAATCAGGCTGACGGAAGGTTCAGAATAAAATGTTGGAACAATTTTGAGGGTTGAAGGGTGTGAGGAATAGGGACAAGCTTATTTCTGAAGGAGGGGAAGATAAATGAAATCTCGTGTTTTACTAAGGAACTCCTAATGCTCCCTACTAGGTCTTCCTTGATTAAGTCCCTTTATGTGTGAGCAGTGTGTAAAGCGAAGGGATTTGCCCCAAGTTGACTCTCTGATGTTGTAAAATGGTCAGTCGTGTAATAATGATGACCCTATTAGCAGGCCTCAAAGTGGCTCTTTTCCATGCTGTCCTGAAGGATTGTCGGGTCTGGCGCCAGCAAGAATTGCTGCTGAGGGAGGAATCTTGCCTAGAACTTTTTTGAGATCTGCCACCATCCAGTCTGCTCTTTGTTCCCCTTTGAGCCTGGCCTCATTTGGCTGTTCTCCCTCTGGTATGCCCCTAACGGGAGTGCCAGCCAAGCTGTTGCCCTTCACACACCCCACCCGCAGACTGATATGCTTGTTCCCTTTGCTTGACTGCCAGGGAGAGGATTTATATCAAGATTGCTCAACTAGGAAATGTCGAGTTCCATACAATTCCAATGCTTGCTTTCTGTTACATTTTTGTTATTTCATCATCTTGACCTTTAACCTTTACATTGGGAGATCCTTTTGGATGAGTTTACCTTTGAATGATTTGTCTTTCAGTCTCAGGTTTAATATTCTGTATCTCAAATTCTTTTAGATGCCTGGGCTAGCCTGCCTCCACTCTCACTGACCCGCTATCAATAAACACAGGGTTTGCTTAACAATAAGGCATATTCCGTTTTATGTGTGTACTCACTGTGATCTAAATAGAGATGTTTATAAGTGGAGTTCTTTATAGAGGTCCAAGCCAAACCACAACCTGGGCATTTCTACAGTACTTTGTCAATTGTTGTGCAAGTGGTAGTGTTAGCTAAAATAACCCACTGGGGGAAAAGTGAGTTTTTATTGCTATAAAACTACTTCTAACCTAACCTTCCTCCCACACATACAACCCTTCTGGTCTCTCAATTATGGTAGGAGGCAGAGATAGGAGAGCAAAAGTAACCCTAAAATTACTGACATTGAAATACAGTCTCTTAAGGGAATAGTCTTGGTCAACAACATTTTATCAAAAAAGATGATCTTTACACATAAGCTTGCAGTAGGCAGCGAGGAACCTACACTTCAGCAGTTGTATGAGCCAGGGGTTAATGTTTGAGGTCTAGTTTCAGAAGAGTGCTCTCAACCTTGGCCGTGCATGGGAATAACCTGAGGACTTTAGGAATACTAATTCCTGGGTTCCAACTCCAGAGATTTTGATTTAGGTAACCTCAGGGAATGGAGCGCAATTTGGTCATGGGGATTTTAAAGAGCTCTTTAGGTCATTCTAGTATGTAGCTAAGGTCTAGAACAATTAATCTAGAGCCTTGTTACACAAAGTATGATCTGTGTGTCAATAGAATGAACATTACCTAGGAGCTTGTGAGAAATGCAGATGATCAGGCCCTGCCCCAGAGCTACTGAATCAGAATCTACATTTCAGGAGGTGCCCTGGTGATTCATATGCACATTGCAGTTTGAGAGGAACTACTTTAGAAAAAGGGTCATCCCTTGAAAAGCACACGCTGGAAAGAATGCTAGCAGAGTCAACCAACCTGCCCATTGGCATTCTGGGTTTTCTAAAATATGACAAATAAACCCTATAACACCAATTGCAGAGGGAGTATCTACATCCGTCTAAGAAAGATGAACTCTCCCGCTACAGAAAAATGAGGGGAAAAGGTAGACAGCTTAGCATGTAGCACTGTTTCTTTCTGGTCTATCTTGTAAGCTTGGATTCTACTGCTGGTAGTCTTCAAAGACTCATGGATAAGGAGAGAGGTGCCAAAAGACTAAATAAAACAATGAATTTCCCCACAGAGCAAGGAGAATCTACAAATGCTAGCCTAGTGAGTTTGATGTCGGTCCCCAGAAAACGTCTAGAATAGATTATTAAGAAGATGATTTCTGAGCCCTTAGAAAGAGACTTACTAATCACTAGGAACCAGCATGGGTTCATTAAGAATGAGTCATGCCAGACTAAGCTCATTTCCTTTTGGATGGGCTTTTAAGAGGAAGCTGCAAAAATTGCTTATCTGGGCTTCAGCAAGGATCTTGACAAACATTTCTGTGATGTCCTTTCAGACAAGGTGGAGAAATGGGGACTAGCTGAGAGTATGAATAGTTGAATGTTTGACCTGTTAAATGATCATATACAAAATGTATAGATTTAATGAATTACTGTAAACCCAGAAAGACCCTTGGATCAGGTTGAGATGTTGACCAAATTTAGGACTAAGACCAATCTTGGAGGGATATTCGTATACCTTGTATAACAAAAAACAACAGTGCTCACTGTTGTCATCATCCTGCCTTACATTGGTATATACTTTTCTAATTACAAAGCACTTTCACATATATTGTTTCATTTCATTGTCACAACAACCCTGTAAAATTAGAATAGTGATTATGTCCATTTTACAGATAAGAAAACTGAGGTTGAAAGATTCAGTAATTTGCCAAGTCGACAAATACCTATAAAGATACTACATCTTCTCACTCATAGGTTGGAGCTTAAAAAAAAATTGAAATCATGGAGATAGACAGTAGAATGATGGTTACCAGAGGCTGGGAGGGTAGTTGGGGGTGGGTGGGTATAAAGTGTGGATAGCTAATGGGTACAAAACTACAGTTAGATAGAAGGAATAGGATCTAGTAGTTGGTAGCACAATAGGGTGACTATAATTAACAATAATTTACTGTATATTTTAAAATAACTGAAAGGGTGAAATTGGAATGTTCCTAATACTAAGAAACACTAAGTGCTTAAGGTAACAGATATCCCAATTACTTGGATTTGATCATTACACATGTATCAAAACATCACATGTACCCCATAAATATACACAACTATTATGTACCCATAATAATTAAAAATAAAAATGTAAAAAGAGTTTTAAAAGATGAACATAAAAAAATCCCACTCTTACTGTAATGTAGTTGAGGCGAATATAAAGTTTTTTGTTTCAGCTTCATAATTAACTGCATGAACTCAGAGTGAAGGCAAGGCTTAGCAGTAATTCTATAAAGGGCATGGCAGTTTTACTTAACTTCAAACTTAGTATGAGCCCACAATGTTAAGTGGTTGCTAAATATGCTATTGAGATCTCAGGGGTATATTAATGAAAGTACAATGTCCATCACGTTGAAAGTGATAGTTTCTTTGTTTCCAAAGTTGATCAGAGCATCTCTAAGGTGCTATTTTATTCTGATAGCTGCATTTCCAGAAAAAAAAGTGAGGATGTTTTATCTGGAAAAGTGAAGACTTAAGGAAAAATTTTGTGTTACACATTTTCTATGGGTCAATGGGTATAAAAGCTGGAATGAGGCAGCTCTCAGGACACTAAAAAATTTCCTATTATGGTTACCTGATAGTTGAAGGACAACCACTCCTTACAGTTAGTAATGTTCCTACCCCACCCACTTTTTCTAGAAGAGTTCAAGCAGAAGCTGGTCAGCTGCTTGTTTGGTATGTTGTAGGAAGTTTGTGCATCGTATCATCTCTGGTGGCTCTTCCAATTCTAACATTTTCCAAGTCTAGAATTGCTTTACTGTGTCTAGATAAATATGGTCAAGTCCAACTTTGGGCATCAGTTGATGAATTCCCCAAGACTGACTGTTGGGGTCAAAATGGAGCAATGGCTTGAGTAATGATTGTGCAAATTAAGGAATCATTGGCTAGTTTTGACAGGTTTCTTGCCAAGTGCCACCTTTTACAGGATTTGTTTCAAGCTCAGAATTATTTTTGGCCTCTAATGTACATTCTACTAGCCTGTGATTTCACGTACATTGTTCTTGGACATTTTGCATATGGTACCAAAGATGGCCTTCTGAAGTAACCAGGGATTTTACCACAAAAGTCACCCTTCGTAGGCCAATAACTCATGAATGGCTTGAATTTCTCCACAAATTCTTACCACACCCAGCTGAAAACATGACTCTAGCCAGGATCCTGTAGAGTTAATTTACCACATAATATGATTGTTCTGGCTTACGGCCCATTGTTTGGGGTGGGGAGGGACCTGAGGGAGTAACTTTCTTCTCCAGGCCTGTTGCCACTAGTCATGTGGTTTTCTTTTCAGGAATTTCCCCAGAATGAGGACCATCTTATCACATTGGCTCCCTCCTCAGCCTTGGAATCACTTTATCTCTCTTGGGGAGGAAATTTGAAAGTAGTTGGTCTACAGCAGAGCAGAGTAGCATGGACTTCTGGGAGGGAAGAGGAGAAATCAAGACTAAATTTGGGAATGCATGAGTCTTCCTTCTCAATAATCCTACAGGCCAGCTTCCATGCATAAGAAGTGGGGCCTGGATTGGATTCCCACAGGAGGGCTGCATGTTTTGTTGGACAGTGATGATGAATTAGGCCAAGGCACCTCCTTCCCTTGAGAGTTGCAAGGTCAGGATCTCAGAGAAACCTGAGACAGCAGAACTTGGTGGTTATAAACACAATCTCTGAAGCCAGACTGCCTGGGTCCAAATCTTGTCCCTAACACTTGCTAGCTGTGTGATCTAAGCAGCTCACTTAACCTTTATGTGCCTCCATTTCCTCTTTTGCAAGGAATGTGAATGATTATAGTAACTATCTCATAGATTTGTTATGAGGATTAAGATGCATAATAAATGCACTTAATTCTAGTAAAGCACTAGAACAAGGTCTAACAAACGTAAGTATATTTCTGTTTGTTCAATAAAATACGTAAAAGAGTAGGTTGAGAAGGTGGTCAATTTAGTAAAAAGTATTTATTGAATATCTACTATATTCCAGGTACTGTGTTGTCCGAGGTTTAGTGTGGGAGAGCCTGACTTTGGAAGCAGGCAAACTTGAACTCTAATTCTAGCTCTGCCATTGCCTCTAAGCTTGGTGACCTGGGAGGATGGTACTTAACCTCCCTGAGCCTCTGTGTTTTCGTGTGTAAAATGGGGATAATAACAGAAAGGAATCTTACACAGGTTGTTGTTAAGAGAACATGAGACAGTGCCTGTAGATCTGACACATAGAGAGGAGCTCAGTAGGTGCTAGTACATAACTTCCATAAGCTGGGATCTGTAAAATTAAACCCAACAAAAATAAATGTCAAGTCTATATTTTAGTTAAAAACCCAATTTCAAAATAACATATCACTTGCATAAGCAAAGGACAAGAAAGGATTGAATTGGCAAGAGCTTGTGTGAAAAAGAGCTGTGGATTTTAGTTGACCACAAGTTTTCTGTGAGCCAAAAGTGTGATCTGGCTGCCCAAGGGCTAATGTAATTTTAGATGGCATTAATAGAAACGGTGAGTTGAGATTCCAGCCAGTGATGGTTCCCTGTCCTCTGTACTCTGTGCTAGCCAGATTGCTGCAGATGTACAGGACTTTATCCTACTTACAATATTCCTGGATGGACAATGACAAGCTCTTTGACAGACTGTCCAGAAGTAGTGACCTGGGTTGGGGGGAATTGGCAAGCTCTTTCTTGAGGATGAGATAAAAATAATCTGGGGAGGGAAACACTAAGGCAGTATTTAAAACAGTTCTTTCTTCTAGTGAAAATGTTTACAGAACACACCCCACATCCAATCTGTCAGCAAATTCTGTTGGCTCTTTCCTCAAATTATATCAATATTCTGACCATTTCTCATTGCCTCTTCTGCTACCATCCTGACCTAAGCCAGCCTGTTTTGCCAGAATTATTACAATAGTCTCCCAGCAGATCTCTCTGCTGCCACTCTGGCCCCCTCTGTCTGCTCTCCAAACAGAAGGCTGGAGGGCCCTATTTAAATATATCTCCAGTGGCTTCCTATTTCATTCAGAGCATAAATCAAAGTCCTTATAAAGACCTACAAGGGTTTTCTAGGCCTGGTTCCTATTATCTCTGTGACTTCAACTCTTACTCTCTTCCTTGCTTACTACCCTTCAGCCACACACTCTTTTACTCAAATTCCTCAAACCAGCCAGGCATTCTCCTGTCTTAGGGCTTTTGCATCTGCTGTTTCCTGTGACCTAGATATTTGCACATCTTGCCCCTTCACGTCGTTCCAATTGTAATTCAAACATTACCTTATCAATGAGGTCTTCTTTGCCACTCATTTTAAATTGTCACAATCTCCCCCACAAAACACATCTCTGTATGTCATTCTCTGCTTCATTTTTCATTACAGCATTTATCATCATCTAATATTCCATATACTTTATTACTGACTATATTAAAGGTTTGTTTTATACATTAGAAAGGCAGGGATTATTGTTTGTCTTTGTCACTACTGTATCCAATGCCCACAACAATGTTTGGCATACAGACCTCAGCCAATAAATATTTGTAGAATAAACAGATATATAAAATATACCAAAGAGCTGCTCTGTTTAAATCTGGCAGGGATAGGGTAGGCATTCACTCTATCATCTCTGGAACCTGAATAATTGAGAGTTAAGTACATGAACACATTTGCACATGAATGCTAGCCAAACTCTAGAAGTACCACTGAGTGAGTGCTACAGGATATGGGAAGACAACTTCCATTTTCCAAACTTTGGAGGACTATTATGTATAAGAAGTAGACTTCATCGGGGTTTCAACTTGAGTCAGAACTAGAGCTAGTGAGTATGAAGGGAATACACACAGGTACATACGGAATCAGGAGAATGATTTGAGATTTTCAGGTTGTCTGATGAAGTGGTGAGCTCTCTATCTTTGGAGGTGTACAAGAAGAAGCTGTATGTCTCTCTGTCAGTCTTGCTATAAAAAAAGATTCTGAACTGGCTGGAGGATTGATTGATCCTTACCACCTTGACAGTCTCTGTAGCTCTGAAATGCTAGAGCCAAAAGTATGTGAGCCCAAGGAAGTGGGGTCATATCTGTTTGTTTTTTACAACTTGGAAGAGGTCTTTGGCCTTTCTTCCTGGAGTCCCAGAGACAAATTCTCTTCTCAAAAGTTCGTTCCATCCTAATTGCGATTCCATTTCCCAGAAATTACCTGATGCTGGGCTGATGATTAGTGGCCAGCCAGCGGTAAAGGGACTGATTCCTATGGCAACCAGGTTGAAAAAATTTACCTTGTGGAGAATTGTCAGCCATGAGCTATGTTTGCATTATAAATAGATATTTAATTCAGTGAGGTAGTTTGTGGTGACTTCTGCATTATAAATAGGTACTTAATTTATATAGATAGCTCTGATAGCGAGCAGGAAAGTTAAACTCCAAAGCCATTCTTTGTCTTTAAGTACTTCAGAGTCAATTGACAACTATTTTTTTCCTTCGAAAACATGTATAACTTGGCTCTCTAAGTGAAAGAACAATATATGTGTTTGTAGAAAGCTAACTAACAGTCCAGTATCACAATATTTCTCACTATTTGTTTCACACTGTAAGATTTTTCAGAATTTTCCGAGTGCAAGAGTATCTCTGTTTGAATCCTTTTGACACAGGAGACCCCAGGTTCAATGTCTCGATTTCACATGAGTCATTTCCTGTCACGTTTGTCTCATCGTCGCCCTGCTTTCCTAACTCAGAGTCATCTCAATATTTCAGTCCTTGGCCCTCTGGTCTTATCTTCCCATTTCTCTTTCCCTTGGTGAAAGCTAAAGCAATCAAGTTATCTCTTGCTAACTTACACAGCTGTGCTGCTAGCCTTGACAATATACACTTTGGAACACCCAAAGATTGGAAAACAGAATCAGACCTGATCAAATGACTTTTATCCAAAACTGAGGACCAACTCTTTCCAGTGTTCAAAATGTACTGCTTGATTGAGGGCTAGGGATGGAGAGTTTGAGGGGAAAAAAGTGGTGTTCAGCAGCAAGCAGCAATTAGTTTTGGCAAAACTCAAATGTAAAAGCACTTTTGGAATGCAATTTTTATAAATACTATAATAAATTAGTATAAGTGACTAATAGAATCTCATCAAATGGAAATCAGAGTGGGACTTTGTACTTCTACATTCCGAAGAGCTTGATACAAATTAGTCTATAATACTTAGAGAGTTTCATTCTGTAAGGATTAAGGGAAATGGGATGCATTTTTTTTTCACTAACTTGCTAGATAAATATGCTTCCTAATGCAAGCATATAGAGGAGTTTCTTTCTAAACTTTATTATAACCAGGGTTAAATAACTCACTAGATGCTGTACCCTTGTACATTGCTCTATTGAACAGTGTTAGCTTAGAATTAAACAGTGTTGGGTGGCAAGTTTAAGTTCTTTAGGTTCAGATGTGAAGGGGTGATGACCCCTCTCAGACCTGTAGGTCACCTCTTCTGAGGTCTTTAACAAGGCTCGAGGAACTAGATAAGCCTCCCTCCCCAATCCAAACAGCCTAATGGCCTAGTGTGTACTGAATTCCCAGTCATGGGGCAAGTGGCCTTCTAATCTAGGGGCAAAGGTCAGGGGCTGAAAATGGGAGCTAGTCCCCATTTCCGGAGGTGACCTTGGCAGTTCTCCTGCTCCAAACCATTCACCTCATCTGCTTACTGTTCTTGAGATCCCATCATTAGACGCACATTCCTTTGGGAAAACGGGACTCTCTTTAGGGAGCGGCAAAATATCAGATTTGAGTAATTGTTCATACTTAAGAATGAATTCATTTACACCCCATGATTGCTAAGTAAGGACCACAAAGCATGTTTTTCCAGTTTCAAAGTTCTGCGGAGGGCCAATCCTGCTGTTTGAAAGCAGATGTACTACGGACCCAAAGGTAACATGGTGAAATGCATGTAATGTTGGTGTTTTTCCTCCTCAGGCTCATCGTGGAGAGGGTACTGCCATTCATTCATTCATTCATTGATGGAAGGGCAAAAGGATACTCTGGTCAGTGACTATGTGTCAAACCAAACTGGGAAGTAGCTACTTTGGAGCCCCCTCCCTCACCCCCTATTTTGAACAACTTTCTCTTTTCTCATAGCCCTGTACTCTCTTTTTCTGCCAACGAGGTCAGCTCCAATACACCATTTCTAAATTGTTAGTGGAAAACAGACCAATAGAAGACCACAGCCATGGTTTTTGCAGTTAAATAGTGAATACTCTTTTTATTCAGAAGAATGCATTTTTAATAGAATTTCATGCGCCAGTAAATCAGTACAGTGAGGAGTTACAGGGGTGGGGACCCTGTCTTCAGAAAACATCTCACACTGGCAGAGCTCTCAACTCCCAGAATCCCCTTTACCCAGCTCAGGTGATTAGAGACCAAGGAACAGCAGATGGGGCTGACTTGCAGGGTAACTAGTTGGATTTATAGGTCTCTGAGAGCAAGAGAGAGGAGAGGAAAGTTCTTGTAAAGGAAGAGATTATTATATTGGAACTGGCAGTTCCACAGAGATTCTCTGAGAGCTTGAGGAACCAGAGTTGGTGGGGGTGCCTGGTTCTCCTTCTTCTTGGTTACACTCTTCGAGGGCAATGGTCTGGTCTCTTCCATCTGTCTCTGAGCCTCTATGTAAAGAAAAAGACATGAATAAGGGAGGACTGAGAACCTGAAAACAGATTGCATGGTGGGGCTCAAATACCAGGGGAGCATTTGTTTGATTGTTTTTCTAGCACCACTGGGTTCACAGAAGGGGTCATGATGAGGCATTTATTTACCTGGTTCGCAGTCGAGGCCACTTCTTCCACTCTATGGCTAGCACTACCCCCAAGGCTACAACAACCACCACGATCAGGGTACTTCGGACAATGTTCCCCACAGTGCACTCCTGAGCAAGAGGCCCTGTGGTGATGAAAGAGGAGAAACCAAGGCCATGGAGATGAGTGTGTGTATGTTCTCCTTGATCTCTGGTATTGCCCCACACTCTGGCCTTCTTTAGGATTCACGTGGGAGCCATTCACGTGGGTGGGCTGTGGCAGAGTTTATGCTGAGGCAGAAGCAGCTCTCCTTTCCTTGGAGGAAAGAGGCCTGGGAAGAATCCCACTCACTATCTTCGAATACATTTGAGGTCCCACCTCCTCACCATCCTTAGGAGAAAGATGACACACTTCAGGTCCCCAGCTCCAGAGCCCCTCCATTCTCCTGATTTGGGATGTCTCCATGGGGACTGTGCCTCGGATCCCATGTGTGTCACATCAGGACCATGGAGAGATTATTCTCTTACCTGCTGCCCCCACCAGCTCCAGGGGATCACTAGGCTCTGACCAGATATCAGGGTAGGCCTGGAGGCGGTAGCTGCAGCTGTAGTTTCCAATGCCTTTTCCTTCTACATTGTTGATGACAAAGTCTCCATCCTCTGAAAACTGCTGAGGTGCTTCTTCTCCATCATGTTCTAAGACAAATTCAACACCTGGCAGGGGTCCTCGGCACTGAAGGATGATGTCCTTCCCTAGCTTGAACATGGTGCTGGGCCAGGCTGACAGAGAGGGTTTAGGGGGCTTATCTGCAGCCAATAAGGACACAAAGTTAGAATAAATGACCCCGAACTTAGCCCTTTACCCCCTTATTGCTAACTGCTAAAAACTACAAAATCGTGACTCATAGTGAAGTCTCCAGGACCTTACCAGTCACCCAGATCTCCAGGGAGTCACTGTGATATGAAGCTGCAAAGGGAGCAGAGTCCAAATAATAAACACAGCTGTAGATCCCAGAATCTTCACCTCTCACTGCTGACATCCGGAAGTCAGCCCTGTACCCACTTGGCTTCTGTTGCTCTAAGGGCTCCTGAGTCCCCTTCTTCAACAGGACAAATGTTGAGTCTGGCAGTTCCCCTTGACATTGAAGAGTCATATTTTCTCCAGGGGCCACCATGGGACCAGGCTGGGCTAATAGGCTGGGTTTGGGGAGTAAACCTGGAAGAAATGAACTCCTGGTCAAAGAGAAGAGACCGCTTTGCCGTGCATCACCCCGGGGACTCTGCTCAATAAACAGAAAAGACAATTGGTTGCCTCTCCTTGAGCTCTCTGGAAACGATTTCCCATGAGGCAGTCTATTCCCTGCTTTCTACACTTTCATGCCCGCTCGAGAGTCTCTTCCCCTTACCTGTGACTATGAGTTCCAGGGTGTTGCTAGGTTGTATCTTAATAGAACTGGTCCAGTCAGGGTGGTAGCAGCAGCTGTACCGCCCCATGCTAGCAGCAGATATGTTGGTGATGGGGAACACCCCATCATTACTGGTCGATCCCCAGAGCTGCATTGAAGTGGCTCCTCCTTCTTTGTGCAGAATGTATCCTACTCCATGGACTGGCCCTTGGCACCAGAGAGTAACATTCTGCCCCATGGGAACCACAGAACTGGGTTCAGCAAACAACCATGGCTTAGGGAATGTGTCTAGAAAGAGACCAACGTTGTAAAGTGGTGAGTATTAAAATTTCCCAGTTCCTGCTTAAATTAACCCTTTATCTTTCTCCTCTTGCCCCTCTGAGGCCTAGCCTAGCCTTCCAGGAGGAATTACCCTCCCTAATCCCTACTCCAATGATTTCCATCCCAGTCCCATGTCCAGTCTGTCCTTACCAGTCACCCAGATCATAAGGGGCATACTGAGATATGACCCCCTGTTTGACATGGTTGTCTCATAGTAGATACAGGTATAGTTCCCAGAGTCCTCTGCTCCAACAGTGTGGAGAAGGAAGTCAGCTGAGTTCCCTGAGGCACTCCGGAACTGTAAGGGAACCTGGGCTCCCTCCTGCAAGAGGGCAAACCTCATGCCCTGGAAATTTCCTTGGCAGCGCAGGGTCACATTCTTCCCAGGAAACACCACAGGACCTGGCTGTGCCAGGAGAGTGGGTTTGGGGTAGAATTCTGAAATTAAAGAGACCACAGCATGAGAGAAACCCAGCCCTCATATCCTGCAAATTGCTTTTTAAAGTGTTATTGTAAGACACAATATACGTTTGTTGTCAAAAATTAGAAAATATAGAAAAAAAAAACAATGAAGGAAACACAATTCTACCACTCAAAGATAAGTATTTTTAATATTTCTTTGCCAGTTACTCTTTCTATACATTCCCGTGTCCATATAGCTATAACTTTACATAATTGGGACTCCGCTGTATGCACAGGTGTGTAGTTTGACATTTTTCACTAAGCTTTATATGTAAGCATTTTCCTGTAATGTTAAACAGCTTGAAAACAGGCATTTTTAATGGCTGCATAGTATGCAGCTGACATTTCAAGGTCTTTTCCCTTTCTCTGAGAGCCATCCAGCCCACTGATCTCTGACGGTGCAGCTTACAGAAAAAGTGGACATTGAGCCTAAAGCTCAAGGCCAAGCTGCAAAACAGTACAGAAATAGTGCAACTTGAACAGAGCTCTTGGGATTGGACATCCCCATCTGCGTCATTGATTTCCCCAGAATTGCATTGCTTGCCCTCCAACCTCGTTTGTTTCTTGTTCCCGTAATAATAACATGAGCAGCTGTGTGTCATTGACTGGTCACTATGGCCCAGCCACTGTCCTAAGCACTTTCTTGGCATGTTTTAGAAGAAACATTTCTTTCTCTCCCACTGACAGCCTTCCACCCACGGTCCCCGGGTTGGCACTACCTCTACCTGGAGCCCCCCACTCCTAACCTGTCACCACGAGCTCCACAGGGTCGCTGGGCTCAGACCAGATAGAAAAGTCATAATATCGGCAGCTGTAATTCCCTCCATCACCAATGCCCACCGAAAGGATTAGAAAGTGAGCTGCACTGGCCCCCGGACTTGCCCAGGACCTGTCACTGGACGCTATTTCACTTCCATCTTTGTAAAGAATAAAGCTCATATGCTGGTGGGGGGTGGAGCAATTGAAAGTCACTCGGGCACCAGGGGTGACCACAGGGCTGGCCCATGTCTTGAAGAAGGGCTTAGAGTACATTTCTAGAAGGCAAAACAAAAAAAACAAAAAACAAAATACAACACAAAACCAAATTAAGATCAAGAAAGAGAGGAAAGCAAATATAGCAAATCTTGGTTCTAGGAAGCTTCTCTGCTTTCTGTAGTATTTCATTCAGAAGTGCAGTTCAAAAGTAAGGCAAATCCACTTTGCAGATGGACTTCTTACACAGGGACCCTTGAACCCCACCCCTCACTACCTCCAGATGAGTCCTCCGTGTCATCAGGGCAGGCAATGGAGGCTAGTGAAAAGATAGAATTATGGGGGCTCTGCTGATTCTCTGAGCCTCAGTTTGCCCATTTGGAAAAGGGGAAAATGGTACCTACTTCACCCCCATTGAAGAGTAGCTCTGTGGTGAAGTGAGATAATTGATGTGAAAATAATTAGAAAAATTAAATCACCCTCCACAAACCCGAGCTATTAATAACGATTATGGCTATTAATATCGTGCAGCCAGAGGCCCTGGCACTCCCAGAGCCACGCCTGCCTGGCTCTAAGATTGGACACAGGCTCCCAGGACCAGCAGCAAAGTTTGCTGCAGGGAGAGGAGTGTCTGCTCCAGGGCTTTGCCTCTCCCTCCACCCGCCCCCCCTTCCTCACATACCCTTTTCAGCTCTACCTTTTATGACAAGCTCTAGGGGCTCACTGGGCTCAGACCACTTGAAGGGGCGCTTTTCAGTGTGAGTGCGGCAGCTGTAATTGCCTTCGTCTTTATCCCCCATTCTTTTTATTGTAAAGAAGGCTTCTCTTCCAACAGCACCAAGTTGCTGGACAGGTTCTTTCTTTCCCTCCTTATACAGAGCAAACCCCATGCCTGCCAGCCACCCTTTGCACCGGATTTGTAGTTCCTTGCCCCGGACTGGGGGGGAAGCAGAAATGACAGGTTTGGGGAGGATGTCTGGAAAACAGAATGGGATGAAAAAGGAGTTAGAGGTTTGCAGTTGCCCAGACGGCATACTCGGGGTCACTCTCAGCAAATAAAGACATTTATTCTGGGCTGGCCCTAGGCTCTTCCAGTCAGTCTCTTCACAGTCTCCTTCCCATCCTGCCCCTCCCCCTACCCCCTAACCCTCCTACCCTTTCAGTGCCCCTTCTCTCCTACGTGCAGCACAAGCCCGTTTGGTTTCAGGGTCCCTGTGAATTCATTCCCTCACCGCCAGAAGCAGTGTGGGAGTCCCAGGGGCACTGGGGATAACTACCGGAGGACCCTCTGCCTTTTCTTACCTGTCCCCACCAGCTCAAGTGCCTCACTAGGCTCCGATACAGCCATCTCCTCCCATGAATGGCAGTGGTAGCTCCCGACATGGCTCTGGGTCAGGGCGCCAAGGGGGAAGGCAGCCCGGACCTGCGCCGTGGCCGGGCGAGTTGCGATCCACCCGGTCCCATCCTTTAGCAACACAAACTCCTTAGTTGAGCCCGTAGGGCTTCTGCACCAGAGGGTTAAGTTCTTCCACGGGGCCAGAGGAAAGTTCGTCTCTGCCCACAGCTCAGGCTTAGGGGTTGGCATGACTATTTCTAGAAACAGCAGAATTAATGAAGCCATCCTCCCTCCTCCCTCCTCCTCCCTCCTCCTTGCCCTTGAACCCCCTACCCAGATCATACTGCCCACCTACCCTGCATCCCAAATCCAAACCCTTTCCTTCTTTCCTTCCTTCCTCAGGTGCTGGGGAAAGGGGAAGCTAATGTCTTATAGCTGAGCTTCAGAATAGTGCAGAAGCTTGGAGGAAATTTTGTAGGCAGAAAGGCAAAGT
Source organism: Sapajus apella (assembly GCF_009761245.1). NCBI lineage: Eukaryota > Metazoa > Chordata > Mammalia > Primates > Cebidae > Sapajus > Sapajus apella. Next base: position 1,902,613 of record NW_022437055.1, read on the forward strand.
TGGAGGCTGAATTTTGCCAGCAGCTTTAGCAAGTGCCCCTTCCTGGCTGTCCTTCCCTCCCAACCAGTCACTCCCTGGCCAATGACACTGACACTCTGTAGTTATTTCGGATCTCCAGGGAGGAATGTCCCAGTCTGGAGCAGGAAAAACTCACCAGTCTCTTCTGTCAATACCCCATTGCACAGTCCTGCAAAAGAAATTGCTGCCAGGGCTTGGCCCCCTCCCCCACGGCACTTCACCCCGGCCTTCTGCCCAGGCCCCTTCCCCCACTTGTACTCACCACAGCAGAGAAGGGCCGTGACTATGAAGAGCATGGTGACCCCTTGAGCTGTTCCCAGCAACCAGGCTTCTCTAACAAGACCAGAAAAGAGATGAGAGGAGTTGCTGGGATTAGGGGGAGGGTGGACGGAAGGGGGCGGCAATTTATGTCATTGGCTTGCTCGCTACCCAATGGGGACTGGATATGGCCAGGATAATGGGATATAATCTTTTCTGACATCGATGACTTTTCTTTTTGAGGGCCTTACTACCTACAAACCTCTTACTCTGTCATGGCCCATGTGCCCCCCCGCCCCTTCCCCACTCCCCAGCCTATATCGTATGTCAGATCCCCGTGGCCCCTGATTAGGCTGTTGCTGGAATTGAGATGTCAGATGTGAAAATGTCCTTGTATTATCTGGAGCTCTCAGAACCCCTGGAGCTCAGTGTGATCGGCAGCTCTGGGTCGTGGGTGTGGGGGTGGAGGGAGAAACCGTGAGTGTTTCTCAGACATCAAGTTTAAGTTTGGAAGCAGTTGTTATGGCAGTATTGGTCCTCAGACAGACCCACCTGCCTCACCTGCCTTTGTTATGGAAGGGTTGCCTAGGCAGCTGTGATGAATTACTAGAAGATTGTCAGTGCTGAGCTAAGCTTTTTCAGGAGTAGAAACTCTCTCCCCTCACCCAGATTATAACTAGAAATGTGCAGCAGCTTTAGGTTATGGGCCCTGTAGAATTAAATGATATTAACCGAAAATCCATTTGACAATTTTTACTTAGAAAACACTGACCATCCTTCCTGGTCAAGAAAACATGATTTTCAAGCTGCTTTCTCCTAAATCTGATTTCTGATCTTGTTCTTTGACGCAGTGTTGCTGGGCTGGGGTGGGGCAGCCTACATTTTTTTTTTTTTTTTCTCATCGCTGGCTTGGGAATTACTCTAATGGGTACGGGACCCAGGTCAGGTTCCAGAAAGAAGAGCTTGACCCCCACTGAAACTTTTTGAAAACTAAAAGAGTGGTGGTTTTTGCAGAAGGCTTACGTGGCTCCTTTCTGGTTGCCCAAGCATTCTGTCACTCATATTCCAGTGGAAAACACAGACACACATAATCATAATCCATTGTGCATTGAATACTCCCAGACAAGCTGTAACCACAGTTGTGGGGGCGGGGGTGGGTGCAGCCAGAAGCAGGGAGTAGGGGGAAGTAGACAGGAGCTAACACCCCCACTAGGTCAGAAGTGGTCATTTCTCTCCTTGTTCCCAGCACAGTAGCCTGAGCACAAGCCATGGGGATGAGAGAGGCAGATGGACCAGAGGACGCCATAGAATCAAAGGAAATGGCAGGAGAATCTGTTTGGTGTGAGTCTGTGAGTCAGAGGAAACAGCCTGATTCTGTTGCCTCATTCAATGTCACATCAAATGCCCATCCAGGTCAAGTTTATATTCCCAGAATGCTCTGCACAGGTGGTTGGAGGCCACAGTGTCAGAGACTGGTTACTAAGCCAACTAGGATGGAACACAAGGCTTAATAGCTCTTGAGGGCTAGGGATAGGGTGAAAAGTTGGGATAGGGTTGGATAACAGCCTGGGAGACAGGACAGCATGGCTTCTTACAAGAGGAAAAATCCAGAACAAGTTAATGAGGGAGACATCAATCATCTCTGAGGGGGAGGATGGACTGTGAGGGAGATTTGGGCACCCTCCCAGGGGGATGTCAGTGAATGCAGTTCTGATTGTTCCTCCTGCCTCTGAGAACTATGCATTTCTTCACCCTCTGGCTTGAGTGTTAACCCCTCTGTGAGGTGAAAGAGACAGCTGGGATGAGAAAGTCTTGTTCCCTAAGCCCAGAATATGGGAGTCCTATAGAGTGTGCCCTGTGGTTTGTCTCAAATGGGGCATGACTCATTCTTCAGACTCTGTTAGGTTGGGGAACAGGGGGCTGGGACAAGACAGTTACCTGATTCTGAGTCGCCGACACTTCCACCTTATCCACAGCACAACCAACAGCAAGGCAACAAGCTGCATGATTAGGGACAACCTAATAGCTTCATTCAGAACGTAATTCCAGGTGAGATAGCCTGTGACCAGAGAAGACCAGAATCAGAGGCTTTGATGGGTACAGGGGGCAGGTGAATACATTCATGGGTTGAGAACGATCTGGTTACTGAGAGTGCTTATATTGGGAAGGTGAGGCAGAAGTGGCCTTCCTTTTCTCAGAGAATGGGGGCCTTGAAAGTATCCTGCTAACTGCCTTTGAGGAATTATGAGACCACCCCAGGGGAAGGGTGCTGAAACCCAAGGGCTCTGATTTTCAGGTCCCTGACTCCCCTTTCCACATCCTTCTGGGCACTGATCTTGGATCCCTGGGGTATGGAGGGGCATTTTTCTGAAGAGTTATCCTCTCACCTGCTGGCCCCATCAGCTTTAGGGGCTCACTGCGATGTGACCAGATGTTAGGCTGTGTCTCTATGCGATAGCTGCAACTGTAGGTCCCTGTGCCTTTCCCGTCCACGTTGCTGATGATGAAGTCTCCATCCTCCGAGAATTTTTGGAATGTTTCTCTTTCTTCCCATTCCAGAGAAAATTCCAGTACTGGATGAGAAACTCGGCACTGAAGGGTGATGGCCTTCCCTAGCTTGAACACAGTGCTTGGCCAAGCTGACAGGGAGGGTTTAGGGGGCTTATCTGAAACCAATCCAGAGACCAGAGTGAGAAGTAACCTCACACCCAGTACCCCCTCCCCCAGAAAATGTTTTTGAACTCCCCATTTGCTCTTCTCTTCCTTTCCACTTCCACTTGGTCAGTGGCTTCAAGATTTGACTGTGCATTGGAATTTTTTTGCCTACCTTTTGATGCTCTAGAGATTCTTGATTCCCTACCTTCAATCAGGAAGAACTCATACCTGTAAGCTTCTCCTGGCCTAAACAAAAATAATTTTCCAAGGGGTTACAATGGGGCTGTTCCATACTGAGAGGTGGAGGGGGAGACAAGCTTCCTAAAGTTTTTGAAGAAAGTTCTACACCACCTTCCGTGTGTGTGTGTGCACGCGCGCGCACATGCGTGTGCACGTATGCATTTTGCTCATAACTCTCAGAGGATAGAAGGCCACTAGTTCCTTCTTACAGCACCACAGTGATGATAAAAACAAACAAGTTGATAACAAAAAGAGTTGTTAACACTTGCCTACAACCATAAGCTCCACGGTGTTGTGTGATGGCATCCTAATGGAGGTCTTCCAGGTGAGAAGATAGTGGCAGCTATAGATGCCAGTATCACTGTAGGTTACATTGTTGAGGATGAATGATGTGTTGTCATCGATGCTGGTGGCATCCAAAAACTGAAGTGGTTTGTCTTCTCCTTTCTTATAGAGTGCAAGACCCACTCCATCCACTGGTCCTCGACACCGTAGGCTCACATTCTGACCCATTTGGACCACAGGACTGGGCCGAGCAAGTAGCCAGGTCTTGGGGAAAGTGTCTAGAACAAGACCCAGAATATAAAGCACTAATGATTTCCCTTCCTGCTCCCACTCCTTAAGATTCGTTTCCTCCTCTTCCTCCAGCCCACCCTTGGAAAAACCTTCCTACACCCAGTTTTACAAATTTTGTTCCCTTCTCTACTGTTAGCCCTGGCCACATGATTAGGTTCTCCAGGAGCACAGAGGGAGATTCATATCCTTAGCCTTTAACCTAAGATCCGTGGCATACCCCTCTCTTACCAGTTACCCATATTTTCAGGACATCACTAAGGAGTGAACCTCTGTATGACCCATCATAGTAAAAACAGAGGTAATGTCCAGTGTCTTGGATCTTCAAAGACCGAAAGAAGAAATATGCCTCATTTTTTATTGTCTTCTTGTGGTAAAAGGACTTCTCCAAGTCTTCAACCCTCATTACAGCAAAGGTCATTCCATAGATTGGCCCTTGGCACCTGAGATTCAGGCTTTCTCCAGGTGCCATGATGGGCCCGGGATGAGCTGTCAAAGTTGGTTTGGGGTAGAGTCCTACAAAGGGAAGAGACCCTGAAGTTAGAGGCAGGATAATTCTTTCCTATTGTCTTCTGTTTTCCTTTCTTAATTTCTTTAAAGAAGAAGTGGTAGCTGAAGTTTACCTTCTCTTCCCTCTCCCTTCCTTGGATCTCTGCCTCTATAACATAATCAAGGGTAGATTCACTTATGCCCCTTTTCTCTCTCAAGAATCTATCAGCTTCACTGAGTTCTAACCACATATGTGGGTGTATCTCAGTGGAAGATCTACATCCATAATTCCTTGTATCTTTAGGTCTCTGAAATGCCAGATGTAGTTCTTTCAACCACCAGAAAAACAAACCTCTGAAAAATGACATTGATTTCATCTTTGCAGAGCATGAATGCCACTGAAGTATTAAGGAGAGCACTTGAATACATTAAACTCATTAAAGACAGCACTTCCACAACAAGACTAAAAGAAGCTAATAAGGAGGGTTTGGCCAGTAAATCTGCAACCCAAAGAAATCTCTGTTACAGGGCCACACATTCCTTTCCATGGACTGTTTCTCCAAGGAGATTGTACACAAAAGTGAGGGCAAACCTGACCTCCTACCACTCCTTCCTACCCCTACCCCAATGCCAGGCACAGTTATCTATTCATTATGGAAGGATCAGCTCTGTCATATGCTCACTGAGCATTTAGTATGCATCAAGCATCATAAAGGCCTAGGCGTATATGAGTAAAGAAGACAGTCTCCGCTAGCAAAAAGCTCATGAACTGGTGGGGGATACTGGTGAACAGTTAACTACGGAAGTGTGTGTTAGTGGAATCTATGCTGAAAGGGCATGAGTACAGCAAACATTCATACACTCAGTTCAAACAGGCAGTTTTTTGTTCTTTGATCCTCAATAAAAAGCTATACTAACAAAATCAATATCTACCATTTATTGAGAACTTATATGCCAGGCACTGTACATATATATTTAGGCAAATCCTCACAACAACCCTGTGAGGTAGGCATTATTATGATACCAATTTTGCAGATCAGGAAACTGAGGCACAGAGAGAAGCATTACACAGTAGATCAGATAGATGCTGTTATCCCATTTTTAGAGTAGAGGAAGCCAAAGCACAGAAAAGTGAAGTGACTTGCTCAAGATCACACAGGGAGGCAGTGTCAGAGAAGGAACTAGAAACCAGGATTACTGCTTCTAAGTCTAGGGTACTTTCTGTAACACCACAGCTTTTCCGAAGCATATTTAGCTGAATGGAGAGACTAAAGAAAATGTGGCCAATTCCATCTAGAAACCTCCAGGCCATGGAGTGGGGGAGTTGGGGGTGGGGCATTTCTGGCATTTTACATTTTGGGGAACCCTCTTCTACATTTAGAGATTGGCGCCGCCTTCCTAGCTCTACTTATAGGTAACCAAGGTGATTTATAAAGCCATTTCTAAAATATGAGCTATCAAATTATTTGTCATTTGTTTTGTTTTTCCTCACCACCACTAGCAATCCATTCTGTTTTCCACACATAAAAATAACAATTACAAGTCAAATACATTTGTAAATTTAAAACTCCATTTATAAGACTGCAGTGGCAGTGCCTGGCACATATTAGGTGCTCAATAAATACCGGTTGAATTAATGAATGAATGCATGATATTCAACAAGTAGAGAACAACAAAGCTGTGATGAGCTGAAGCTGCTGGCCAGTTGGCTGGGCTCCTTCACTAGCCAAATGATTGGCTCCCATACATCTGCCTTGCAGCATGTGTGATTCTAATTTATATCTCGGTAAAATGCCAAAAGACTCTAGCTCATGGGGCCTTACAGGGCCTGGAAACTGGCTGAGGAAAGTAAAAGCAGAAACTCTAGCTCAACCAGCCATGATCCCTGGGACAACAATTGCCAGACGCCAGCAGCCATGGCCACACCCACCTGCTACAACCAGCTTCAGGGGGTTGCTGGGCTCTGACCACAGGGTGGGGAGCATCTGGATATGAGTGCGGCAGATGTAAACCCCTTCATCCTCAGGTGTCAGGTTGTCAATGGAGAATATGGCCATTGTCCCAGTTGGGACTTGGTAATCCACGGGCTCTGCATATCCCTCTTTAAACAGCATAAATACCAAATCCTGCAGCCAGCCATGGCAGAGGATGTTAACATTACATCCAGGAAGAGGAGGGGTTTCGGCTTGGATCCAGAAGATGGGCTTGGGCAGCTGGCCTGGAAGGACAGAACGAACTGGAATTAGGTAAAGCAAGGATAATACTGTCTAGGGAGCAGCAGAGGAGAGCTCTACCTTAATTGAGGCTTCCCTGTTTGATCCTTGTTTGTCACCCCTCCTTCCCCCTTCTCTGCTCCAGAGTCTGCATCCTCCCTCTACATTGCCCAATACAGAGCAGGACCTTACTTACTAACTGTGGGAGGCGTGCTTGCATGCATTTGAGAAACAAACCCTGCCCCGTAAGGCAAGTCTGAATCTCAGGAGCTGAAGTTGATTCTTGAGTATCTCTGTCTTCTTACCTGGTGACTCCAACTCTAGAATTTTACTGGGCTTTGACCAGCCTGTCTCTTTCCAGTAGCAGCACCGGTAAAGACCTGCATTGGATTCAGTAAGGGCACCTAAAAGGAATGAAACTTGGAAGGTCTTGTGGGAAGGGTGGATCCAGGTCATCTGTGTCTTATCCTTCAGCAGCAGGAACTTGCTCGATAGCCGAGAGGGGCTTCGACACCAAAGCGTGATGTTCTCCCAAGGGGCCTGGGGGTAGTTGGACTCTATCCACAGCTCAGGTTGAGGATCCATCACTGTCATTCCCGAAGATCAAAAAGATGTGAGCAGTCCAGCCCTCTCCCTCCCATAACATGTCCCACAATGGCCCTTAAAATTAGCCGAGACCCAGATCCCTCATTTTGTCTTCCCTTGGGGACAGGAGTGGGCTCGTGTGGGGCATCGTATAGGAATCCCAAAATATTTGGTCAAGGGGTTCAAATGAGTTGGGGAATAAAGTCTGGTGGTTTCTTTTTCATCTGAGATAAAGCTTTTCACCATGTCATAGGAAACCAAGTCCTCTGATTCCCAATCAGCTCAATCTATCTCTGGAATCTCAGGGTATTACGTCCGGGGTCATGGAGACATGCCAGCATCTAGGATCCTTTAGGAAGGAGGTGCCTGAGAGGGCAGAACTCACTTACCTATGGATGTCATACCCAGACTCATCCCTGAAAAGAAAGATTATGGTAAAGGAGGGCTCCCTTGTTGTCTCTGTCCTGCACTCAAACCTCAGTTCTTTCCTCTCCCACCCCTATTAGTGGGTACCTGTGACAGGGTCACTTGCCCCTCACCCCTTCCTTGTACTCACGAATGCAAAAGAGCAAGATAGTGAATGTCTGCAGCATGGTGGCTCCCTCCCCTGGTCTGTCCAGGGTCACGGGGCCTCTGGTGCTGGCTGTGCACTCTGAGTCTTGAAGAATTTTTCTCCTCAGCAGGTGGTGGGATCTAAAAGCACAATTGTTTTTACTCATAGGACTTGTCCTGCCCCTTAAAGTTTAGTTTAGATGGCTAAATTGCACTTGACAACCCTACAGTGTACTCCCTCACAGGCATGCAGAGTATTACAAGGTCACCTGCGGCTTCTTCTCCTTGCTCCTTTCCCTCACTTCCCCATCCTCCCACTCAAGGTCTTTGTTGGTATCGAAGATGTCAGATTTGTTGAAATATGGATTTGTCTCTGGCATCTCAGAGGCCCGGAATAGCCTGCAGAAGCTCCACAGGATGGGGGAGATGGGAGGCACAGAGTCACCTTTTCAGAGATCCTTTTACATATATGTATATTGAGTCCTCCAACAACTTAGGAGAGGAGGCATTACTACCATTCCCATTTTACTGATGAACAAATTGAGGCTTAGAGAGGGTATTTAATTAGTGCAAAGTCAAAAGTGATTAAATATTAGAGCCCAAATTAAAATCCATGTTTAACTCCATGGCCTATGATCTAAAACAACAATTTAAGCTCCCAGAGGCACTCTTCACTCCCTCTTCACCTTCCCTCACTCCTCTCAGTTGATCCCTTGGATATCCTTCCCTTCTGTAGAATGCTTTAGATCCAATGTTACTCTCATTCTTGTCTCCTACCTCTAAAAGCTCCATACCCCAGTGTCAAGCATGTGTTAGAAAACCAAGCTGCTTAAGTTAATTTACATAAAGTGTAAATGATTCTTTGGTTGCCCTTAACTTCTAAACAGTTTTGTTGATTGCCTCTAAGGGAAATGAAATTGTTTGAAATTCAGGAAATACTGCAAAGGTATTTGAGTTCAGGGAGGCTTTCCATTCTCCCGGAGCAAAGTCATTATTTACAATAGGCCTTGCAGATACATAAGGTAGACTCTTGAGCTTCATGCCTCTCTCCACCTCCCCCCACAGTAACCTTTCACCAAGGAAAGGTTTGTCCCAGTCACACAAACTCAAGCTAATTCTCTTCCACCAACTCGCTACTGGGAGTCTGAAGTCCTGGCTGACTCCAGCTGTTATTAAATCTTAGCTCAGAAAAGTGAAGAAGAGGCAGCTCCCAGAATAGAGAAAGGGCCTGATTTTGCTTTTCCATACTGACCTCAGCCTCCACCTTGCCCCAGTGCTAACACTTGGTAAAATGGAGGAGCAGGAAGAGGAGGGTGTTTCGTGTTCAAAATATCTGGGCTGTAGGTAACAAGTGGACAGTGAGAAATTCAAGGAAGCCTAGGTCCATTGCTCACTTTTCACTTTGTATCGAGGGTTTTTCAGATTACCCACTCTGAATTTTCCTTATCTGTAAAGTGGGGGAGTAATATCGACCTAACATTATTGTTGTATTGGGTTAGAGATAATACATGTACAGTGCCAGGCATATAGTGAACATTACATTTTAAAAAGGTGCTTGGTTTTTCTTCTTTTCAAAGGGGGCATTAAACTGGTGTTGGACCCTAAAGATGCCCTTTCCATCTCAGTTCCTAAGGTCCCTTGCTCCCATTCCTCTCGGGGCCAGGACAAAGCTTGGATGCCGCCCTGTTGCTTTGTTACCCTGGGGCTTTGGGCCAGGAGTTTTTTGGGGAAGCTAGGTTCCACTGCCAAGGAAGAGGTTCAACCTGGGATTACACCCAGGTGCCATCTGAGGTGTCAAGCCTTGCCACTTGGACCCCTAAACCAGGTTCTTTGCCTACTGGGAGATTGAGAAGAGTCAGGGAAGCTGGGCTTTTGGGCAAGGCTGATCCCTCCTCAATCACTAAGGAAACTGTACCATTTATATTCAGCCCAAATGATGAATCTTATATCGGGGGAACGTGAGAACAGCCCCCAGTGTCAGGTTAGTTGGCCACGCCCATTTTGGCCTTTCACCCCCACCCCCACCCCCAACTTTGGCTGCCTAGCCATTTTACCGTTCCCTTCTACTCCACCCCAAGCACTTTCCCCACCCTTAGGCAGCGCCGCAGTGCTTTTGAGGGTGACATATCCGAAATGTCTAATGGCTCGCCCCCTGCATAGCTTTGAGGGCTCCAGGAATCAAAGGGGTTGGGCTCGGCGGGGTGCCGGGTACAGGCTCCACAGAGGGTTTGGAGGGAAGGTTGAGAAGGAAAAGGGGAGATATCTACAGTGCCCAGAGATTCTCACCGAGGCAGGTCTGGGATCCGGGGAGGAAAGGAGAAAGGCAGGAATGAAGGGGGTGGGGGGACAGACTGGGGAGCAGTTAGATTTACGGCAATTAATTACAGCAAAAAGACTCTTTCGGGGTTTTGTTTAGGATCTGGTGGCCAGTATTTAATCTTCAGCCACTGAACTATGCGCTCATTTGCAGGTACTTACGGTAGTTGAAGGCCCGCTCCGATGTTGGAGATTCTCCAGTGAGCTCCTCCAGATGCAGCAAACTGCCCGGCATGAGGAGAGCTGTCTAAGGACAGCCTCTCCGGCTCTGAGCCCCGCCTTCCTCTCTCCCCCGCCTGCCTGCCGGCCCGCCCTAACCTCCTCCCCTCCCGGCGCCAGGCTCTGGGAGCCCACCTACAACAACTCTGCCTGGCACCTGCAGTCCTCTGACGACGGGGATTTCTACGCCCCTCCCAGCTCCCCGCCTCTCTCTGGACTCCCTGCAGAGGTTGCAGGAGCCAAATTCAGGCTCCTACCCCCTCGCCTGTAGCTCAGAGTTTCATTGGGTTACAGTATTCTGGCGGGGAGAAGGCCAGCTCTCCAGAAGATTTGTAGATCCCTCTCTCTAGCTCCCTAATACCTTTATCAGGATCTCAGATCTTCCCCTGCCCATTTAACGCCCCATTTATGCATAAACATCACCACCACAGTTTAAGTGCCTACTATGTGCCCCTGGGCCCTGGGAACCGTTATTTCTAATCCTCATAGTAACTCTACAACATAAGTGTTACTCCTCTCAATTTAACAGGTAAGGAAACTAAAGTTCAGAGAGGGTTAAGTAACTTGAACAGCCTTCAAAGTCCAGCTTGAGGTAAAAGCCCAGGCTTGTAAAGACATACATGTTTAGATTTTAGTGCAGATTTTACGTTCAATAGCTGTGTGAACTCAAGCAACTGAGTAAACTCTCTGAGTCCCAGTTTCCCCATCTGTAAAGTAAAAAACAAACAAACAAACAAAAAACCCCAGCAGAACCTATTTCTCAATGGGATGATGTAAGTAAAACTCACAGCACGATAGGCCTAGCACATAGTAGGTGCTCAATAAATGGTAGTGGTTGCTGCTGCTACCACCACTACTGCTACTACTAATCTGTAAGTCCTTCCTTAACTGTCTTAGAGTAACATGATTTTGATAATATAGAGCAATCTTTCACAAATCTTGACCATGAAAGAGTTTTTATAATGATAATGTATGAATAAGACATGAATCAAAGCTCCTGACATGTAACATATGATGAGATTGAAGTATAGCATCCAATGGAACAGAAATATCAACATCATACACTCATTGGCTACCAAATAGCCACATTTTTCTTTATGTACATTTCTTGTTTTTGAGATGGAGTCTCACTCTGTCGCCCAAGCTGGAGTGCAGTGGCGTGATCTCGGCTTGCTGCAAACTCCACCACCCAGGTTCAAGTGATTCTCCTGCTTCAGCCTCCCAAGTAGCTGGGATTACAGGTGTGCGCCACCACAACAGGCTAATATTTGTATTTTTAGTAGAGACGGGGTCTCACTGTGTTAGCCAAGCTAGCCTGGAACTCCTGACCTCAAATGATCTGACTGCCTTGGCCTCCCAAAGTGCTAGGATGACAGGTGTGAGCCACCGTGCCCAGCCCTTTATATACATTTTTTACATGCATAAAAGATTACAAATCATCTAATGAAAAACACTTTATTCAAGAATAAACCATGAAAAAATAAAGTAACAGCTCTCTTATGGGGCAAATTGATTACCATATCTTCATGCATCAGGTGATATCAATTGTGGCTTCCGATATAAACTTCAGATTATTGTTTAATGAATAGAATAGCCATATGAATACAAAGATGTGTTTCTGGGCAAGTTATTTAGCTTCTTCAAGCTAAATAGGAGATAATAATTGCCCTTACTACAATGAAGGGTTTGGGGTAGGATTGAATGGAAATCTTCCTATAAGTCACTACATAGCACCTAGGACTCAGCAAGAAGCCATTGATTCAACACATATGTTAAGTACTTTCTTTGTGGCAGGGATTGTATTGGATGCTGACAATTCAGAAAGGATGTCAGTTTCTCCTCTTAAGGAGTTTGTAGTCTAACGATAAGTCCTACAAGAGAACAAGTAGAGAAGGAGGAACCTTGAGAATTAAAGAGGATTGCAATAGGAAAGATCAGCAAGTAAGTCATGACAGTATTAGTTTGGATAATTGCAAGCACTTGGCTGTTACTTCGTGCCTAAACTAGGGCAGTGGTAGCAGAGAAGGAAGGGAGGGCAAGAGTTCTTGAAACATTGAGAAGGCAACATTAGACGAACCTGATGGTGGTTTGGAAGACAATAGTTAAAAGTTATTTTCTGTTGGGGTGAAAATATCCATGCCAATTTTTAAACATTTACATTATAGAAGAATGTGGGGCAGGGAGAAGGCCCAACCAGACAGATTAGGTTCCAAAAGCAAGACCTGATGAGGAGGGGGTTAGGCTTTAGAGGTGGGGAGTTTAAACCTGTAAAGGAAAGCTGGGGCCAATTCACAGAGCTTGGATTTCAGCTTAATTTTTGTCAAGCACTTTAATTATTAAGGGCACAGTTTGGGGAACTAAGCCATTTCCAGAAGATGTAACTGAGGGTATTTCCAGGAGTTTGCAGGAAGCTTCCTAGAATAAATCAAATGCAAGTGATAAATCAGAGCTAAAACTTATTTAATCAAAATATTCATAGTGGGTTATAAGGCATTAGAAAGAGGTCTGCATTATCTGGCTTCTGGGTGCTTGTCACAAAGCAAACCAACAATGTCAATACTTAGGTGAATTTAACTTAGGTTTAATGGGTGGAGGGAGAAAATGAGGATGTTGTGTGTGTGTGTTTCAATTTTAGCAGAATCACAAAGTTCTGTTTGGTTCATGTACCATCTACCAAAAAAGGTAAGCTACTGATCCACTGCCCCTAATGACAATTCTCTTAGCATCACGATATGCCTTATGTTTATACGAGGAACAGTGTGTATCTGGGTACATTGTGGGGAGGATATCTGTCTTTGCTGTCAGAGCTCCTAGAGTGGGCTGCAAAGTGTTTCAGTATTCCCTTTTCCTGTGTTGGATGAAGTTGGTGGCTCCAGAAGGAAAGGAGGTAGGCTCAGCCTCACTGCCTAGAGCAGGCACAGGTTCTATGAGCAGCTTAGGTCTGACCCAGGAAGGATGCTTCCAGATGCCAGTGCCAGGAAAGCCTTTTTCTGTCTCAGAGTCTGATTTGCCACCAGTGTATCCAAATTGTAGGCATTTGCATGGTGGGGCAGGGGTGTGGGTGGGCCGGGGTTGGGGGAGGGTGCCACTTCAGAGTGCAGAACTGGACTCTCTCTTTCTAACATTTATTTACTTGTAATCACTTGTCCAAAGGAAAGTATAGAAGTCAATAATTTGGTTCTTTTATTCTTATGTATTATATGATTTAACAGTTATATAATTAAAATTAAGTAAAGATGGCTAAACTGCAAGAGAACACAAATTAGCAATTTAAAAACTCATCATTGCACTATTACCCACTGTTTATAAACTGTTTTAAAAAACATCAGTTTACAGGCAATTATTTAAATATACATGCGTCTCTTTGCGTTCTACTTGTTTTGTGATCTAGGATACAGTCAAACTTTCGGAAAGATTCATGTACCTTTAACAGAAGATGAGGAAATACTCTCTTGATAAAAGTCTGTTAATTTTATATAATTGATTGGTTTCAGGTGGACAATACACATTTTTTTCTTATTTAGTCTCTCATAGTTCAATGTCTCCCTATCCGACTCACCCTTAATTATTATCTTGCTGTATTCATTTCCTCCTTCCCATTTATCCCTCCTTCATTCTTTTCCATTTTCCTTTTCGTACTTTTCTTATCCTCTCTTTCCATGCATTCTGTGTGTGTGTGTGTGTATCAATATACATACATAATAACAACAACTTTGTGCAACTTTAAATTTTTACTTCCTTTTCCACTACTCACCCTGGCAAAAACACGATTAATCATAAAAATAAGATCTACACTCTATTAAGAAATGTGGCTTTGAAAGCGAGTTTAGTCACTTATCTCCAGGAGTATCTTCTCCCTGGGCTGCAGCTGTTTTCAACAAAACCAATAGTTTGGGAGTTTTACTGACAAATGCCTTGAAGTCATCTTGACTGCCAAAGATTTTTCTCTCATCTTGAAATAAGAAAGACGGCTTAGCTGAATGGTTCACGTGGGGCTTCAAGCCCAGGAACTTCAGGAAGTAGTAAGTAGATTTTGCTCCAAATTGGTCTCTCATCCACTTGTTACTAAGGTATACTCAGGTGTCAGTCCTATCTATATCTTGTTGAAAAATCACATCTTTTTTGAGCAGCTTGTGGGCCAATTTCTTTATCTTTCAAGTTTAAGAATTGTACAATAATATGCTTTGGAATTTTAGTATGAGAGATAACTTTGAGTGGGAACTTATAAATTTTCTCTGTATGTAAGTCAAGATCTATGTTTAGCTCTAGGAAATTTTTATCAACAATTTCCTTAATAATGGTTTCAAGGCTAATCTCATTATTTTCTGCACCTTCAAGGATGCCAGATACATAAATATCGTACCATCTTGATGTGTTTTCAAAATCTATCACGTTTTCTTCCACCATGAAGAGCTATTTTCTTAGACGTCTTAAGACTGAAGCTCAATTTTGTCCTCATTTGTACTGATTCTCTCTTCCATGACATTCATTCAGCAATATTTGTTTCTTAGGGTTTCTTTCCATTCTTTGACCTTACCAGTAGTGCCGCACAGTCTTTGCTTGGCTTTTCCTGTGTGCATTTTAAAATGTCCACATGGGCCTGCATCAACGCCCTCACCCCGGCCCTTTCTCTGGGGTCTACCTGCTGCTCCTCCAGGCCAGTCACATCTCTTGAACTTTCTGGGCTTCCTGGTTCCTACTCAGCATCATAGTACTTAATTGGTTGACACCTAGCTTGTTCTCATCATTTTTCTCATTCTAGATCAGGTAGTTTTTGTTTTCTTTTTGGGCTACTCTCATAGCTGAGGCTTCCATTGACTTTGTTGGTGTTCCCAAAGCCCAACAATTTGGTTCAGAACACAACTGCTCCTTCTGTCTTCTCCCCTAGAAGTTCAGGAGCTGGGGTCTTTTTATTGAAATGCAATACCTATTTTAAGCTGAAATCCTCAGAAATGCTATAGGAAATTAAGACATAATCAACTGATGTTCTCATTTAACAGCATTAGAAGAGCTTCATAACCTTACAGGTAAGATAAAGAAGTACGTAAGTGCATAAATAAAAATAAACACACATATATAAATACCTAAGTGCACTAGCTACCTGAATACATAAATATACAAAGACACAAAAGTAACATAAATAAACAAACGCATAGACACAGAAATAAATATGTATGTAAAATGAGTCTCATATGTTGATAATATTTAGCTTCTGCCTGGCTGAGAGTACACAGAATATGTTTGTGATTAAGCAACTAGGTACATCAGAATTACAAAGCGTGGAATGAGAGGAGTTCACGTACATGTTTCAGTGTTTGTGGAAAGGGATTTTGACTTAGTGTCAGGGGAGTTGAATTTCAGTCCTGGCAGAGCCACTTACTAACTGGGTAATAGTGTGACATTTGGCAAGCTACTAAAAGTTATTTGAGTCTCCATCTCCTCATCAGTCAAGTGAGTATTCAATAACTGTGAGCTAAATCTGAATATAGAACTTTCTGTTTGCCTCATCCTAATCATTACTTTTTAAATATATCTTTTTACAGTGGAGGTCTGGGATTTTGATTGGTGGGAGTGGAAATAGGACTTGGTAGGGAGGGGGAAACCTAAATAGGTCTCAAATGGATACCATCTCAGTTCCCACGTTCTTTTTGAACAATTAAAGAGTAAGTATTCCATTTGACTATACCCAAATTATTATAGGAAGATGGAAATATACATTCTGTCTTCAAGATTCTGAATTACTGGGAGATATATTCATATTCACAGGTAAGGATGATATAATGCAGAACACAGTAAACTTTGAAAGATGGAGTGTGAAACAAAGCATTATCATAACATAGAAGAGAAAGCATTTAATTCCAATTTGCAGCACTTAGAAGTTCTTCATTCAAGTCCCCATGACTCAAGCATCTCTGTCATTGAGCATGGTGAGGTCACTTTTAAGGCCTCCTGATCCAAACCATCTGCTTCACCCACCTGATGTCTCCCTGGCATCCCACCATATGATTCACATTTTTGGAAATATAGAGCAAAGAATCACAAAGTTTTGTGGTGCATGGTGTGTGGAGATAGTGGCCGAAAATGAGGTTGGAGACCTCGACGGGAGCCAGATCATTACAAACCACGTGCCCTAATAGCACTTTTTAGTACAATTCCATATTTGTGCCAAATGAAAGGCCAGGTCATGATCTAGGTCCAAACAGAGGGCTTTTAACCAAGCAGAAAATGACCTTCTCTAGCTCCTAATGCTCTCCCTGACGTTAGTTATGCTATCCTGGGCACAGATCCTCAGGGACAGGACTCAGAGGCCACTTTCTGAGCTGACAGTCCACCTGTTCCTCTAATTCAGTCTCCTAGTAGTTCAGGTTTCTGTTTCAAAAGAAAACAAAAACTGGAGATGGAACAGTTTACAATTAGAGCCACATGTATTAAACACCCATATTTGAAGATGTTGACCCTTTTCAAAGCTCTGATAATTTTTAAATCTGTCTCTGCCTTAGGCTTCAATGTATCCAAGCAGAAAACGTTTAATGGGGCTTGTAGGAGCACAGTTTAGAGGAGGAAATGGTGTGTAGGGAAAAGAAAATCAAAATTAGATCTGGTAAATTCAAATACAAAAGGTGGTTTCATCTGATTCTCATTTGAGTTCTCAGAAATACTCAGAATTCGTCTGGGAAATTAGTGTAAGCACCTGTCAGGATTAACCTAATAAAAATTAGAACAGGTGCTTGGTATTTCTACATTCAAAACAAGCGAAAAACAATCTTTAGTGCTCGGAGTGCTTAGGAACTGTAAGATCTTGGACAAATGGGATTTATGTATTCATGCATTGATTCAAAAATATTAATTGCACACCTACTTTGTTTTCTAGTTCTGGAGATATATCAGCAAAGAAAACAGAAAAAATATATTCATCAATAAATATTTGTACTAGGTATCTGAGTAAATACGTTTTCTAATGCTTGAATATAAGGGGCAATTTTCATACGTTTACTGTTACTAAAGATACAGAACTGACTTTTGCTCCAAGCTATAACAACAAATTTTTGGATGTCATTTGGCAATGTTTGGGATTGGTTTGGGTGCAGATGACTTTCAAGAGATTTTTGAATGGCCCTATCCAATTTTCTTTCCCTTAAGCCCTTTATTCAGAATCAAATGAGAAAATAAGGCAGGAATGGTAGGAGTGTAGAAGATAGCCCTTAACATGTTTAAAAGTGGGTAGAGGAAAAGGCCATTTGGCATTAAATTTCCTTTTGATTAACTATGTGACCTTTACCTACAGAAAATTTCTTCTTAGTGTTTTTAGCAAGATCTTCAGAAACTTAGGATGGCCTAATCCAGTTGAGAAATTGCAGTGCCAAATAAATCTAGACTACAATTGTTGTTAGGCACCACGATGTTAAAAATACATATTAACTAATGGAAATAGTGCTGGACACTAATTAAAGTATCCAAATAACTTTTCATTATTAATAACCCTGGATTTCAACAAGGAGCACTTGTTGTGGAAGTTCTGTGACTATCCTGGGCACAGCATGACAATATTTTAAAAATATGTACACCATGAAAGAATCTCACTTGAAATAGCTGTAAGATGGCACCAAAAAATTACCATGTGGAACTTAGCACAGACTTAAAATGAGGTGGAAATTTATCCTTACGACTTACATGTAAACTACAAAGTAGTTTAAATTTTATACGTTTTGCAAAATATATGGGAGACTTAATAACACATGCTTTCTTAAATTTCAAATGGTTAACTCCAATGCTCATTTATGTAGACAACTTTTATGAAATGCCCATTATAAACAAAGAACACTTAAATATTTGGTGGAATAAGATGGGCAAGGAATGGATGGAAGAATGGATAAAAGAATACAAAACTCTCTATACATACATTAGCAGCTAAGAGATTAACAAAATATTTTCACTGCCCTTCTAGTAACTAAAAAAGTGGAGCAAAGACATGTAAGCAAATAAAAATAAAAATATGTTAAAGTTTGATAAGAAAAGTGGAGAGTAAGTGGTCATGGAAGAGTAATAGTCTCAGCTGAGGGGATCACTGAAAACCTTGTGGGTAAGGTCACATATGAACTGAACTGAAGTATGATTGGATTCATCTGGCAGCTGTAAATACTATATGGTTAGTTCTCTGACAGTAGAGACTTATTCATCTGTTTATCTCCTGTGCTCAATATGGAAATTATGCTAGTAATAGTTAGTACTTATTAAGTGCTTACTATTTGCCAGGCATCATGTCGAGCATCTTACAAACATTGTCACATTTTCTTTCACCACACTCCAGAGCAGTGCTGATGACAATAGCAGTAGCAGCAGAAGGGGCAGAAGCAGCGACAAGAGCAACCAACATTTGTTGAATGCTAACTATGAGCCAGCCACCATTTTAAGAACTTTCTACAACTATTAGCATTCGTTTCTTACAGATGAGATAACTGAGGCTCAGAGAGGTTAAGCAACTTGCTCAAGATCAAACAAGCTAGTCAGAGACAGACCAGGGGCAGTGGTTCATGACTGTAATCCCAGCAGTTAGGGAGGCCAAAGCAGGAGAATTGCTTGAGTCCAGGAGTTCATGACCAGCTTGGGCAACATAACAAAATCTCATCTCTATAAAAAATACAAAAATGAACCCGGCATGGTGACGTGCACCTGTAGTCCCAGCTACTCACAAGGCTGAAGTGGGAGTCTGGCTTGAGCCTGGGAGGTCAAGACTGCAGTGAGCTGGATTCACACCGTTGCACTCCAGTGTGGGAGACAGAGCAAGACCCTGTCTCAAAAAAAAAAAAAAAAAAAAAGGAAAAAGTTAGTCAGAGGTAGAGCTGCAATTTGAGCCCTTGGTCATCTGATTCTAAAACCCATGTTATTGTGGCTTAATACCTGTTACTTAGAATAAGTAAATGAAAATGAAAAGATGAAGAAAAAGAGATATTTTGAAGATAGAAACCGCTGAATCTGCAAACTGTTTGGGGGAGAAAGAGTAAGAACAAGAGCAAGACTGAAAGAGAGAGAGAGAGACAGAAAGAGAAAGAGAGAGAGAGAGAAACGGTCGTTGTATTTTCAGTCTAAGCTAAGAAATAGAGTTTTCTCCCATAAAAGATAAGCTATCATATACTGAATTTTAAAAATTATTTTAATAAAGTATTTGAGAAATGTTAAGATTTTAAAAAATATCTAGGTAATATCCCATAAAAGTTACCTAGAAAAAAACTTCAAAGAAGACCACAAAATGTACATGTTGGTTATTTTCTATGTAGTGAAGAATTACTGGTGATGTTCTTTTTTCTCCATCCCTGTATTTTCTATTGTGACAACAAATGATTTATGATTTAAAAAATCAAAATTTGAGAAGTTGGGTAACAATTTAGGGCAGACCTTTAAAATAATCAAAATTACTTGTTAAGAAATACGCAATAGGCCAGCGCAGTCGCTCATGCCTGTAATCTCAGCACTTTGGGAGGCTGAGGCAGGCAGATCTCTTGGGCCAAGGAGTTCAAGACCAGCTTGGGCAACATGGCCAAATCCTGTCTCTACTAAAAATACAAAAATTAGCCTGGCATGGTGGCATGCAGCTGTAGTCCCAGCTACTTGGAAGGCAGAGGCAGGAAGATCACTTGAACCCGGGAGGTTGAAGCTGCAAGTTAGTGAAGATGGCGCCACTGTACTCCAGCCTGGGTGATAGAGCCAGACTCTGTCCCAGAACAAAACAAAACAAAAATAAAAAGCAAACAAAAAACAAAATACACATTTAAATGTTTAGAAATTTATGTTAAAAATGAGAGAAAATACACTGGTTTGAATAGGTAAAGCAAAACAGAAAGAAAATATACATCTATACAGTGTGCATATGTGAAGAGTTTATAGTTCATATGATAGGTTAAATTATATATATATATTATAATTTTAGAAATTTTTAAAAATCATCAGAATAATAGTCTGTACTCTTCCTGTAGCACTTATTTCTGTTGATTTTTCTTCTTTTAGCACCAATGCTGCCTACCTATCTTTTCTAGAGTTGCCATTTGTACCAAAAGAAACGTATTCCTAGTTTGCATAACTGGACATGTTACTGATAATATCATTTAAACAGTTAACCCCTGCCCAGCTTCTTAAATATCATCTTGAAATGATCACATCTTAATGTAGTTACACTATTTTTACTGAGCCAACTAGCTGTTTAGTTGAATTGACTCAGATATTTGGTTAAATGGAAAGTTTGTACAGGACTTTTGAAGAGTCAGGCAGAGAATTGGACAAATGGGGGGCTAATTGCCCAAGAAAGGCCCAAATTATGGGCCTCGTATGAAAATACAGATTGCCATGGGAACCAAGGAAAAAGACGAGGAAGAAGATAATTATAAAGGGTTTTTGAAATTGCTTTTAGTTCTGCTGTCCAATTTTCATCAGGTCTGATTTGATGGCTGTTATTATTTCTGCTATCATTCTTTATCCATGTACAGCACCATTGTTTCTTTTCCCCCAAAGTGCTCCTAGATCCATTTTGCTCATTTACCTTCACAACAATGCTGTTATATAGAGCCTGGGTACATGGGGCCAATGCTTATTTTCTTAGCTAGCTTAGTGTACAGCACCTAATTGCAGCAAAACAATCTGTTCAGAGGTAATAGTGCTTTTGGACTGAATGTTGATACGTCATATATAATATAGCCATTATAATTGGTAATGGACATAACAGCTTTATGATACTTTTGAAAGATGTTATTGAATAGTATTCTTAGCAGCTATAAAGACTAGGCAAATACTGAAGAGAACTGGAAATATACTAATTATGTAGCTAGATTGAGAAACTTTTCTTTAAATTTGTGTTCCCTCAGAGTTTAGGGAGAGTAATAAAAGCAAATAATAATCCAAATTTTCTCTTAAAATGAGACGAGCATTCTGTGATTTTATAAATTCAACACCTTATAACTTGAGGTCATCTGCTAGAAATCATTCAAATGGAAAACATCAACAGAGAGGTTTTTCTAAGACTCATGTTTATCACAAAGTAATAAGGTTAGATTGAATTTATTAATGTAATTTTAATTTCAGCTTCAAATAATTTGTATCTTTTTCAAGGTTAAAAACACAAAAAGTACACATAAACACCAAGTAAGATCTAAAAATTTCCTGAAATGCATTAGCCATCCCATTTATATAATGAATATCTTGTTTGTTTGCGACCATCTCAACATTAAGCTAGATAAGTAGATGCAAAAGTGAAGAGAGTTTGATTTGTGATGCTGTCCATTGCCCAGCAACGAGGGATTATGGTTGTTTTTGCAGCATTGCACCATTTTAGAAGGCTGGGGACAGTCTAGGCGTATGCCACTTTTTTTCCACCTTGGCTGAAACAAACAACAAAATGAAAAATTTTAATGTATTATTTATCAACAGGTTAAATTTGAGTACATTTACATTTTAAAGATGAATTATGAAAATGTAAATGCCCTTGAATGCTTAATTATCTGTGCCTTCATGCCAAAAAAATTAATTTTCAAAATGAAAACAGAACAAAATAGAACACTTACATGACTACAAAATTGATGAGAGTTATTTTCAAAAATCTCTGAAATAAGCTTAATAATGCATCAAAAATAATGTTTCAGTGTTCACAAATATGGAATGTAAATGTAAAATCCTGCATTTCAGTCCAAAACCCACCAGGTGCACAAGCAGAGGATGAGATCTGACTAAGTAGCAACATGCTTAAAAAAGATTTAGGGGGTTTTAGGGACCGTAAACTCAATATTATTCAGTTGTGTGTCGTGGCTGCACAGAAAACTAAATCCATCTTCATCTGCATTAGCAGAAAGATAGAGTCGGAAACAAGGGAGTGATAGTGCAGCCCAGCTCTGTGCTTGGCAGACCTGTACTTGAAGTATTCAATGAAAATAGCAGGATGGGGGAGAACATATGGGTAGCAGCCAGAAGCTACAAGGCATCTAGAAGGGAGACAGCAGGTTGCCTAAGAGTCTGGAAGCCATGCTGGCGAGGGGCTGCTGAGAGATTTGGGCTTATTTACCCTGGAAACATCTTCACTCCCTATCTTTTCCTTTTGTCTCTCTTGCCCCTATTTTCCATCTTCTCTCTTTCTTTCTCTTATCCTTCCTCCCTAAATAGCTTCCTCTCTAAAGCTATTTACCAAATTAGGCTTTTTGAAACTGGTATTATTTTCATGCACACACCAAACACCGCACTTTCCTGCAGCCCTTTTTTCTTTCTCCCAGTTTCTTTTGCCCCCTCACTCACAGTCATCAGGACTGAAACACAGTAAGTCCCTTCCCCCTCCTCAACGCTTCTTTTTAGAAAGGGCTTCATATCCCTGGGAAAGGAAATAGAATATGAATTAACTAACACAGACCCTTAAGCTGAGGCCTTGTAAAAAATGGCCTAGGTACAAAAGAAGCAATTCTAATAAAGCAATAAAATGAACTTCTTTAGTCTCCCTAATACTTGCTGGCATTAGACATGGGAATTTGAGCACAGCTCCTCATGGGTGGGCCAAAAAGGCACCTGTAACACTAATCTAGGATGCTTAAATATCAGGTTCCCATTTACCAAGAAAAAAGAGGGGGGAGTTTGTTAATACAAAAGTTTGAACATAGAACATCACCTCCTGAATGATTAAACCTATTTCAGAGGGCTGAAATCCTAATGACTCCAATTTGTCAAAACATGGGAGTTTTAATGGGGGGCAGGAAGGGTAGGCAGTGGTATGCAGCGTACGAATCAACAACTGCGTACTTTAAAACAAAACATAAAAGCTCCATCCGGCTGAAACTCTCAGAATCACTATGGGAAATTAGATGTAATTGACTGATGTGATCTCATGTAATAGAAATGGGACTGAGTGCTCAGTATCCTCACAGTTAAAACAAGTAAATAAAATGAGTTGGCAGTGCATAAAATGCTTATGGTGTATAACAGTTCATGTAAATTGGCTACATCCTTGATTTAAACATTTTTGTAAATTTAAATTTCTATGCTAGAAAGTGACAGATGGAAGGGAAGAGGAAACAATAAAATAGAAAGGGCAGGTAAAAGGAAAGGGAAGGACAGGTGGAAAAAAGAGGGAGGAGAGAAGGGGACAAAAGAAAAAGAAGAGGAGAAAAGAGGTACAAAAATAGAGTAAAAATAAATTTTTTATAGGTTTAAGAAGTGCCTCAGTTTACCTAATTAGAAAACTGAATTTTATATTAAATCCAACAGAATTACTTAATATAAAAAAAAACAGGAGAGAGGGAGATAAGATGCAAATATTTGAGTGACTACAATGTCTTCATATTCGTAAAAATCATCAAAGAAGTGAGAAACTACAGGGTTGTTTTTTTAATTTTGATCACTGATAAATCCTTGTAATAGTGCTGATGAATTACATCGGGTGAAAAGGGAGAGAAGTGTGAGTCCTGATGAGTTCTTGGTCCAATCATCTCTTCCAGCACCAGTTCATCTCTTGCCAGGTACATTTGCTCTGAGTTGAGGGGCTAGGCAAGTACACCAGCATTGCTACTTGAATGCTCACAGCAACTTTATCCACAATAGCCTTAAACTGGAAACATTTCACATGCTCATCAACTGATGAAAGAATAAATTGTGTTACATCCAAACTGCAGAATATTACTCAGCAAATGAGAGAGAAGAATACTACTCAGCGAGAGAGACAAAGAGAGAGACAGAGAGGGAGACAGAGAGAGAACAAACTGCTGATACATACAAGGACTTCAATGAATCTGAAAGAAATACTATGATAACCGGTAGCTGAAGGGAGCCAGATCCAAAAGCTTATATATCATATAATTCCATTTATATGGCATTCTAAAAACGGTAAACTATAGGTAGGAGAACACACTGGTGATTGCCACTAGTCAGGGTTAGAAGTACAGAATTTCTGCAAAGGGAAATGAGGAAACTTTTAGAGGAGATTTGATACTTTAAGTAGAAGGAAGAAGTTGGTATTAAGGATGACTCTCAATCTTCTGCTTGGAAACTTGATGCATAGTGGTGCCATTCACTGAGATGGGGACACAAGAAAGAGAAGCAGATGATAAATACAAATTCACTCTTGGACGTATCAGCTCACGTTTTGTACCCTTTTCCACTCTTGTTCACATCAACCTCCCCTATGAGAAATCCTAGAGCCTGGTCCGTTCCCTTGAGCCTCTGTGTTTGTACAGACTCCTGAAGGACAATGGAAATCCTTGGGGACAGGGGTTCTATCTAAGACGTCTGTCACCTCACAGGCCCTATCCAGTGCTAAGCACAGAATGAGTTGTCAAAAACACTTACTAATCAATTGAGCCCTGTCATGGGGCAATAAAATGTGATGTGCAGGTGGGCTTGTGTTATACCCACTATTGAAGATGGTTAGTGATAAAGAATAGTTTAAGCACAAAAACCAAAGAAACACAGCAGGGAAGGTTTAAGAAGTGCCTCAGTTTACCCCCCCTTAGAAGACTGAATTTCATATTAAATCCAACAGAATTACTTAATATTTAAATAAGAACTGTTGATAAATTATTTTGTAAAAGAGACCATCCTCTGGTGATCTTAAGAATCATACCCTTTGAGAATCTTTAAGTTGAAAGAGTTCTGCAAGGTGTTCTAGTCCAACCCCCAGTTGTTACTAGAATTTCTTCTATAACATCCTTGCCTTTGGTCATCTAGCTGGTGCTTATATACCATTAATGAAAGAGAACTAATTATGTTCAAACAACCCATCCATCTTCAGATAGCTCTGACTGAGTGTTCTTGTTAATAATTATGTCACCAAAATGAAAATGTTTCATTTATGTATTATTCACGTTTCAATGGAGAGATTATAGCCCTTTCAGTATTCCATTCTTTAGGTCAACTCTTGCCAGTTTCTTCAACCATTCCTTATATGGTATGATTTTGCATTCCCTACCCATCCTGGTCACACATCCTGGTATGTGCCAGTTTATTTATAACGTTCATGTAATCTGGCCCCAGAAATGAGCAAAGTACTGTATTCCAGGTGTCATCTAGCAAGGAAAGAGAGCATCAGCGTTATTGCCTCCCTCATTTTGGAAATTTTTCTCCTGTAAATATAATCTAAACAGATAGATTTTTTTTTTAATCTATGACTAATTGTGGATACCTATTGAATGAGTGTTAACTTCAAACTCTCTTTTACGTACACTGCTGCTAAGCTATGATCTGTGGAAACCAAGTAAAAAATCTCAAAGTACAGTTTAAGTTCTCTCTCTTCCCATTTATTTTTGTCAAATTTTAAAGTGAAAATTTATAGATTACATCTCTCCTCACTGAGGTTCATTTGCCTTTTTCTGTTGGGTACATAAGATTTTATATAACAGTGATTCTTATTTTTATCTTGGCGCTTGCTATGGAGTGAAAATCGTTGGCCCACTAAAATTCATACATTGAAGCCCCCAGTGTGACTGTATTTTGAGATAGGGCCATTATGGGAGGTAATTAAGGTTAATGAGGTCATAAGGGTGAGATCCTGATCCATTAAGACACACTCTCTCACCCTGCAATGTAAAGACATAGTGAAAAGGCAGCTGCCTGCAAGCCAGGAAGAGAGCCCTTACCAGAAACTGACCATGCCAGCACCTTGATCTCAGACTTGTAGCCTCCAGAATTGTGATAAAACAAATTCCTGTTGTTTAAGTCATCTAGTCTCCGGTATTTTGTTATGGCAGCCTGAGCAGATGAATACAGAGCACCAGCCTAGCACAGGGCTTGACATGTTATCAGAATTTAGTGAAAGTCTGGCTATTTAATTGAAAGATGGACATTGTCTACAAAGAGTAAAAAGTGAAAATTACTTTACTCATACTTATCTCACCTTGACTTTTGGCATCTGCAGTAATATGGGGCCTTATTATTGGTTGTATGAAAGCCAGTTTGGATCCTGAAATCGCACTCAAAAGATTTCACTGACTACCTTGCTTCACCTCTGAAGGAAAATTTCACTGGAGATAGAATTATATATAGGCAGAAATTTCTTTAAACAGTCTAAAGATTTCACTTCACTCTCTTCTTACTTGTGTGGTTTCTGACAAGTCCACTGTAAGCCTTACATTTTCTTCCTCTATAGAGGTGTTTTGCCTCCCCCCACTTTATT
Source organism: Sapajus apella (assembly GCF_009761245.1). Taxonomy (NCBI): domain Eukaryota; kingdom Metazoa; phylum Chordata; class Mammalia; order Primates; family Cebidae; genus Sapajus; species Sapajus apella. The sequence goes on from NW_022437055.1 coordinate 1,928,860, forward strand.
TTCACTTAAGATTTTCTCTTTGCATTTGTTTTTTGCAGTCTGAATCAAAATGCCCAGAGGGGTGTGCGTGTGTCCGGTATTTATCTTTCTTGGTGTTCTCTGAACTTACTGGACAGTTTGGTGTCTGTCACTAATTTGAGATATTGTTGGCCATTTAATGCTTTAAAATATTTTATACTATTTTCTGTCTTTCTTTTCTTTCTGGGATTCTAACCACATATTTGTAACCTCCTTTGATGTTATCTTATAGTTATTGTGTATTTTGTTCTTTTTCTCCTCTCTTCCTGTTAGAGCCACTAAAAGGATTTTCCTAATTCTCATTATGAGAATATTGTACAGTTCCTGGAGGAAAAGCCCACAAAAGTATGAAGAGCCCCTCTATGATTTTCCCCCTCATCAACTTCTCACTCTTACACTAGTTCACATTTAATCTCCAGTAATTTTTCATAATTACTAGAGAATTACTTAAGTAGTCATACTGCTTATGGCTTCCAGCAGGTCTTCATTAGATAAGCAGATATGAATGCACCTGTCTCTCCAGCTTTTGAGTTACTGGGTTGTTCTGCCATCTCAATTCTCTTAGTCCAAGAAAAGTCATCAATTTTCTACTTACTGTCCAGTATATTTTTATTGTAAGGATGAGAATGGCAACTTTCAAGCTCCTTACATGTTAGGAATGAAAACAGAAGTCCCTTTTTTTTCTAATTAAGAGGAAAAGTTTTTTATATTTGCTAAGATCTCTACCCTTTTCAATAATCTTCATTTTTTCCAGAATACCTGAGTTTCTAACTGGTGTGATTTCTATTCTGCCAAAAGAAATTCCCTCAGTAGTTATTATAGTGCAGGTCTGCTGGTGACTAATGTTCTTACTGTACTATGTATGGAAATGTTTTCTATTTTGACTTCATTCTTGAGAACTGTTTTTGCTCAATGTAGAATTCTTGATTGAATGTTTAGTTTTGTGTTTTAGTTCTTTATGACGTCATTCATTCCGCTGTCTTCTGGTCACCATAGCTTCTGATTAGAAGTCCATGGAAATTTGAATTATTGTTCATCTGTATGTAAATTGCCATTTTTCTCTGCTGACTTTCAAAGTATTTCTCCATAAAAAAAGCAGCCAAATTGGAAAGGAAAAAGTAAAACTGTCTCTAATCACAGCAAATGTAATCTCATATACTGAAAATATAAAAAAGAAAATATTAAGTCTGCTAAAAGCTGTTAGAGCTAATAAACAAAGTAAGATTCCCACATGCAAGTTCTACACATAAAATTTGTTGTATTTGTATGTGCTTTCATTGAACACTATGAAAAAGAAATTAAGGAACCATTCTGTTTACAATAGCAACAAAAAGAACAAAATATTTTGAAGTAAACTTAACTGGGTCATTTATAAAGGACATAATAAACGGTAATTTATGAAGTATTGTGCTAAGGAAGTACAAGATTTAGACAGTGAGAACTACAAAACATTGTTTAAAAATTAAACAGGACTTTTAAATACATGGAAAGACATCCTGTGTTCTTGGATTGGAAAACAATATTTAAAGATGACTGCTATGGTTTGTGTGTGTCCCCCAGAATTCGTGTGTTGGAAATTTTGTCCCCAGTGTGATGATGTTGGAAGGTCAAGCCTTTAAGGGTGATTAGATTGTAATGTTGCTCTCATGGGACTGGTTTAATTCTCACAGGAGTCAGTGAGTTCTTCCTCTCACAGAATTGGATTAGTCACAGCAAGAGTAGGTTGTTATAAAGTGAGACTATTCCTTGTATTTTTTTTTTTGCAGGCACCCATTTCCCTTTCAGTTCTCTGCCATGTTATGATGCATTAGGGGGCCCTCATAAAAAGCCAACCAGATATGTCCACTTGACTTCGGTCTTTCTACCCTTCAGAACCATGAGAAAATTCTTTTTAAAAAATAATTACCCAGTCTCAGGTATTCTGTCATAGTAACAAAAAATGGACTAAAACAATGCAAATAATATTCACAGTGATCAACAGACATGACACAATCCCTATCACAATCCTAATGACCTTTTCTTTTTTTACAGAAAATTAAAAATGCATCAAAAAATTGATATAAAATCTCAAGGAATGCTGAACAACCTAAATAATTTTAAAATAAAAGAAAAAAATGTTAGCTCACACTTTTTAGTTTTAAAACTTACTTCAAAGCTATGGCAATCAAAACAACATAATTCTGGCATAAGGACAGATATATACATTAATAGAATAGAATTGAGGCTCCAGAACTATATGCATACGTTTACGGCCAGTTGATTAGCAGTATGCCAAGACTATTGAATGAGGGAAAGAGTAGTTTCATCAACAAATGGTGCTGGGACAACTGGACACCCATATGCAGTAGAATGAGGTTGGACCCTTTCCTTCCACTATATAAAAAAAAATGGATTGGAAAACTCAATAATATCACAATAGCAATTCTACCTCAATTGACATATACATTTCATGCAACTCTTACCAAGAAACACACTCTTTCGTAGAAATTGTCTAAATGACAGGACCTAGAAAATTCAAAGATATTTCAAAAAAGAACAAAGTCAGAGGACTTACATTACACAATATCGAAACTTACTACTAAGCCACAGTAATCAAGAGAGTGTGTTGTTGGCACAAGGACAGGAATTTAGACCAATGGAAGCAAATTAAATTTTCAGAAACAAATTCTCACATTTACCTCTTCAACAAAGATCCCAAGACAGTTTGACAAGGAAAAGAATAGCCTTTTAAATAACCGAACTTGTGACAACTATATACCGCAATACAAACAAAATGAAAAAAACAAAAAACAAAAAACCGTAGACACTTACTTCACTTCATACAAAAAAATTAACTTAAAGAGCATACTAGACTTAAATTTAAGACCTAAAACTACAAAATTTCTATAATGAAGCATATGAGAAAATCTTTCTATTTTGGGGTAAGGCAGTGATTTCTTAGCTACAACACCAAAGACATAAGAAAAATAATGTGTGAATTTGCATTTTATCAAATTTGGCATTTGAACATAAAAAAACATTATTAAGAAAGTGAAACAAACCAGAATTAGAGGAAAATATTTGCAAATCGTATATTCATTAAATCATTTTATCCAGAATAGATGAAGAACTAAAATATCCTAATAATAAGAATACAAACAACACAATTGACCACTTAAAGATTTAAATAGAAGTTTCACTGAAGAAAATAACCAAATGGCTAGTAAGCACATGAAAAGGTACTAAACATCATTAATCATAATGGAGATGCAAAATAAAACCATGATAAAATACCAATGTACACCCTCTGGAATGTCTACCATCAAAAAAACCTAGACTATATCAATTGTTGCCATAGATGGAGAAACTGGAACCCTAATGCACTGCTGATAAGAATGCAAAATTATACACCCACTTTGGAAGGCAGTATGGAAGTTTGTGTAAAGTTTACTATAGACTTATCATGTGACTGAACAATCCCACTCATAAAACTCTACCCAAGAGAAATAAAAACATGTGCTCAAAGACATATACAGTGATGTTCATAACAACATTGTTCATAACAGCTCCAAACTGGCAACATGGCAAGTGCCTATCAACTGGTGAATGGACAAAAGCAATGTAGTTTACCCATACACTAAAATGCTTTTTGGCAACTTAAAAACAAGCTGCTAATATGTACTATAATATGGATAAACCTCACTAACATTATGCTGAATGAAAGAAACAAGACACAAAAGCTGCAGATGTATTATTCCATGTGACTAGGATATTAAATTAAAAAGTAAGAGTTTTACAAACAGAAGGCTGATCAGTGGCTGTCTAGAGCTTTGGGTAAGAGCTAAGATTAACACTAAACAACACGAGAAAACAGAGAGATGAAAATAATTTAAAACTGAACAGTAGTGATAGCAGCATAACTGTAAATCTAATAAAATAATATTGAATTGTTACACTTAAAACGGTTGAATTTTATAGTTTGTAAATTAAATCTCAAAAAAACTGTACAAAGATAACAAGAGGATATTATGAATAAATTTATGCCAACAGATTTGGCAAATTCCCTCAAAACAGACCTTACCAAAAACTAACAGAAGATGAAATGATATAAAAAAACTAAATATCCCTAAATCTGTCTTAAAAATTAAACCACCAAAAACTGTTCTATGGAGAAAATCCAGGCCCAGATGATTTTTATTGTGAATCCTATCAAAACCTTAAAGAATGATATTTATACAGTTTCCTATAATGGAGGATGAAGACATAGATCCAAAACCTTTATGAAATCAACATAACTTGAATACCAAGCTGCAAAGACATTACAAATAAATGAAAACAACAGATAAATATCTGTTATAAATATACATACAGAACTCTTTAACAAAATTTTAGCAAATCAAATCCAGCAAAATATAGAGGTTAGTATATCATGACAAGTATGGTTTATCCTGAAAATGCAAGGTTCATTTAACATTAGAAAATCAACCATTTATTCAATACACTGAGAACAAAGAAGAAAACTATATAATTTCAATGGATGAAGACAGACACTTGACAAAAGTTAACACCAATTCATTAGAAATAGAAATAGAAGGGAACTTCCTCAATTTTATAAATTGGTTATCTATAATGAACCTACAGCTAACGTCTTATTCATTGGTGAAATATAGGATACTTTGCCATTAATATTGAGAACAAGGCAAAGATATTTGTGCTCACAACTACAATTCAACACTGCCTTGGAGGTTCTATTTCAATAAAGCAAGATAAAATACACAAGTCATAAACATTGAGAAGGAAGACACAAAATTGTCTTTATTTGCAGATGATATGATTATTTACATAAAAAATCCTAAGGAATTGTACAAAATATCTAATAGAACTAATAGACGAATTTCACAACATCATAGGACACAAGGTCACTACACACACACACACACACACACACACACACACACACACACACAATTGCATTTTAAAACTCTATCTTGAGATAATAGCAGATGTGAATGAAAGTGTAAGAAATAAAATGGTAAAATTCAATGTATATTTTACCAATGTTTCCAAATCGTAACTTCTTTCAAATCTATAGAACAATATTAAAATCAGAATATTGACATTGATGCAAAACAGTTCCATCTCCACAAGAACCATTCATATTGCTCCTTCATAGCCATGCTCAACTTTCATCCTAGGTTTCCCATTCTTCATCCCTGGCAACCACTCATTGTTCTCCATTACTATAATTCTGCCATTTCAAGAGTGTTTTATAAATGAAATCATACAATGTGGGGCTTTTCATGATTGGCTTATTTCACTCAGCATAATTCCCTATATATTCATCCAAGCAGTTACACGTATCAATAATTATTTCTTTTTATTGCTGAGTAGTATTCCATGGTATACAGGTACCTTGAATTGTTTATCCATTCATTCGTTAATGAACATTTGTGCTGTTTCCATTTTTTGTATGTCATAAATAAAGCATGTTGGGCATCACTAATCTGAAAATCTGGAATCTGAAATTCTCCAAAATCGAAAACTGTTTGAACACCAACATGATGCCACAAGTGGAAAACTCCACATCTGACACCTTTGCTTCCTGATTGTTCAGTATATATAAATTTTGTTTCATGTACAAAACTATTTAAAATATTATATAAAATTATTTTCAGCCTACATGTATAAGGTGTATATAAAACAGAAATAATTTTATAAAGATATGTCACTATGTATATACAAATATTTCAAAATCTGAAAAATATGAAATCTGAAAAACTTCTGGTCCCAAGCATTTTGGATAACAAATACTCAATCTGTATATTCATATGTTTAGGTTTTTGTGTGAATATAACTTTTTGTTTATCTGGGATAAATGCCCCAAAATGCAATTGTTGGTTGTATGATAGTTGCATGTTTCGTTTTAGAAGAAATTGCTCTTTTGCCATAGTTGCTAGGCCCTTTGACATTCCGAACCCTTACCAATGTACGAGTCATGGGGTTGCTCTGCATTTTCATCACCAGTTTGAGTTGTCACTATTTTTTATTCTGGCCATTCTGATAGGTGTGAAATGGTTTGCATTTGTGTCTCCCAAATGATTAACATAGTATTAACATAGGTTAACATCTTTAAAAGTGTTTATTTGCCATCTCTATATTTTCTTTGGTGAAATATGTGTTCATGCCTTTCACACATTTTATAATTAGATGGATTTTTTTTCACTGTCGTGTTTTGTGTTTTTCTTTTTATTTCAGGTGCTAGTTCTTCCTTAGATGGATATGTGGTTTACAAATGGTTTCTTTCAGACTGTACCTTGTTTTTTCACCCCCTTAACAGTGATTTTTGCAGAAGGAATTTCAAAATACTGATGATATCCGATTTATCCATTTTTCTTCTATGAATCATGTTTTTGGCAACAATTTTGAGAACAACTTTTCTAACTCTAGATCTTGAAGATTTTCCCCTATATTTTTTCTAAAAGTTTTGTATCTTTATATTCAATGTTTATATCCATGATCTATTTTTAGTTAATTTTTGTACAAGGTGTGAGGTTTAGGTCCAGTTTCATTATTTTTGGCTGTGGATGTCCAGTTGTGCCAATACCACTTAATGAAAAGGGTGTTCTTCCTTTATTAAACTACCTTCATACCTTTGTCAAAAATCAGTTGGTATATTTACATAGGTCTATTTCTGGGTTCTCTATTTTGTTCCATGGACCTATTTGCCTATCCCCCTGCAATTTATCAATGTCACAGAATACAATATTACCACATAAAAAAACAAGCTGTATTTTTACCACGTATCCTCAAAATCTTTGGAAAATGAAATTAAACAGCTATTCTATAAATCATTCTGTTATAAAGACGCATGCACACGTATGTTTATCGCAGCATCGTTCACAATAGCAAAGACTTGGAACCAACACAAATGCCCATCAAGGATAGACTAGATAAAGAAAATGTGGCACATATACACCATGGAATACTATGCAGCCATAAAAAAGATGAGTTCATATCCTTTGCAGGGACATGGATGAAACTGGAAACCATCATTCTCAGCAAACTGACACAAGAACAGAAAACCAAACACTGCATGTTCTCACTCATAAGTGGGTGTTGAACAATGAGAACACACAGACACAGGGAGAGGAACATCACACACTGGGGCCTGGGGGGTGGGGGGCTAGGGAAGGAATAGCAGGGGATCAGGGGATTGGGGAGGGATAGCATTAGGAGAAATACCTAATGTAGATGACAGGGCGATGGATGCAGCAAACCACTACCATGGCATGTATATTCCTATGCAACAAACCTGCAAGATCTGCACATGTACCCCAGAATCTAAAGTATAATAAATTTTATAAAATAGCTTCAAAGTAATTTAATAAAGATATGCAAGTCCTCTACACTGAAAAGGACAAATATTCTTAAGAAAAATCAAAGAAATGCAAAATAAATGGGGTAGATATTTCATATTCATCATTTAGGAAATTGTGTTGAGAAATCATTTCCCCCAAATTCATCTATATGTTCAACAAAATCACAATCAAAATAGCAGCAGCTTTATTAATAAAAAATTTAAAAAGCTGATTATAACATTAACACGAAAATTCAAAAGACTTAGAAAAAACAAAGCAATGTTGAGAAAGAACATAGTTGAAGGACATACATCACTTGATGTGAACAATTAATATTAAGGTAAGTAATCAAGAGAGTGGGACGCTCACCTAAGGAATGACAGCTATATTATTAGACAGAGCAGTCAGAAAAAGTAGACCAAAACATATAGTCATGTGATTTGTGACAAAGGTATGAAAGTAATCCAGTAGGAAAAGGAAATATTTTTATTTTGTTTCGCCTTGATTTGCTTTTTTAACTACATATTCACCTATGGCATAACTACATATTTAAATAAAAAACAATGAATCCCAAACCTTTTGTAACAGGATGAACAAAAATTCCGTGTGTAAAAACAACGCGTCTCAAACCTTTTGTCAAAACACACACGAAAATGAATCACAAGCCTAAATGTAAATGCAAAGTCATAAAGTTTTAGGAGAAAACACAGAATATTTTTAACTATGTATGCAGGCAAGAGTGTTTTATACAAGTCACAGAAAGCAATAACAATACAAAATTGATAAGACAGAGTCCATCAAAGTTAAAAACTGCTGGTCAAAAACATCATTAGGAATGGAAAGGTCACATACTGGGAGAAAATATTTGTAAAATTTATAGCTGACAAAAGACTCCTACTATTCAGGATACAAAAAGAACTTCTACAATTCAACAATGAAAGGGTAAAAAAATTAAAATATACAAAAGTTGTACAGTCAGTTTGGAAAATAACTTGACAGTTTCTTAGAAAGCTAAATATAGAATTACCATACAACCCAGCAATCCCACTTCTTGGTATTTCACAAGAGAATTGAAAATATATGCAAACAAAAAAACTGTACATTACAGGTTAAAGTGGCCTTATTCATTATTTCTCCAACTTAGAAACAGACTAAATGTCTTTCAACAGGTGAATGGATAAATGAACTGCAGTGCCATGGAATATTACTCAGCAATCAAAAGGAATAAATAATTAATTCATGCAGCCATATGAATGAATCTTAAATGCATATTGCCAAGTGAAAGCAGCAATACTACAGAGACTACGTGTTGTATGAATCTATTTATATGATATTCTGCAAAAAGCAAAACTATAGGGACAGAAAACAGATCTGTGATTTACAGGAGTTGGGAGTGGGACAGGGATTGATTACTAAGGAGCCACACAGGAACTTTCAGCGTGATGAAAATGCTCTGTATGGTACTGTGGTTGTGGATACAGGACTATGCATTTGTCAAAGTCCATGGTACTGTGCACCATTGAGAATGGCTTGTTGTATGCAGATTTTAAAAAGTCATCCAAGATGGGCTGGGTGGGTGGCTCATGCCTGTAATCCCAGCATTTTGGGAGGCCCAAGCAGGTGGATCATGAGGTCAGGAGTTCAAGATCAACCTGGCCAATGTGGTGAAACCTTGTCTCTACTAAAAATACAGAAATCAGCCAGGCGTGGTGGCAGATGCCTATAATCTCAGCTACTTGGGAGGTTGAGGCAGGAGAATTGCTGGAACCCAGGAGGCGGAGGTTGCAGTGAGCCGAGATCGTGCCATTGCACTCCAACCCAGGCCAACAATAGCCAGACTCCATCTGAAAAAAAAAAGAAAAAAAAAAAAAAAAAAAAGTCATCCAAGATGACTGGAGAACCCAGAATGAAATAAGACTATGGCAAAGGTATATAACTATATTATAAATATGACATACCTTAATTGGAGAAGGTGGAAAGGGAAGAAGCTGACAATAACTGGTTTGTCTCAATACTGTTTTAAAAATAAAGACAAAAGTAATTACCTAAACACTGTACTCTAGTTAATAAACATATTTCTTTTATTGGTATGATTTAGCAATTCTGAAACTACACTATAGGCATACTAAGGTTGAAAAAAAATAAGCAAGTGTATTATAAATAGTAAGAGCCAATTATGTCTATCAGAGAAAGAAGTAACAAATAAGCAATGAAGGTGTAGTAGCTTTTTATTGCTGCTACAACAAATTACCATAAGCTTAGTGGCTTCAAATAATACTTTTTATTTTATAGCTCTGTAGGGCTAGAATTTCAACATGGTTCTCAATGGGCTAAAATTAAAGTGTCAGCACACTTCATTCCATTCTGGAGGCTTAAGAGATAATCTGTTTCCATGCCTTTCCCTGATTTTAGATGTCACTCATATCCCTTGGCTTATGGTACCCTTTCTTCCTCTTCAAAGCCAGCAATGTTTTATCTCTGTCTTTCTTGCATAGTCGCTAACTCCCTCTTTGGCCCTTATCAAATAATCTCCATATTTTATGGTCAGCTGATTAGAAACAATTCCACCTGCAATCTTAAAATTTCCTTTTGGCAGGTAAGGTAACACATTCACAGATTTGGGGGATTAGGATGTGAACATCTTTTGAGGACCATTATTCCGTCTACTAAAGGAGGAATAATAGAATAAATCCTGTAGTATTGGATTAACATCAGAGATACCAGTGTAAACTCATGTTTGTTTTAATATATACACAAGTAGATACAAAATAAAGTATAGATATGTGTATATATACATAGATTTTCTAGCTCTTAGCACATAGAAGTAGTTAACACCTCAGTAGTAATAAGCACACTTAGGTCCAGATCTTGGTTTCTTTTTTTTTTTTTTTTTTTTGAGACAGAGTTTCACTCTTGTTACCCAGGCTGGAGTGCAATGGCGCGATCTCGGCTCACCGCAACCTCCGCCTCCTGGGTTCAGGCAATTCTCCTGCCTCAGCCTCCTGAGTAGCTGGGATTACAGGCACGCGCCACCATGCCCAGCTAATTTTTTGTATTTTTAGTAGAGACGGGGTTTCACCGTGTTGACCAGGATGGTCTCGATCTCTTGACCTCGTGATCCCCCCGCCTCGGCCTCCCAAAGTGCTGGGATTACAGGCGTGAGCCACCGCGCCCGGCTCCAGATCTTGGTTTCTAAATACTATACTCTAATAAAAGCAATTAGGGTTCTTGGAGAAATGGATGATTTTAGAGCTGAGGCATGGAATATACAAAACAGACCTGGATTATGTAACAGAGGCTGAAAGTGCTCAAAAATGACAACCATAACTAAAAGGATAAGATGATGTCAGAAGGTTATAGTACCCAAGCTGAAAGAGTCCTCAATGGCCAAACCTGAACAAACTGGGACAACAAACTAAATGATGATAGTATTATATTTTAAACCAAAGGATAAATGAGTCCATATCCATATACATAAATAATTGAATAAATAAATGGTGGAAGAAAAGATGGCTCTTACTTATAGAAGAATTCCAGTTAATAATGGTAGAAGAAATGAGAGAAATAGAAAATAATCATTAGAATAGCAACATAATAATCTGCAGGCAAGATATATTAATGAATGCTAAAATTAGTAGGTGAAATGTTAAGGAGAAATAGGATATATCCATCTCCCTCAAATATTATGTATTTTTCTGGTTTTAAAAGATATGTTAATAAGTTCTTTTGTACTTCTTCTAGGAGGTGGAGTTCCATTCTTCTCTGTATACATGTAGGCTAGACTTAGTGACTTGCTTCTAATGGAAAGAGTATGAACTGTTACTGAGTATGTATTATGTATGTACTGAGTATATATATATATATATGTATATATATACATGCTAAAATTAAAGTGTCAGCACACTTCATTCCACATATCTTATAAATATATATCTGTGAAGAGTGGCTTCAAGTAAAAGCACCTATAAAACACCACCTTGATCAAGTGGCCAAGGTTAACATCACGAGTGATAAATCTTATTTCCTGATATTATATGCTGAGAAGGGCACTTCCCCCTCTTCTTCTTAACATGTGACTCTGGCCTAATCTTGAGAAAACATAAAAGTTAAATTGAGGGACATTCTATTAAATTATTGACTAATACTCTTCAAAAGAGTCAAGTTTGTGAAAGAAAAGGAAAGACTGAGGACAGTCACCAATTGGGGGAGACTAAGGAGCAAAGATAAAAATAATGTGGCATCCTGGATTTGATACTAGGACCATAAAAAAAAACCCATTAGTGGAAAAACTGGTGGAATCTTAATAAAGTCTGCTGTTTATTTAACAGTCATGTGCCAATGTTAATTTTTGGTAATGTAAGCATCACGGTTATGCAACATGTTAACATTAGGGAAAACTGGCTGAAATAAGACTGAAACTCTATGTAGTATTCTTACAATTGTTCTGTAAGTCTAAACTTCTCAAATATTTTTAAGGGGGCAAAAAAATGTGAACAGACATTTTCACAAAGGCAAATTCAAGAATGGCCAATACACATAAAAAAGTACTCAATATCATTTATTATCGGAGAAAAGCAAATTAAAACCACAACAAGATATCAATACACACCCACCTGAACACCAAGAATAAAGAAAAACTGTCAACACTAAGTGTGGGCCAGGATGTGGAGCAATCAAATTTTTCCTACACAGTGGGAGTATAAAATGGCACAACAACTTTGAAAAATGTTCTGACATTTCTTATAATACCAAATTATGACTAAGTAATTACATGCCTGTGTATTTAGTAAATTTAAAAAAGTCCACATAAAAAGTTGCACACAAACATTCATAGAGGATTTCATCATAATAGCAAAAATTGGAAAGTAGCCTAGAGCTCTATCAATATGAAAATAAACAAATTTTGGTATATTCATAAAATTGAATATTATGCACAATATTAAGGAACAAACTAAGACTACCTGGAACATTATGGATGAGTCTCAAAAACATTATTCTGTGTGGAAAAAACCTCATATATAAACGTATTTACTGTCTTATTATCATATGAAGTTTCAGAACAGATAAGACTGATGTACCGTGGGAAAAAAATCAGAACATGTTTGCCTCTGGGGATATGGGGCAAGAACTGACTGGGTTGGGGAAGGAGAGGACTCTGGGATGATAGCAACACTCTATATTATAAAAGGTATTTGGGATACACATGTATGCATTTGTCAAAACTGCAAATGTGGATTTAACACTTTTGCATTTTATTGTATGTAAATTTTACATCAAAAGAAAATCTATAAGCAATGATTTAACTCTAGTTAATTATACAAATTCTCAAAGATTTAGTGAGGAGTATATTGATATTTGCAATTCACTTTGAAATGCACCAAAGAATAAAATGGATTGATGGATGGAGAGAAGGATGGTTTGACTAATAAATAATTGATAAAACAACTGCAGTAAAATGATAATGGTAGAATTAAGGTTGTGTACTTCTAGTTGCTCATTTAAGTTATTTTCAATTTTTTTCTAAAAGTTATGAAGATCTTTGTTTAAAGGTTGGAAATAACATAAACTAATGATTTTACTTGAACAATATCCATGGAATATGAAAGAAATAACAATTTTTTAAAAAGCAGAGTATATTTTGGAAACATTTGTATCAAAACAGATTGAAATTAAAATGTGGCATTTAAAAACTAATCAAGATGGAATCAAGAAAACACATAAGCCATGATGTATTTACTAGCTGGATGTCAAAACCTTAGTGGTAGAGTGGCCGGTGGAGAGAGGGCTTAAAAGTGGTAGAAACTTGAATAGTAGCTGTAAGCATTATGACTGTTAGACAACATTCAATTGTTACCAAACAACTGCTATGTGCAGGCCAGTTGACCTACCTTGAGAAAGAAATGCCTTCTTGGGCTAAAAACTGACTGTGTAGGATCGATGAGAGTGCTGAACTGATAACATATATTGAAGAGGCAGGACTAGGACTAGAGTAGCAAACAAGACAGAAAAGGCTGTGGTGGGTTGCTATTACCATCAGCATCTCTACATTGTGTCTCAGAGTCCTAAGAAGGCCACCAGAAGCAGTGGGGTACATTTTGGTTGTCACAGTCTTGGGAGGTACTATTGACACTAAGTGGATGGAGACCAGTAATGTTAGTTGTCCTGAATGTCTGGGATAATTGCATATAATGAAGAACTGTTCTCCTACACAGTTTCACATATTCCAGTGAGCTTTAATAATTTAAGTAAGAAAACGGTTTATAGTTATCTGAATTTTGTCTTAACAGTAGCTTTTATCCTACTGTTTCTTGTATCTCTCTCTGCCTTGTATGCTTTCCCATCTTTTATGTGATACCTCCCAATCCTTTTACTTTTCTTAAATACAAACTTATTCACTATAAGTTGGTGCGATCATGTATTTCATTATGTTGTCTGATGGAGTCATGCCCTTGCATTTATATATTGAAATACATAACATTTTATTGTAAATTACTTTCCTTTCATTCCTCATTTATATTTCAGTTAGGTCACTGTATTGATTTTTTTGAAATTATGTATGTAGGTAGGTTATATTATCTATGCATTTCATGTAAGGATAGTGAAGAGGGAGTCGCAAAATATTTGTTATTAAGATAAAGTATTAGGTCTCATAGGAATGAGAACTACTGATCTAGAGCTAAGAATGAAAGATAAACGTGGATAATAAGTGAGGCTTCAGGTTGTTGAAATCCTGGCTCATTATTACCATAGTAGGAGGAACAAATCTTCAGTGTGAGTGAGCCACTAGAGCAGAAAGTTTCTGCCTGAGAAGAATCATTACCAGTGTGTGTCAGGCCCTTTTCATCAGCGTGTCATTCTATCTTCACAACAATCCTGTAAGATATGTTCTATTATTATCCCCATTTTTCAGATGATAATTGGACCTCAGAAAGATGAACTCAGTTGCCCAAATTCTCTGAGTCACTGAGTGGCAGAGCCTAGAGTGGAACTCAAGTCTGTCTGATACCAAAGCCCCATGCATTCTGTCATACTACTCAGCCTCTACAAGAGCAAGCTAGGGAAGAAAGTGCCAGATGTCCCTTTCCCTCTACAGAAGCAGCAGCCTCTGAGGATCCGTGAGTGCTAATCTTTCAGCATATATGAAGTGCTTCAAGCTGTGCTAGGAAATCAGAAGAAAATAACGTAGAGTTCCTTGTCCTCAGTGAATTTCTTGTCTAACTGGATATGTAAGATATATAAGTACAGTGTTAAGTTAGAGGATGAAGAGAAAATGGTGATACCTGAAGAAATAGCAAGGGAAGCGAGTGTATGTGTGTGTCCCATTGTGTCTCATGTATATCTAAAGGAACCCCCCACAAATACTTACTGAGTGCCTACTATGTGCATGGCAAAAAGCAGAGAAAGAAATTGAATGCTTGGTGAAATGCTGGGATATCAAACAGTCTTTGGGATGGTGGGAGGGGAAGAGGCCAAGGCACAGATGAAAGGACATATCTGCTTGTCAGAGGCCAGAGGCCCACAGGAGAAGGAGACTGCAACACGAAAGAAATTTGAGAGGCCAGCTAGGGAGGCATTAGCCAGACCTGCTGTGCAAAAGCCAGGATGAGGTTATTCTTTCTGACTGAGCAAGAGTCGAAAGTGGAGGAGGTAAGTTGAGAGGCCAGGAGACAAGAAAAGGTTTGGGACACACTGTGGGCATGAATACAACCAAAGAATCAACAATAAATGAATAAAAGATTGTGGAACTGCCTGCAGGTCTCCGGGGAAGTTAAGCTGCTGGGATTTATGCATTGGTTGGTTATCCACTTTGTGTGCCACCCATAGTAAATATTCAACCCCAGGCAGCCGCCTCTGTACCTTCCCCATTCTTGGCCCGCTAGCCAATGTTCTGTCTTATTTGTTTCTAACTTGTGAGCAATCTAAGCAACAAGTTATAAAGACAGAGCATACACACATAGGGTTTGCTGTTATAATCAAAATTTACAACAAAATTAATCTGACACATTTAATGATATGCATAATTGTTATCGTGCTGGGTGGCAATTAGGCATAAATTGTAAACAGTTCACATAAATGCCTGTAATTAGAATTACTTCCACACAGTTAAACCAAATTCTTAGTTTCTTTCCTGGGTTTGTCAGCCCTTGCAGATCCCTCATCTGCATCCACGTCAGCAGTGCAGACACTGAGGTGGCATGAATCATCACCGTCTTCAAGCACTTGTTACCGTTAGAGGACAAAATCTGGGGTCTTTTTGCTCAACAGTTACCTCTGGCTGCTACCCACAGAGCCCTCTCACCTAAAATGCCGGTGGAGAGCCAGCTCTCTCTCGTGGTATACTCTGCCAACTCAGGGGGTGTTCCCTATTCCCTCCAGAGGGATTTCAGGTGGTGACAGCGAGGAAAACCCTGGCTAGTGATGGCAACAAAGGGGAGAAAATGAGCTTCGAATTTCAGGGGGCAGATGGATCACAGGGTAAGAAAATGGCCCAATTCAGCATATAAACCCCTTCTTCTTGCTTCTGATCTTATGAAATGACTAATACAGTCATCTTCACGAATGTCTTTAAGGGAATACATTCTCACTTAAAAGAAAGCACCATTTCATCCTAACCCTCAAAACTTCCCTCCCTCCATTTAATGAGGCTATTTTCTGAAATGCCTTTTTACTTTGCCATTAAACATAAATAATTTTTAAAATCCCAAGGGAGCCAGCATATCTATAGGAATACATATCTAAACTTTAGAGTCAGATAGATCTAGATGCCACAACTTGCTAGATAGCAGTAAAATTTTGGTATTTACCCTTTCTAAACCTTAATTTCCTCATCTGTAAAACAGTGATGATACTAGTGTCTATCTCATACGGCCATTGTGAAGATTTCATAGGATCACGTATATAAAACATTAGTACACAGCCTGGAGCATAGTAACATTTCATTAATTGTTGGAATGCATTTATTACTATTATGACAATTGTTGCTTTTACTGTAGCCTTGGCTTCCTCATTGTTTTGGCGGTCCCTCCATTTGTTTTCTTCTGTAGGAAGCAGAACTGCAGGAAATGAATGTATGAAATGCTAGTGGCAAAATCTGGATGGTAAGCCACCAACGACCTTAAATCAAACACAACAGCACAGATGGCTCAAATCCTCATCTATATTCTGTATTTGTTAGAGGAAGCTTGGTGCCGACCTGGAACAAGGCAAGACCAGGCATTAAGAGGAGACTGACGCCAGGCCAGATAAAAATAATCATTAGAAACTTTCATTTCATCACCAAAAATGTGTTAACAGAAACCCAATGACTTACAGATATTGGTTTTTTTAGGCAAGATATTTTAGAAGAGAAGAGAGAACATGTGAGTTAACATGTGTAACAGCAGGACAAGGGCACTAATGGAGGGGTATCCTCAATACAATGGTAACACCCAGGATGGAAGATATACTCCCTTCTGCTTGGGAGGTTCAAGGGAAGCTTCTCTTCAGAGAAGCAAGTTTTGAAGTGAGTGTAGAAATATACTAAATTGTATAATTTTTTTAAAAGCCAGTGTTTGTCAAGCGACATTTTCTTTTCTTTTTTTTTTTTTTTTTTTTTTTGAGACGGAGTTTCGCTCATGTTACCCAGGCTGGAGTGCAATGGCGCGATCTCGGCTCACCGCAACCTCTGCCTCCTGGGTTCAGGCAATTCTCCTGCCTCAGCCTCCTGGGTAGCTGGGATTACAGGCACGCATCACCATGCCCAACTAATTTTTTGTAGTTTTAGTAGAGACGGGGTTTCACCATGTTGACCAGGATGGTCTCGATCTCTTGACCTCGTGATCCCCCCGCCTCGGCCTCCCAAAGTGCTGGGATTACAGGCGTGAGCCACCGCGCCTGGCCACGACATTTTCTTATACAGCTGAATTTTCTTAACTTACCTTGTGCTTCCTCAGATGACACGGATTTCATGGCCACTATCCCAGTTACCATTCCTCCATAACAACCCTCAAAATAGGTGGAATAAAACAATTGAATTATGCTCCTGGATCCTATGGCTCAGGAATTTGGTCAGGTCCTAGTGAGAATGGCTTATCTCTATCTCACCATGTCAGGGATCACAAGTTTGAAAACTTTGTGACTGGAGGGGACTTGACAGCTAGGAAGTGGGATCATCTAGGGGCATCTGTGCTCACACATTGGGCAGTTGATGCTGGTTGTTGCTGTTGCCCTCTGTTAGTGTCCTGGTCATGCTCTATTGGTCAAAGCACTACAATCCTTCTATATTAAAAGGGAGGGCACATAGATTCCACTTCTCAATGGGAAGAATATCAAAGAATTTGAAGATATGATACAGACCCTGTAGACCTTATATGAATATCACTTCTCTCTCCTTAGAGACTGTCAACTGGAACACCTCTACACAATTTCTCCATGTGACTTGGTCTTCACAGCATGGTGACTTTAGGTTAATCAGACTTCTTACATGGTAACTCAGTGCTCCAAAAGCAAGTTTACAGCAGCAAGGCAAAAGCCTCCTCATTATGACCCAGCCTTGGAAGTTACTCCCACCATTCTGAGTCCCACCATTATGCCTAGGAGACCCTTTGTTGGTGCTCTTGTCATGCTCTATTGGTTCAAGCAGTCAATAGAGCATCTCTCTTTGATATCCAAAGGAAAGAATACTGATCTCATCTATCGATGGGAGGAATATTTTTAAATTTGTGGATATGCTTTAAATTCTCCTTAGTCACCTATCTATCAGGCCACAACCATTAAATATCCACCCATTGACTAACTGGAGGTGAGAATGCCAAAGGCATTTGTTCATTCCTTTATTCATCAAATATGCATTGAGTACTTACATAGGACAGGCACAGACATTCTGGGAGACAGACATGTAAAACATAAATATACAAATAATCGCTAGTTTGCTAGGTGCTAAGAAGAGTAATGAAATATTGAAATAGAGTCTAACTAGCTGGGGGTGATGGTGTTGGCAGGGAAGTATTTAGAGGGAGTGGCCAGGAAATGTCTATTCGATGTCAAATTTAAGCAGAGAACAGAAGGATAAGAAGGAGCAAACTACATCGAGTTTTCGGGAAGAACATGCTAAGCAGAGGGAACAGGATATGCAAATATTGTAAGGCAAAAAAGAATTTACAAATTCAATAAACTGAAAAAGGGTCTCAAAGTGGTCAAAACACAGAGAGAGCATAATTGTACATGATGAAGTTGGAGTGGTATACAGGGGACAAACTCTTAGCAGTGTAATAGGTCCATTCCACCTTAGCCTGCATTTTGCTACTATTAAGCACCCCTTCATTTACCTTCACATGACTTGTTGTTACAAGAATTTCAGTAAGAAAAACAATAAGAATTAAGTAAAGAGAGAAAGAAATGTGGCTCTTGCATCTTTACTTAATTCTTACTTAATAAGAATTAAGTAAAGAGAGAAAGAAGTGTGGCTCTTGCATCTTGCAAGATGCATCTGGTCTGGTCATATTGTTTGGGCTGCCATTAAAGACCAGATATTAGACCAAAAGGTCCAAAGTTTCCACAAAGCTGCTTGGGAAACTAACATATATAAAGGACCTTGGTGCCCAGCTTGTGCCTTGCTTGCCAAAGATGAAAGTAAACTGATACCCTGGCAAAACCAACAATTCTCAGAAGCCCAGTCTCCATCTTTCTAGCCTCTGTTTTCAGACCACTTCACAGTTATTCAGATACCTCCCTGGTCCATACTTCTTTTTTTTTTAATTTGGATTTTATATGAGCAACGATTTGTTTTTTAACATAAACATGCCTCATGCAATGTTTCCTTTATATGATCCAGGGATAACCTAAATATTTGCTTGGAGCATACATAGTTATTTATTTTATTTATTATTTACTTTTTATCCTTGCTAGCAGGATGTCAAAGTGCATACATGTTTACGCTAAAACATTATTCACTGTTTATCTGAAATCATACTTCATTACTGTATCAGAACAAGAAAAGACCCAATGATGATGATAACTAACATAATAATTAACGTGTATCAAATACCTCCTAATGCTAAGAGTTTTACATGTATTATCTCTTTTAATCTCCATTTAAAATCCTTGTGAGGTAATATGTGCTAGTATTTCCATTTTACACATAGGAAATTTGAAGGTCAAGGAGGTTAAGTTATTTGCCTAAGGTCACAGAGCCAAGACTCACAAACTACTCTGTCTGAGTGGTAAACCTACACTTTTAAGTGCTATTGAATATTGTAACTCTTCCCGATGGTGAACTATACAGTTAGGTACCTAAAAATTTGGCACATGCAGTGCCCCTAAAGGTGAATATTTGCCTGGATTTTTCCCCTGTATCCTGATGCTTGGCTTCATATAGGCCAAATCGGACTGTGGTTTGTACAAAAATATCCACCCCTTCTCAAGGCATTGCTTTCATACCCCAATTCAGGTTTTTCTCAAATGAGTTTTTATTTGCATTCTGGTTTAAGAATTAAGTCCTTAAACTTACACAAACCACCACTTAGATCTACAGTATCCTTGGAAAGCATGGCATGTCATTAGCCTCATTAAGTACTTTGAATTAAGTGATATGCAGAGAACAGCTTGCCTTTAGTAGATCTCCTTACCTGATCTCAATGGGGCCCTGTCTCAGGTATTAAAAAGAAAAAACCCAATTAGTTATAGTTGTTTCTCTCCATGGATGTGTTGCCTTCTCATTGGCAGATAGCAGCTGGTGTTGTGAAGGAAGCAATGACTCTTAAATTTTCCAGGTGGAGATAGCCCTCCCTCTTCTTCTTCATGACACTTTTTTCCCCCAATGCTTCATACTATCCACTTATCTCCAAGAATTTAACTCCAGAATTTAAAATGTGAGTATTTGAAATTGATGATCTCCTCAACAGAGGCGAATTGTATTCCCAGACCACTTGATAATACCTTTGTTTGGCTTAGCTGAACAAACGTTTATTGGGTGCAGGCTTTATATCTGAGACCATGTAAGTGTTCCAGTGGTTAGACAGGAGAGTTTTGAAGTAAAATTCACATGATTCTTATTCTTTTTGTGCCAGAAGTGTACTAACCAGTAGGTGTTTTTGACTAAATTGATATTTAACACACTTATTTGTTACACTTATATTTAATAAATATTTCAAGTGAATGAATGAATGAATAAATGAATTATTTAGGTCCCCTTTCCAAGGGTTCAAGGTAATGCTGCTTCTTAACACTAAGAGGAAATTCTCAAGATTCTCCACCCATCACCACAAATTCTGCTGTGAAATTTTCTCCAAGACAAATATCAAACTTCTAGAACTGGAACTATTCTTAAGACGTTATGTAGTTAAGCTTCTGCTTCAGGCAGGTGAACAACTACTCTACATGTAGGATAAATAGCAGCATGAATTCATTATTAGGTGAAGAGGCAGACATAAATTCAAACACTTACTGTACAATATAATTTACATAAAATATAAATAGGGCCTAACTTTAGAGGGATGTTGGAGGATCAGGGAGTACTTACTTGAGTGTGTGACACTTTGATATTTGACATTTGATATTTGAAGGACGAAAAGGAGTTAGCCTGAGAAAATGAGGCAGAGGTAAAAGTAGAAACTGCATGTGTAAAGTCATGGAGTCACAAAGAATATGAGACCCTTATTCTGTTCCTAATTGTGGGTCATTGTGGCAGAGATTGATTAAACGCCAGACAGACTCAGTTATGTTTTCATGATAGGAAGTTCACTATGGTGATAGTGTAAGGGAGAGCCTAGAAAACCATTCTTAGTTTATGCCAGTCCCTTGCTAGCCTTTATGATTGCTATGGTGGACAGAAAGCATCAGAGATACAGCTTACACTTTTCCCCCTTGGGTTTCTTACTCTAGAAATGGAAACACACCAACTTGTTGGAAATTGTTATCCTCGGCACATGTTGAGCTATGCTGTGTTGGATGATAGCACACGTGTTAAGTCAAGCATCTATGCTATATACTTTTTTTTGGCATTTAGGGCACTATCAGGGAAGTACAGAAGCAGTAAGTGACAAGATCCTTGCCCTTAGAGCTGATAACTTGCCTGTGAGAGAAAAGAAGCCTCACAAGTGCCTAGAAGTGCTTCCACAGTGGTATATAAATGTGGGTTGTTGAACATTGCTGCTTTTTGTACAATTTGCAATAATTTATTAAATTTTGATTACTTTTCAATAGGTAATTTATTTACCTAATTCCCACCTCAAAAGGTACACCTCCCCTTTATTTCGTTTATCTACCAAAAGGCACCTGATATCACCAAATTCACACATATCCTTCTAGAATAGTCTATGAATCTATAATTAACTTTTACATATTTTTCTTTCACCATTTTTGCACAACTGGTACCACACTGTACATATTGCACTAACCTTGTTCTTTGCACTTACAATAGATTATGGAGATCTTTCCATATCAGCACATGAAGGGCTGATTTGTTTTTTGTTGTTGTTTATTTTTGTTTGTTTATGGATGTATTATATTCCGTTGTGTGAATGTGCTTTCATTTATTGAACCAGTTAGGTTGCTTTCAATGTTTTGTTCTTACAAATAATATTTTTTTAAAAAAACCCAAAACTAATTTTAATTTCAGGACAGTTTTTGTCTCATGCATTTTCATCAAGACTTTAGGTGAAGAAGGAAGAGAGACTAGGATTTAAATTGCATTATTTTATGTTGTTATTTTTTTCCTCTTCTTCTCCCCTCACATTAACCCATGTTCCCCTATGGAAAGTCTTCTGCAATAATGTCTTCCATGATCCAAGAAAGCCATTTTGGGCACTACAAGGCTGTGGGTTCCCCTCATTTACTGGAAAGATCATGAGTTTTGTGTTAGGCAAAACTTGGGCTCAAATTCAAATTCTGGTTTCACTACTTTCTAGCCAAATGATCTTGAGCAAGTGAGTTAATTTTTGCATCTCAGTTACGTCTGTAAAATGGAGGTAATAACATTAGCTACTGCATAGTGTTTCTGTGAGGATTTAGCACGACATTCCATGCAAAGGTCTTAGCATAGTGCCTGGCAACTACGAAATGTTTGACAAATGAACATTTAACACACTTCTTATTCATTAATGTGGAGAAAGTTGATAGAACAAAGGAAAACTCATCAATTTCACAGTAACTATTCTTGACACTATAGAAAGATTTCCACTTTTTGAAGTTTTTCACAAGGTGCCAATAGCCACTAAAAAATTCAGACTTTTTTTTTGGACCAGTTATATGTTCCGCATTGCACTAGTTTTCTCAGAACTACCTTCCCGTCCTTGTTTCTTGAGGTGTAAATGATATGGTTGAGGGCAGGGGTAAGCACTGTATGCAGAAGAGAAAGTAACCTCAATAAGTCTTCATACTGAGGTCCTGATGGGAAGCCATAAACAATGCCCAGTGTCCCATAATAGAGACTAACAACAGTCAGATGGGAGGAACAGGTGGAGAAAGCCCTCTGCTTTCCTGTGGCAGAAGGAATCCTCAGAATGGTGGTGATGATGTGAGCATAAGAAGCCAGGGTCAGCAGGAAGTGGCCAAGGGCAAATGAAGTGCAAATAAAAGTAGTCATCTCAGCTACTTTAGTGCCAGTGCAAGTCAGTTTCGTGATGGGCTTCAAATCACAGAAATGATCAATCACATTGGTGGAACAGAATGTTAAGCAAAAGATGAGGATCATGAGAAGAGTGGATGCCAGAATTCTGGCCACCCATGAGGTACTAGCTAGGTTTAAGCAACTCCAGTGGTTCATGATGCTGAAGTAGTGCAGTGGGTTACAGTTTCAAGAGAATTGCTGTGTTATTAATAAAAGCTGTTGTGAGATTAAGATGAAGACAGAAAATAGTCTCTTAAAGTTTAGTTACAAGAATAATAGGTTTAGTAGGGTGATGTGTGATGGAGGCTGAAGGGGAGCAGAGAAATTGGGTGGTAACTATAGAGAGATGAGCATTGACCCTGTCTTTTGTATGCTGATGAGAATGATCCAGCATAGAGGGGATATTGATGATGGATATGAAAATAAGGAATAAATTTCCTTATTAAAATTATATTTCAATATAGGGAGTAAAATCTTTTAGAAGGTGAGAGAGGATGGGATACACAACACAAGCCAAGGGATTCACCTTTAATAAAAGCAGAAACACTTCATCATTTTAACAGGAGGAAGTCCAGAGAAAATAGATGTCATTGTAGTTAAGTTGCTGCATTTAATCTTAGGAAAATGACTGAGTTTGCTTCTATGACTTCTGTTTTCTCAATGAAGTGTGAAAAGAGGTTATCATATAAGAGTGAGGGGTCAGAGGGCATGTAGGGGGTTTGAGGACTGAGGAAAAACTAAAATAGTCATATCTGGAAGTGAGAAGTCCTTACTACTATAACAAATACTATGATTTCCAGGTAATATTGAGAGGCAATTTGATCATTGAAATCACGAATTTAAGAAGGTGAAACCAGATTGCTTTCTTGAGTGATCTTCTTTGGCAATATGTAGCTAACAGGGTAGAGTAAGCAGATATAGTTGGTTTAAATCAAGTTTGGGATTTGCCAGGTTAAAACAATGGAAGAAAAGAGGGACAAGAAAATTGAGAGATATTTACATACAAAAAATTCATAATGAAACACTACATGGTAAATGTGAGGTCTTTCCCACTTCCACTGATGATCAAGTCATAGGATATTAAAGACAGAAAGGAATTTTAAAATTTCATTTGATAAATGCTTAAGTTTTATAACTGAAAAAGAAGATCCAGAGAGGTAAACTGTCTTTCTTAGAATCTCAGATCCAGTCAGTAACACAGCAAGAACTGACACTCTCATTTTCCAGTCCTTACTTCTTCCATTATAACATGCTCTTATATTTTTTGGTTCACTTTTCATCCCCCTTCAGTGCCCTGAACAAGGAGTTTAATGTATACTACATAAGTCTGTGAAGGAAGACTTACCCTTCCTTTTAGTAATTTACATGTCTGGAGCATAATACTTTTCAAATAACTTTCAGATCCATTATTATTTTTAATCTTCCAAACTATCTTGTGAGATATTTGAGAGTAGGTCTTTGATTTGTCTCACTGAATTTACAGATGAGAAATCAGATAATGATGATTACTACAGCAGCACATTGCACTTGTATTTCAATTATAATTCTTTCTCTCGGAGATAAAAAGTTAATCTTATGCATGCTGATGTAATTGTGAATTTATAAGATGCTAATTATATTATGAGCCAGGCGTTTTTGTCAGGTAACTGGATAATAGGAGCCATATGGAGATTGCCATCAACTAAACTGAACAACAAATGAAAAAAATTGAGGTAGATTTCCATGATGGAGATGTAACAAAACTTGCTTTAGGAAAAAGGGCAGAATGAAACAAACTGTTTCAGAGCTATGGTGGGTATCTAGCAAAAGTAGAACCTTCTTAGGAGAAGAAGAGAGAGAATATTCCATGCAAAGGGAATAATGGTCAAAAAGGTCCAGTAACTTGAGAACCATGTCAGCCATTGATTTTGGAGTGTTTGGACAAAATGAGTAAGGGGCTGAGGACAGGAAAGGTAGGGAAACACATATGTTTTCAGAGAGAAAAAACAAAAATTTTCAAAAAATGTGTCATCGAAGTGAGAGAAACAAAGAGAGCAAAGTCTTAGAGTCCAGGGAAGAAGTGGAACCATCAGAATTGTTAATAAAGAAGGTGCCATTGATATTGGAGAGCTGGGGCAAGAATTCCAACTGTAGTTTGATTAGTGGGGGTGGGGATAAAGGGAAAAACAACAAATGTGGGTTATAATTTCAAGAAGATTGTTGGTGAAGTAAAGGAGGCAGAGAGACCACCAAAAAACTAAGTGTGGAAGAGAGGACAGAGGGTATTTTGTTTCTTGTGTTTTGGGTCTTAGCAAAGGAGAAACTTGGCCAAGATTCTACACAATGAGTCTAGGTCCAAAGAGAAGGAAATATGAAATACATGCAAGAGGATGAATGATGAAGCACAGAGGGTCTCTGAGGAGGTTGGAGGAGATGGGATGGGGAAATACACAAGTGGTCGCATTATCTTCAGGCAGAAAAAAAAATGTCGTCATTTAGAAAAAGGAAAGAGAGTAAACATGGGTGTGGAGATTGATTATGAAGATAATTACCTCATCATTTTCCTTCCACTTGAGTTTGGAGACTTAATGAGCCCGTGGTAGAGATGTCCACTTTGCTTCCTTAGAGCCTGGCTTCTTATTCCATTGATATGTGTGAAGCCCAAAATACTTAGCCTCCCCAAACTATTGCTTGGAGTTTTCAGCATCATCTGAAGGCCCTGGCCTAGATGGATCGTAGCTCTGACCCATGTGAAGTGTCAGATACTCCGATGTCCAATTTCACACCATTAGTCAGCAGTCACTGAATGGACATTCAGGATGTCATGAGAATCCAACATCGATCTCTTGCTTAAAAAGCAAAGCTCCCCTGGGAGCCAAACTTAAAGATAATTGGTTTTCTAGTGGAGTCCAAAGTGAGTTTCGAAGACAAGTAGCTGGTTTGCTGTACCACTACTGTGTTATTTGACCTGAAGTAGATCCAGCAACAGCATGACAGATTATCTTATTATATATCCTTTACAAAGATCACTCAGGACCTTAAGAATCATCGTTTTTCAACCTTTCTTTTCATACCTGCACAATTATTCTTTCCTATCTGACTTCCCTGGAGCTCAAAAGGTTTCTACAAGGAAGAACTAAGAGCACGTTTAATTTTCACATGGTAGCAGCCAAAGCAATTTTAGCCCCTACAGCGCCTCCTTTGGGTTTAGAAGAAGCATAATGCTTGCCAACTTATCTTTTAAACACTCCAGCAACCTTCTGCAAGCAGGGTCTGGTACATACAGTTCAAACAAGAAATCCAATTATCTTTAAGTTTGGCTCCCAGGGGAACTTTGCTTTTTAATTGAGAGATCGATGTCGGGTTCTCATGACATCCTGAACGTCCATTCAGTGACTGCTGATTAATGGTGTGAAATTGGATATTGGAGTATCTGACATGTCACATGGGTCAGAGCCATGATTTATCTAGGCCAGGGCCTCCAGAGGCTGCCAAAAGCTGCAAGCCATAGTTTGGGAAGGCTACAATGTGAGAAGTACTGAAGCTAGTGTCAAAAGTATCTAGGTTCTAGACCTCGATCTCCCACTGCCTGTGCAATTTGGTGTCATATATCTTTGCTCAGTCGCAGCTTTTCTTACTGTGAACAGGGGCAATAACACCAGTTTTGCTGATCTCACAAGGTTATTGTAGGACTTAAATGCTGTATCGGAAACCACTTTGTTAACTACAAAGCTTCATGCTCCATGCTAGGATCATATTTGATGAACATGAGAATGAAGTTGCTGACATCCGCAGAAGTTGAGAATAGTTTTGTCTTAGAGTTCAAAGAGGAAGTAGAGCTCTTACTTTTTTACATTATTATATATACCCTAAAACATCCAAATCCCCTTCCCCCAAAGCCTTCAGTCAATCTTAAGTGAATTCCACATCTAATTAAAAGCACAACTGTTATAGTTTGGTTTTTACAATCAAATTAAAAGTCTTCTTACACAAGCTGTCAGAGGCAGTTTTTCAAAACAGTTACCTTGTCATTTTTCCATCTTTAGTAGACAGATTGCATCTGGCCTCCTGGGTAAGCTTCCTCAGTGCTGATTTTACATACTTTCATTGCTTTCCAGGCTGTACAGAAAGAGTTGGTTGCGGAATAGAACCTTTCCTTAGGGCTGTTAGTGAGGCTTCTCCTCTTTCATTGATGGCTGTGTGAGCATCACATAAACCAGAGTACTTGCACAGATATGACTATTATCTCTGTTATCTCAGAATATCATCACTGTCGCCACTCAGTTATAGCATTCACACACAATATCAGTTCCCTCCACTAGGTCAGGCTCAATGTCTAGTGGAAGTGACAGATATGTAAAGGAACAATCAAATTGCAACATCATAAGTGCAAGTATAGGACTCTGTATAACATTCAGATGTGGCACAGAGAAGGGAATTTCCGGATCAGTTTGTAGGGAGGTAGTGCCAGTGAAGACCTATTGGAGAGGACCTGCCATTGGCATTGTTTTTGTTTATTTCCCCAAATAATTTCCCATTTATTATTTTATTAATCTTTATGATGACTTGGGTTTTGAAGGATGAATAGAAGTATGTTAAACCAACTAGGATGCAGAAAGACTTTCAATCAGAAAGAATAGCATATGCCACTAAGAGGCAGGAGAGAAAACTAGAGAAATAGCCAGACACCATATGATTAGGAGCTGTGTACACCATCCTAAGCAGTGTGGACTTTATCATGAGGTCAGTGAAGAGCCATTTAAGAGTTTCAAATAGCAAAGTGGAATAGTTACATTTGTGTTTTATTTTTTATTTTATTTTTTAATTCAAAATATTTTTGTGGGCACATAGTAAGGGTATACATTTATGGGATACATGAGACGCTTTGATACAGGCATGCAATGTAAAATAATCACATCATGGGGAATGGGGTATCCATCCCCTCAAACATTTATCCTTTGTGTTACAAACTATCCAATTACACTCTTCTCGTTATTTTTAAATGTACAATTATTATTGACCATAGTCACCCCGTTATGCTATCAAGTAATAGGTCTTATTCCTTCTACGTTTTGTACGCGTTAACCATCCCCAACTCTCCCCAGCCCTCCGCTACCCTTCCCAGCATCTGGTAACCATCCTTCTACTCCTACACCCATGAGTTCCATTGTTTTGATTTTTAGATCCCACAAAAAAGTGAGAACATACGATGCTTGTCTTTCTGTGCCTGGCTTATTTCACTTAACTTAATTATCTCCAGTTCCATCTGTGTTGTTGGAAATGACAGGATCTCATTCTTTTTTTCTGGCTGAATAGTACTCCATTATCTACATGCACCACATTTCCTTTATTCATGTATCTGTTGATGGATACTTAGGTTACTCCAGAATCTTGGCTATTGTAAACAGTGCTGCAACAAACATAGGCATGCAGATTTTTTTTGATATCCTGATTTCCTTTCTTTTGGAAATTCCTCAAAAAACTAAATATAGAGCTGCTGTATGACTCAGCAAGCCCACGGCTGGGTATGTTCTGTTTTAGAAAGCTATATACTATAAGCTTTACTGCAAATAAGTTATAAGCAAAGGAAAATATTTGAGGCAAGAAGTTCAATGAGAAGGTTGTAGCTTCAATCTAGGAAAGAATGGTGGCTACTAGAGCGAGAGGAGGTAAAAGCTACAGATGGTAGTTACATCATTGTTATTGTCACTAAGACCATCTTCTCTTTTCATCACATTCAATCATATCAAATGTAATTTCTGGAAGAAAATAGGTTTTCTGAGTATCCCCTAATATTTGGATGGATCATAATCCTGAAATTCATGTGTGATTTGATTATTCGATGTCAACTCACATTTCCCACAAAAATAACAGCAATCACAAATCTCTGGCCATCCCAGAAAAACCCATAGAAAACACAAGGTGCTTCAAAAGGGTTGTGCTTGCAGTGAAAAATAGTTGTTCTGTAGTAACATTTGTTATCTGAATAGATGAACAAATTAAGGAATTAACACATGAGAATAGTTTACTAGCACAGGTAAGGCTCTGTACTACATACAGTGGAAGATGCAAGGATGTTTCAGATATAATTGTTAACCTTGAAGGAAATTAGAAAATCTTTCAGCTCGACAACCCATCAAAGTGACACCTCCTGCCTAATTGTCAGCTTGCTCCTCATTAAGCCACAGAAGGAACTTTGATTAAAAGAAAATCCAATAAATGTCATGTAATCTTCCATACGCAAATAATACTAACCTAAAGATCACACAAGGTGTCGTCTTTGATTTTAAGCTCATGAATTTTTTAAAAACTAAGTTTAATGAACAATACATAATTTGTACATGGTGAGTAATTAAAACAGTGTAACTAAGCCTCCCTTCAATCCCAGACCTCCAGTCTCTCTAGAGGCAAGTACTAAAAACTGTTTGTTGTAGATGCTTTAAGAAATTTTGTATGCTTATACCAACATTTACATACATTTATATTTTTCCACATTTACACAAAAGTGATCATCTATACATAAATAATTTTATGGAGCTTTTTCATTTAATATATCTTTGTGATTTTTCTGTATGTGCACATAGAGATCAACCTCACACATTTTAACAATTGCACAGTGTTCTAGCATATGGATGAGGCGTTATTTATTTTTTAGCTCAGAGCTTATTTTCTGAGAAATAAAACATTATAGGTACAGTAAAATTTCCTTTCACCCTTAATCCCATATCTTCTGAGCTCGAGGGGCAACCACTACCTTAAAAGATGGTATGTGTCTTCTATGCTCATGTTTTTTTATCCTTCTGTTACATATGACTGTATCCATAAAAAATGTGATAATATTACATCTGTTTTAAATTTTGCACAAATGAAATAATAATTTTTTACAACTTGCTTTGTTTTTCTATTTCATATTTTGTTTTTAGGTCCTTTTGTTACATACAGTTCTCACCCACTTATTGTTGATTTACCCTGCTCCTCATCATACTGAATACTGGTGGCTTGTTTGTTTTTCCTTACAGCTTACTTGCTAAAAATATGAGTCCTACAAGTGTAATTATTTTTCTCAGATCTTTGCTTTGAGGTTGCACTGGTTAGATTAACAGAAGTGTGGGAGATTCTTATAAATTGAAAGAGAAAATAAATTGAAAACATGAAAAAAATTTGGAGGTAGAAAATTATAGACTTTTTATGTTAACATATTTTAGCCAGTACAAGTATTGTAATGAATGTCCTTGAACTTGTTCCCAGTATTTCTTTAAGGCACCTAGGAGTTAAATTGCTGGCTCTGAGTATATACATATTTTCAGCTTCACTAAGTACTGCCAAATTCTGTAAAGTGGATGTATAAACTCACATTCCCACAAGCGGTGTATAACAATTCCTGTTCCCTCACATTCTTGTTGGCATGTGGTATTTATTAGCAGATGTTTTAATTAGGGGCAATCTGATGGCTATGGAACCGTATCGCTATGCTAATTTAATTTGCGTTTCTTTGATCATTTGTGAAGACAAGCATGTTTTTATCTATTTACTAGCCATTAAGACTTTCTCTTCTATGCATTGTTCATTAATATTTTGCCCACCGTTAATTTAGATTGGTTGTTTTTTTACTAAGTGGAATATTTTATGTCATCTGTATTGATTTGTTTGTTATGTATTTGTTATAAACGTCTTCTCTAAGTCTGTCACTTGTCTATTATCTTTATTTTATAATACAGAAAGACAGGTTTTATTTCCCCCATCGAAACGCTCTAATTAATCAGTAATTTACGGTTTGTGCTTTTTGTGACTTATTCAAGAAATCCTTTCCTATCCTGAGATCATATTATTCTGTTTTTTTTTTTTTAATTTAAAAGCTGTTTTAAACATTTAGTTTTTAAATCCATCTGAAATTGATTTCCATGTGTGATGTAGTGTAGAAATCTAATTGTATTTTTTCTGATATGAATAAGCAATCATTCTTACCCCATTTATTGAATAATCCATCCATTTCTCCTATGATTTGCAATGCCATTTCTGTCATATACCAAGGTTCCTTGTATACTCTGATTTGTGTCTAGGTCTTTCTTTCTCCCACCATCTAATTGTCTCTCTCTGCATAAATACTGTTCTGTCTCAATTATTATAGTTTTCTAAGACTTGATAGCTGTAGGATAAGTCCTTCCTACTTTTTCTTCTTTATAATTGTCTTGGATATTCTTGGTCCTTTAGTTACTCATATGAATTTTAGGATCAGCTTGTTAAACCTCATTTGAAATTATGTCTGAAATTGCATTCAATTTATAGATTAGTTTTTGAGACTATTCCTATATTTGAAAATGGTATGTATCTCCCTTAATTATGGTCTTCTTTAATGTCCTTCAGTAATGCACACAATATTTTCCATAAATACTATGGGCATCGTTTGTTAGACTTATGTACTTAAGAGTGCTGCCTGTTATTGTGAATGGTAGCTTTATTTTAACTAGCTTTATCGGGGTATACTTTACAAACAATTGATTTTATGAGTTTTGACAAATGTATACAATTGTGTAATAGTCACTACGATCAAGATGCAGAACATTTCCACTGCTCCAAAAAGTTTCCTCATTCTCCTTGATGTTAGTCTCTTTTCCCAATGAATCTTTGGCAATCATTTTTGTTTCCTATCACAATAGTTTGCCTTTTTCTAGAATTTCATATAATTTAAGCTCTATGGCATATAGTTCTTTGTGCTTGTCGTCTTTGGTGCAGCACAATGTTTTAGAGATATATGTTTTTGTTTGTATCAGCAGTTTCTTTTTTATTGCTGAGTAGTATTCTATTGTATGGATGTACCCACGTTTGTTGATCCATTCACTAGTTCATGGTTGGTTGTTTGCAGATTTGGGCTACAATGAACAAAGCTACTTTGAACATTCGCATACCAAGTCTGTACATGGATATGCTTTCATATCTCATGGGTAAATTCCTGAAAGTGGGATTGCTGGGTTATATAGTAAGCGTATGTTTAACTTTATAAGAAATTGTCTATTGCTTTTGCAAAATGACTGTGCCGTTTTGCATCCCCACAGCAGGGTATGCAAATTCTTGCAGTTTTCCCTTATCTTGAATGACACTTGATATTATAGGGTATTTATTTTCTTTTTAGCTTGTGAAGAGTAACTTTCTAAAAAGTTATATTTTCTAATTGCTTTTCTACTGTTTAAGCATATTATTGATTTTTAAAACATATCTTACATGCATTAATATTAATGGACTGTCTTAACAGTTAAAATAGTTTTTCTGAAAACTTTTTAGCTTTCTATGTAGTCAACCAAATAATCCACGAATAATGACACTCTCGTCCTTTCCAGTGCTTAAATCTATTTCTGCTTCTTGTCTTAATGAATTGACAATGATTTCATGGATACAATTTTAAATAGTGGTTTTGAGAGTAGGTATCTCATCTTGCTTGTGACTCTAATGAAAATGCTTTTTAAGTTGCAACATTAATTATAATGTTTATTGTAGATATTTCATATATATCCTTTGTCAGATTAAATGCTTCCCTTTATTCTTGATTTGTTTAGGCTTTTTTATAATAGAGAAGTGTTGAATTTCATTTATTTATTTTTCTGTATCTATTGAGGTCAGCATGCATTGCTTTCTCTTTAATTAGCTTAAGTAGTGACTTGTAATAAATTTTCTAATGTTAGACTATCCTTTAATTCTTGGAATCAAGCTCATTTGGTCATACTGTATTTTTTTGTAGATTTGCTGAGTTTAATTCACTAATATTTTAATTAGGACTTTTTAAAACTTTTTATGAAGAATGATATTGGTGTATAATTTTTCATCTTTCTAACAAGTTTCACTGGTTTTGTTATCAAGATTTCACTAGCCTCATAAAATGAGCTGGGAACGTTTTCCTTTTTTTCTGTTCTCTGGAATATTTTACATAATATAAAAATTACCTGTTCTTTGAAAGTTTGATAAAACTTGCCTGCAAAACCATATGGAACCAGTGACTAAGTTTGTAGAGGGATTGGCTACCAATTGAATTTCTTCAGTGTTTAATGGCCTATTCATGTTTTAAATTTCCTCCTGAATAAAATTTTGATGATTTTTAATTTCTACAAAATTTTCTATTTGATCAAAGTTTATATACTTATCAGCATAAAATATTTCATAGCATACTTATTATTTTAAAAATTTGAAATATGTATTTAGTAATGTCCCCATTTTTATTGCTAATAATGATTATTCTGGTCTAGATCCTTTTTTACTTATACAGTCTTATCAGAGCATTGACTATTTTATTAACCTTTTAAAAATTAGATTTTGCAAATAACCCCATTAAAAAGTGGGCACAGAACATGAACAGACACTTCTCAAAAGAAGGCATATGTGTAGGCAATAAACATATGAAAAAATGATCAACATCACTAATCATCAGTGAGGTGCAAATCAAAATCACGTTGAGATATCATCTCACATCAGTCGGAATGGTTATTATAAATGTCAAAAATTACAGATTTTGATGAGGTTGCAGGGAAAAGGGAATGCTTATAAGAATGCAAGTTAGTTCAGCCCCTGTGGAAAGCAGTCTGGAGGTTTTTGAAGGAATCAAAAATAGAATTACCATTCAACACAGTAATCCCACTAGTAGGTATATTCCCAAAGGAAACTAAATTATTCTACCCAAAATACACCTGCACTCACATTTATCATGGTACTATTCACAACAGCAAAGAAATGGAATCAACCTAAGTGCCCATCACTGATGGATCGAATAAAGAAAATGTAACACCATGGAATACTATGTGGCCATTAAAAAAAGAATGAAATCACGTTCTTTGCAGCAACATGAATGGGGCCGGACGCCATTATCCTAAGTGAATTAACACAGAAAGGGAAAATTAAATTCCACATGTTCTCACTTATAACTGGGAGCTAAACATTGGGTGGACACAGATATAAAGATGAAAACAAGAGACACTAGGGATTCCAAAAGTGGGGAGGGAGAAAGGAGGGGAAGGGTTGAAAAACTGTCTGTTAGGTACTATGTTCACTACTTGGGTGATTGGATCAACAGAAGTCCAAACCTCAGCATCACACAATATACCCATGTAACAAACCTGAACATGTACCCTCTAAATGTAAACTTTTTAAAAAAATAAAATAAATTTAAGAAAAAGGAAAAAAAATTATGTTTTGGCCTTTTAAAGCATTTTTATTTATGTTTTATATTTCATTAATTTCTGTTTTGGTATTTATTTCCTTTCTTCAACTTTCTCCTGACTGGCTTCCTGGTTGTTATTCTAACTTCTTAAGTTAAATGTTCAGCATATGAATATTTAGTTGTTTCATATTTCATGCATCATATTTTCTTATAAATATGACATTGCTTACACCCTACAATACAGTATATGTCACTAACATTTGTTTATAATTTCCATTATCTTTTACTTTATTTTGTTTAGACGAGTTTTTGTCCAAATATATGAAAGTTTCTGATTAAAAATTGTTTTTGATATTTTTATTAATTTCTATCTCATCAAAGTTTAATTAAAATGATATTAATATGATAGTGAAGTACCTTCAGATACATAGTCACAGTACTTGCAAAGTCAATCATTCTTATTATGAACACCATGTAGTAAATTGCAACTTGGTTCCAGGCAGCTAAGACCTGTTACGCAGGTCTGAGACACTTTGGTCCTTCATTCAAGGCATAAAATCTAGTAAAGTAGGCAAAATAAGGGTACAAGAAAAGTGGAATAGAATAAAACATGATAGGTATATAGAATGATTGCATGCTGTAATCATTGGTCCTGAAGTTCCAAGAAAAGAGTGTTTGGAATGTTCATAAGGCAGCAGTGTGGAGAATAAATCAATAAGGAACAAGTCTGGAGGCAGTGAGACTAGTTAGGAGGCTATTGCAATAGTCCAGGCAAGTGATAAAATAGAGAAAATCCTGCTCTTGGACAGGGTAATTTCTAAGAAGGAAGGCAGCAGCAGGAAGCAAGATCATTCAGCAGTGCGGCTAGATGTACCTTAGCCAACTCAGTCTGGCTGCCTTTAGACTCAAAGTTACTTTACCTAGCTACGTTTGCTTAAATCCTGCCCGAACATACCCTGGCATGAATTTTGAGTCAGGGAGTAATTTCCTGATGGCCCCTGTGACCAAGGGCTCAAATTTGCTGGTCATCTGGTCAATCTGAAAAGTCTGGACTGCAGACAGAGAACAGAGTAAAGCCATGGGTCTTATTCTGCAAAACGTGTTACTCTTACCACAACTCTAAGCAGCCATACACTCAAAGCCATCTTGGGTCAAACTAGGGAAACTAGGGACCAATTTAGATCTTTTTCACAAATGGTGGTAAATAGTGAGGTCTATAAAGAAAGTTACTGTAGATATCAGCCCTACACAACCATCCCCTCATTTCCTCAGTATCTTTTACTTCTAGATATGCCTTCCGTCCTGCTCTAGACAAACCAAGCCTCTCTGCATCTAAATCCATCTATCTTAGCCTATGATTCCTAGTTCCCCTTATTCTCTTCACTACTCATCTCCAAGCTGATCCTTCCTCAATTTTTCTAGATTTTATTCAAGCCACCTATCTAATTCATAGGTACTCTCTTAATAAACCCAATCCATACCGCTTCCTTTGTCATGAGTCCCAGCCCCGCAGTTTAAATCCAAGAGGTGCTTGTCGGTTGGCACTTCAGTAATCCAGGAAGTGATGTACCAGAGTGGAAAGAACATGAGCTCTTTGGACAAACAGATCTGGATTCAAATCCTGTATCCACCATTCACTAGCTGTGTGACCTCGAGTGAGCTACTTAACCCTTCCTAACTATATTTAGCATTCTCGTTTGCCAAAATGGAAGCAATAATAGCAACTACCTCACAGAGTTCTTGATAGGAGGGAATGAGATAACTGATTTAGCATTTAGCACATAAAAAGCATTAAATCAATGTCAAATTAAATAAAAAGTCATAGTTCAGCTTTCTTTTAGGTGGGATATTCTCTCTTCCCTAAATGGGTTGGAAGTTGACAAATGGTAATGACCACAGCTTTCTTCTTCCTGATCCCTCT
This sequence comes from Sapajus apella, assembly GCF_009761245.1. Lineage (NCBI taxonomy): Eukaryota > Metazoa > Chordata > Mammalia > Primates > Cebidae > Sapajus > Sapajus apella. The sequence continues at coordinate 1,964,844 of NW_022437055.1, forward strand.
CCAACCTTGCATCTGGTGTAGGATTTTGTATACAATAGGTGCTCAATTTATTTTGTGACCTGATTAGGCATGATCTAAAGCCCTATGTAGGAACCAACTATAGGAAAAGGAAATGGGTCTTTAGAGGCTGAATTTATTTTAATTTGAGGGCATGGACTGTTAATTCTCATGATTAAAAAGAGACCAGCATGATTGTCAGGGACACAGATGCATTAAACCTACTACAGGCAAATTTCTCAGAGAGGGAAAAAACGTGGAAATCATGGACTCCAAGAGTATGGAGAGAGGGTAGCATTTTGCCTTATACTGAAACAGGGATGTGTAGTATAACGGGAGTTACAGAGTCAAATAGTCCAGAATTGAAATCCAAATTCTACTGCAAAGAAGTTGTGCAATCTTGGGCAAATCACTAAATCTTTCGGGGTCTCAGTTTCCCCATCTCTAATGTGAAGACATTAACTCCTGACTTCTAGTGTTGTGAAGAAAACTCAAGGTACAACCTGTTTTAAATTCCTAGAATAATGTCTCAGACACATTTGGCTACCAAAATATCCATCTCCATCTTTTTCCATTCTCTTCCCCTCCTTTACTGCTTTGGACATCTTGGGGACCTGGACATGGGAAAGGAGAGGAATTGTAAACCTTCATGAGGATGTCCCAAATGTGTTTTCCACATCCATGTTCCTCAGACTTTGGACCATGGGGTTGAGCATGGGAATAGCCACTGCGAGACCAGCATATCCCTGCCTGGTGAACACTTAGAGGATGGGTGCAGGTGAAGGAACACTGTGGTTCCATAGTACAGGCTAACTGCTTTCAGGTGGGAAGCACAAGCGGAAAAGTGTCTTGTGATTGCCTCAACCCAGGGGATTCTCATGATTAAACGGAGACAGGATGATTGTCAGGGACACAGATACATTAAAGCTATTAAAGGCAAAGATAAGAAGTTGACGGCCTTACGTGTCAGAGCAGGAGAGTTTTTAAAGCCTGGGTTGGGGAGGAAATCACAGAAGTAATGAATGATGGCACGGTCCTACAGAAGATCAGATGAAAGATTGTACTACTGAGAAGCACAATCTTCATCAGGCCCATTGCATAGCTGGTGGCCACCAGCTGCAAGCAGAGCTTTGGGGACATAGTGATATGGTAGAGCAGAGGATTGCAGATGGATTGTTAGTGGTCATAGACCATTGAGGCCAGGAGGATGAACTCAGTGTCAGCAAAGATTTTAAGAGCAGCTTAGCTGGGCCATGCAACCAGAGAAGATGATTTAGCAATCAGAAAAGAATCCCATTGACATTTTTAGGACTGTTACTGAAGAATAACAGAAGTCAACAGAGGACAGGTTGCAGAGATAGATATGAGGATGAGGAATTGGGGACTGACAACAATGAAGGCAAGGAGGCCCAGGTTTCCCATCACCATGACTACATAGATTGGGAAGAAGAGGGCAGAGAAGGTGGAATGAAGCTGAGGATCATCAGTGAAGTCCACGAGGAAGAATTCACAATGCATCACAATGGTGAGACACATACAGCTCAAGCCTTTAAAGAGAGATCTTTGGGGGCTGGGCCTTGTTCTCCAGGCTATGACACGTCATATGTGTTGACTATGCAAATGCTGCAGCATCCGGCTCACTCTTCTCTTGCCACCCTACAGCCTATTGGCTACAAGGTTTAAAAGCATGAGGATAAACTTTGGAGTCAGAAGAATAGATCAGAATCTCACTTTGCCCCTTACTATCTCTGCAACCTAGGCTGCTATCTTAACCTCTCTGAGTCTTCTCTGTAAACAAGGATAAAACACCTATTTTATAAGACTGGTTGTGAGGATTGCCTAGCATGGCATGAGAAGAGCAGGTACTCAATGAGTTATAATTATCTTTCTCTTTCCACACTCTCCTTCTTCCCAACATTGAACCTGTCTTCATCTAATGCCCAGCCTGAACATCAAGTCAAGGACACAAAAATTACACATAGGAGGGACCCCAGAAACTTGTTAGTCCTTAATTATCATATTTCATATCGGTTGGTGGGAAGCAGGGGGTAGGTTGAGTGGCAATATCAAATACTATAGCACAGAAGCAAAATAACAAGCTCCAATGTCAACCATATGTGGGTTAGAATTAGTTTCTAACTTAATAGCTGTGTGACCTTGAGCAACATATGTGGGTTAGAATCTGTTTCTAACTTAATAGCTCTGTGACCTTGAGCAAATGGCAACCTGTGTGAGTTTCAATTTCCACATCTGCAAGATGAGAGTACCAAGCATTTCCTACTTCATTAATTTACTGTGAAGATGAAATGAGATAATTTGTTTAAAGCACTTAGCAAAGTATCTGGATAAAAATTTCCCTCAGTTGCCCAGAGTGGGTTGTGGAGTGCCAGAACTGCAACCCAGGTGCCCTGACTACAGTATTCCTCCCACCAGGGATCACAGCCTCCAATTTCTCTTCTTTTAGAACTATGAAACCCTTCTCTTCACCAGAACACAGGGGGCTGTTTCACCCATGGTTTTCTAAGAAACAGCAATCACGAATTCTGCTTAAGGTCATGTCTACCTTTTCTCTTAATCAAGGAGACTGCCAATGTCTGACTATACTTTATTTTAATATTGTTTTTTTCTTATAGGAGGTGGGATAGTGAAGGACAAACTATAGCATTGCAAAAAGGTTTTATATCATTGGATTTAGAGTCAGAACACCTAGGTTTGAGTTCTGATATATACTATTTGAGCTCTATAGTGCTTAGTAAATTCTTTCTGAGTCATAGGACCTTCATCTGTAAAATAAGAATAATAACACTTGCCCTCTAATCTCACAGACTTGCTGCAAAGATCCAATGAAAGTCTCTGGAAAAATGCTTTGTAAACTATAAATATATTCAGAGAAGATACTCAGAGAGGATTACTGAGAGCCAAATCACCTTTAGAAAACTTTCTATGACAATTGTTAAATTACTGCTCTTGAGCTCTTTCCTTCATGGCTGCTGCTTTGGTATCTGCCAGCCCACTTTGGATTTCATAACACTGGCCTCCATCTTCTTCTGGGCTCCTGGTCAGACTGTGGAAGATAAAATTAGATTCGCCTCTGGAAATTCTGGGTGCCCCTGCCCCTCTGAGGCTGTGATTGCCTGTTTTTGATTGGTATTCCATTACAGTGACCTTTATGGCTGCTTTGGAAACTGAAATTTCCACAGTGTATAATACTGGTTGTTAAAATCTTATATTTTATCCTGAATGTAGACATTGCTACAATTAATAAAGTACCTAATAGGTGCCACACATTATATTGGGCAATTGCCGTAAATAATTTTATTTAATCATCCTAACAACCTTAAGACGTAACTACTGTAATCACCACCGTCTTTCAAACCAGCAACTGAAATATAGAAAATTCCAGTGCCTTGCTCAAGGGCTCATAGCTTGGTGCATGGCAGAACCGACATTCAAGCAGAAGTCTGCAACATTCGAATGCTATTGTTTTACCCATGTTGATTTTTCTAAACATAGTGTCATGCAGTTAAGGATTATGAAGGTTTTTTTCAAGGGATTTAAGAATGTATCCTTTTTTATCATGCTAATCTTGGAAATAATCAAGTGATTTCTATTAATTTTATAGATGATCAATCTAAGCTACAAAAAGTTAAATGTGTTGTCCGTAGGTATACATACATTCATTCACTCAACAAATACTCATTGGGTCCTTGGGTTGTGCCAGGCAGTGCAATAGGCACTAGGAATAAAGGAATAAACAAGACTGATGAAGACTCTATTCTCTTGGACTTTACAATCTAAAGGAAGAGATAGACAACAAACAAACAAATAAATAAATGCTTTTACATCTCAATAAAATTGCAAAGAAAGTAAAACAAGCTAACAGGCTAGAGAGAGCTTTAGAGGGGCAACATTAGGTCGAGCGGCAGGGAAAGACTCTCCAAGGAGGTGACATTAAAAACTGAAATCTGAATGGTGAGCAACTAGCCATAAAAAGATCCAGAGTACACACAAATGTTTGGTGACAAAGTCAGGGATAGAACCCAGGTCTCCTAATTCTACACAGGGCCACTGTTCCCAATTGGAAGTGTGGCAAAAGTAGAGGTTGACTAGGGATGATTGAACATGTGTGACATTCAAACGCTTGTATACAAGCATCCTTGTTCTTTATCACCCACCTTCCTTCTTTGAATGTCTCTAGAAGTTATGAGTATTCACTAGCCACTGTCTTGTTTCTGTACTTATCCAAAATGCTTCCGGCCAGCTTCAGTAGTTGGGCTTTTTCCAGATGTTGCCTTGGCAGGTACAGAAAAGTCCATGTGCCACAACAGTAAAGCCTCTGGAACTAAGCTCCAACGTATAATCCTTCCCGACTTACCCTCTGGGCTTGGCCATTTCCCTGTAACTGGCAGAATCATTAATATAGCAAAGTTTCTGCCTCTTGACTGGTCTTCTGGAATGCCCAGAAAAGTCAGCCCAGGGGCCCATCAGCTGTGACATCCAGCATGGCTGGAGCATTAAGCAGAGCCATCCGCAATAGGATGTTTGCACTCACTCATAGTGAGAGTGTGGGGGCCTGTAGTCACCACTGAGATGTTTTAGGAACAGTTGGAAAAATAAAAATGGGTATGAGATATATTGTGATATAAACTTTTTATCTAAAATCCCTTCTTAATCATATTAAAAAGTCTCAGCCACAATTAAAATACTAGTTCTCTTCCCAAACATAAGGATTCTAGGATTTATGTGCAAAATGGCCACTTCAGAAGATGCTACTAAGAATGTATTTTATCACCTCTCATATCACCTTGTTTATGCAACCCTTTACTCTGATTATAAACCATAAATTACTTTTAAGCACCAAAGAATTATTTAATTAGTTTTTATGAGGTCAATAAAGTTCCTCAGTGCCACTCAGTGTTTTAATAAATATTCTTGTACCTTGGGTATATGTGGTTGCCAGTTGCCTTGGACCATCCTTTTCCAATTTTTTTTTGTTTAGGTTCTGGGGTACATGTGTAGATCATGCAGTATTGTTGCATAGGTATACACGTGGCAATGTGGTTTGCTGTCTCTAACCCCCCGTCACCTACATCCAGCATTTCTCCCCATGTTATCCCTCCCCGACCTCCCCAACCCCACCACTGTCCCTCCCTTGGCCCCGCCCAACAGATCCCAGTGAATGATGCTCTCCTCCTTGCGTCCATGTGTTCTCATTGTTCAGCACCTGCCTATAAGTGAGAACATGTAGTGTTTGATTTTCTATTCTTCTGTCAGTTTGCTGAGAATTATGGTTTTAGATTCATCCATGTCCCCACAAAGCATACAAACTCATCATTTTTTATGGCTGCATAGTATTCCGTGGTGTGTATATGCCACATTTTCCTTGTCCAGTCTGTCGTCAATGGGCATTTGGATTGTTTCCAGGTCTTTGCTATTATAAACAGTGCCACTCTGAACATAAGTGTGCATGTGTCTTTACAATAGAACGATTTATAATCCTTTGGATATATACCCAGTAATGGGATTGCTGGGTCAAATGGAATTTCTATTTCTAGGTCCTTGAGGAAGTACCACACTGTCTTCCACAATGGTTGAACTAGTTTACACTCCCACCAACAGTGTAAAAGTGTTCCTATTTCTCCACATCCTCTCCAGCATCTGTTGTCTCCAGATTTTTTAATGATCGCCATTCTAACTGGCATGAGATGGTATCTCAATGTGGTTTTGATTTGCATTTCTCTAATAAACAGTGATGATGAGCATTTTTTCATTATTTGTTGGCCTCACATACGTCTTCTTTCGAAAAGTGTCTGTTCATATCCTTCGCCCATTTTTGGATGGGTTTTTTTTTTTTTTTTTCTTGTAAATCTGTTTTAGTTCTTTGTAGATTCTGGATATTAGCCCTTTGTCAGATGGGTAGATTGCAAAAATTTTTTCCCATTCTGTTGGTTGCTGGTTCACTCTAATGATTGTTTCTTTTGCTGTACAGAAGCTCTGGAGTTTAATTTGGTCCCAATTGTCTATTTTGGCTTTTGTTGCCAATGCTTTTGGTATTTTAGTCATGAAGTCCTTGCCTATGCCTATGTCCTCAATGGCTTTGCCTAGGTTTTCTTTTAGGGGTTTTATGATGTTAGGGCTTATGTTTAAGTCTTTAACCTATCTAGAGTTAATTTTAGTGTAAGGTGTCAGGAAGGGGTCCAGTTTCTGCTTTCTGCACACTGCTAGACAGTTTTCCCAACACCATTTATTAAACAGGGAATTCTTTCCCCATTGCTTGTTTTTGTCAGGTTTGTCAAAGATCAGATGGTTGTAGATGTGTGGTGTTGTTTCCGAGGTCTCCGTTCTGTTCCATTGGTCTATATCTCTGTTTTGGTACCAGTATATGCTGTTTCGATTACTGTAGCCTTGTAGTATAGTTGGAAGTCAGGTAGCATGATTCCTCCAGCTTTGTTCTTTTTGCTTAGGATTGTCTTGGTTATGCAGGCTCTCTTTTGGTTCCATATGAAGTTTAAGGTGGTTTTTTCCAGTTCTGTGAAGAAGGTCATTGGTACCTTGATGGGGATAGCATTGAATCTATAAATCACTCTGGGCAGTATGGCCATTTTCACGATATTTATTCTTCCCAACCATGAGCATGGAATGTTTCTCCATCTGTTTGTGTCCTCTCTTATTTCGTTGAGCAGTGGTTTGTAGCTCTCCTTGAAGAGGTCCTTTACATCCTTTGTTAGTTGTATTCCTAGGTATTTTATTCTCTTTGTAGCAATTGTGAATGGGAGTTTGCTCATTATTTGGCTCTCTGTTAGTCTGTTATTGGTGTATAGAAATGCTTGTAATTTCTGCACATTGATTTTGTATCCTGAGACTTTGCTGAATTTGCTTATCAGTTTAAGAAGATTTTGAGCTGAGATGATAGGGTCTTTTAAATATACAACCATGTCGACTGCAAATAGAGAAAATCTGACTTCCTCTTTTCCTAATTGAATATCCCTTATTTCTTTTTTTCTTGCCTAATTGCTCTGGCTAGAACTTCCAATACTATATTGAATAGGAGTGGTGAGAGAGGGCATCCTTGTCTAGTTCCAGATTTCAAAGGGAATGCTTCCTGTTTTTGCCAATTCAGTATGATATTGGCTGTAGGTTTGTCATAAATATCTTTCAATGTTTTGAGATATGTTCCTTCGATACCTAGTTTATTGAGAGTTTTTAGCATAAAGTGCTGTTGAACTTTGTCAAAGTCCTTCTCCACATCTATTGAGATGATCATGTGGTTTTTGGCTTTGGTTCTATATATGTGGTAAATTATGTTTATAGACTTGTGTACACTGAACCAGTCTTGCATCTCTGGAATGATGCCTACTTGATCGTGATGGATAAGCTTTTGAATGTGATGTTGCAATCAGTTTGCCAGTATTTTATTGAAGATTTTTGCATCTATGTTCATCATGGATATTGGCCTGAAATTTTCTTTTTTTGCTGAGTCTCTCCCGGGTTTTGGTATCAGGATGATGTTGGTCTCATAAAATGATTTGGGAACAATTCCCTCTTTTTGGATTGTTTGGAATAGTTTCAGAAGGAATGGTACCACGTCCTCTTTGTATGTCTGGTATAATTCAGCTGTGAACCCATCTGGACCTGGACTTTTTTGGGTTGGTAGACTATTAATTGCTGCCCCAACTTCAGCTGTTGTTATTAGTCTATTCAAGGTTTCAACTTCTTCCTGGTTTAGGCTTGGGAGGGTGCAAGTGTCCAGGAATTAATCCATTTCTTCCAGGTTTACTGGTTTATGTGCATAGAGTTGTTTGTAGTAATCTCTGACAGTGGTTCATATTTCTGTGGAATCAGTGGTGATATCCCCTTTATCGTTTTTTATTGCATCTATTTTATTTTTCTTCCTTTTCTTTTTTATTAATCTGTTAGTGGTCTATTTTGTTGATCTTTTCAAAAAACCAGCTCCTGGATTTATTGATTTTTTGAAAGGTTTTTTTGTGTCTCTATCTCCTTCAGTTCTGCTCTGATCTTAGTGATTTCTTGTCTTCTGCTATGTTTTGAGTTTTTTTGATCTTGCTCCTCTAGCTCTTTCAATTTTGATGATAGAGTGTCGATTTTAGATCTTTCCTCGCTTCTCATGTGGGCATTTATTGCTATAAATTTTCCCTCTAGATGCTGCTTTAAATGTGTCTCAGAGATTCTGGTACATTGTGTCTCATTGGTTTTGAAGAACATCTTTATTTCTGCCTTCATTTCATTGTTTATGCAGTTGACATTCAGGAGCCAGTTGCCCAGTTTCCATGAAGCTGTGCAGTTCTGAGTTGGTTTCTTACTTCTGAATTCTAATTTGATTATCCTGTGGTCTGAGAGACTTTGTTATGATTTCCGTTCTTTTGCATTTGCTGAGGAGTGATTTACTTCCAATTATGTGGTCAATTTTAGAGTAGGTGCAATGCAGTGCTGAGAAGAATGTATATTCTGTGGATTTGGGGTAGAGATTTCTTTAGATGTCTACTAGGTCCACTTGGTCCAGATCTGAGTTCAAGTCCTGGATATCCTTGTTAATTTTCTTTCTCATTGATCTGTCTAATATTGACAATGGGGTGTTAAAGTCTCCCACTATAATTGTGTGGGAGTCTAAGTCTCTTTGTAGGTCATTAAGAACTTGCTATATGTATGGGTGCTCCTGTATTGGGTGTGCAAATATTTAGGATCATTAGCTCTTTTTGATGCATTGATCGTTTTACCATTATGTAATGCCCTTCTTTGTTTCTTTTGATCTTCGTTGGTTTAAAGTCCAATTTATCAGAGACTAGGATTGCAACTCCTGCTTTTTTTTTTTTTTTGCTCTCCATTTGCTTGATAAATCTTCCTGCATCCCTTTATTTTGAGCCTATGTGTGTCCTTTTATGAGAGATGGGTTTCCTGAAAACAGCACACTGATGGGTCTTGACTTTTTATCCAATTTGCCAGTCTGTGTCTTTTGATTGGGGCATTTAGCCTATTTAGATTTAAGGTTAATATTGTTATGTGTGAATTTAATCCTGCCATTTTGTTACTAGCTGGATGTTTTGTCCATTAGTTGAAGCATTTTTTTCATTGTGTCGATGGTCTTTACCATTTGGTATGTTTTTGGAGTGGCTGGTACTGGTTGTTCTTTCCTTGTTTAGTGCTTCTTCCAGGAGCTCTTGTTAGGCAGGCCTGGTGGTGATCTCAGCAATTGCTTGTCCATAAAGAGTTTTCTTTCATCTTTGCTTATGAAGCTTAGTTTGGCTGGATATGAAATTCTAGGTAGAAAGTTCTTTTCTTTAAGGATGTTGAACATTGGTCCTCACTCTTTTCTGGCTTGCAGGGTTTCTACAGAGAGATCCGCTGTGAGTCTGATGGGCTTCCCCTTGTGGGTAACCAGACCTTTCTCTCTGGCTGCCCTTAGCATTTTTTCCTTCATTTCAACCCTGGTGAATCTGACAATTATGTGCCTTGGGGTGTTGCTCTTCTTGGGGAATATCTTTGTGGTGTTCTCTGTATTTCCTGGACTTGAATGGTGGCCTGGCTTGCTAGGTTGGGGAAGTTCTCCTGGATAATATCCTGAAGAGTGTTTTCCAGCTTGGATTCATTCTCTCCGTTATATTCAGTTATACCTATCAAACGCAGATTAGGTCTTTTCACATAATCACATATTTCTTGGAGGCTTTGTTCATTTCTTTTCACTCTTTTTTCTCTATTCTTGCCTTCTCATTTTATTTCATTGAGTTGATCTTCAATCTGTCATATCCTTTCTTCTGCTTGGTCGATTTGGCTGTTGAAACTTGTATATGCTTCGCGAAATTCTTAGGCTGTGTTTTTCAGCTCCATTAAGTCATTTATATTCGTCTCTAAGCTGTTTATTCTAGTTAGTATCTCACCTAATCTTTTTTCTAAGTTCTTAGTTTCTTTGCATTGGATTAGCACATGTTCTTTTAGCTCTGAGAAGTTCGTTATCATCCACCTTCTGAAGCCTGTTTCTGTCAATTCATCAGATTCATTCTCCATCCATCTTTGATCCCTAGCTGATGAGGAGTTGTGATCCTTTGGAGGAGGAGAGGCATTCTGGTATTTGGTGTTTTCATCCTTTTTGCACTGGTTTCTTCACATCTTAGTGGCTTTTTCTACTTGTGGTCTTTGTAGTTGGTGACTTTTGGATAGGGTCTCTGAGTGGATGTCCTTTTTGTTGATGATGAAGTTATTTCTTTCTGTTTCTTAGTTTTCCTTCTAACAGCCAGGCCCCTCTGCTGCAGTACTGCTGGAGGTCCACTCCAGACCTTACTTGTCTGGGGATCACCCATGGGGGCTGCAGAACAGTAAGGGTTGCTGTCATTTTCTTCTTCTGTTATCTTTGTCCCAGAAGGGTACCCTCCAGATGTTTTCCTGAGCTCTCCTTTATGAGGTGTCTCTTTGGGTATACTGTCCCTTATAGGATCTGAAGTGCTGTGCTGGGAGCTCCATTGTTCTGTGCAGAGCTGCTGGGCAGGTATTTTTAAGTCTGCTGCAGTGGAACTCATAACCACTTCTTTTCCCAGGTGCTCTCTCCTAGGAAGGTCGGCTTTATTTATAAGTTCCTGACATGCTGCTGCCTTTTTTCATAGATGCCCTGCCCTGCACAGAGCAGTCCAGTCACAGTCTGCCAGCAGAGGCATTGCTGAGTTGCCACAGGCTCTGCCCGGCTGCTGTGTGAACTGCCTCGGTAGTGGCGGACTGCCTTGGTAGTGGTGGTCACCCTTCCCCACACTGAGCTGGACAGTCCTGGGTCCAGCTGTGCTTGCTGTGAAGCTCTCTGTTCAGAGCATTTCAGATTGCTTGTTTTGTGGGGGTGGCACCCACTGAGCCAGATCACCTGGCTCCCTGTCTCTGCCCCCCTCCCTTTCAGTTGAATGGGCTGCTCTGTCTCCCAGGAATTCCAGGTGACAGTTGAAACGGCCACCCAGATTCGTGTGAGTTTCTGTGTGCCAACTCAGCACTGGCTGAAACCGCCATGCTGAAAACTCCTGGCGCTTTTTGGCCCAGGAATCTCCTGGTCTGTGGGCAGTGAAAATTTGTTTGGCGATGCAGTGGGCATTGTTCTTGCTGGGAACTGCACTCTGGAGCTGTTCCTATTCAGCCATCTTGGATCCTCCCCCCATGCTTTTCCATTTTTATCAAATCAGATTTGAGTTGTGCAAAACTTGTTTCTATGCGTTTGTTTTATTTTTGTCCATTCAACAAATGTTTATTAAGCATCTGTCATGTACTTGTAATTATTCTAGGAGTTAGGGATACAAAATCAATAGCAAACTAATTTGTATTTCCTGTATACACTCCATTTACACTCCCCAGTACATGCTTGCATGCATACACACGTGCATGAGTATACACACACACATACAGTCACACACGCACACACAAAACACATGCACACAAAGTCTTTTGTTTGAAAGGCAAAAGCAGCCTCACCTTTAGTGCTATGTCATTAGCAGCTTTTGTAGAAAATATCAAGTTATTATGCATTTTAAGGGCTCAAGCTATTGATTTCAAGGCAAGAAAATTGCTTAAAAAGTGGACTTTATAGATATCTCCCTTATGGACAGATTCATTTAATTCTACTGCTTGGCTAGGCAAAATTTTGTAGCCATTTTAAGTAGAGAAATTATTCTTTTTCTCAAGTTAAATGTAGTACATTAAGTGATATTTGAACGAGTTTATGGGCTTCTGCTGTGGCATGATGGGCTGACTTTATGTATTGAAGAATTCTGTCCCCAAATTTAATTATCTCGAGACATCACCACCACATAGAATAAAATGAGCCATTTTGTTCATCGCATCTGCAGCCTTTGCTGAAATGGAGGTTATGGGATAACAACTTAAAGGCTAACTCATTAATGCTCAGGGATGAATGAGGTAATGTGTCAGCAGACCAACTTGGTGCCCAAATGTTTTCATCTAGAGGGATGTATCTCTTTCTCACATTGTGATATATTAATGGGGATGTTTTTATCCATTGTCTCTGCCTGTAGACATTTGAATAACATAGAAGTAATACCTTCTGGGACCTTAGCCCTGTGCACTATCAATTTTTCAAACTCCAAAGGTCTCTCAGTGGCTAGAAGCAAAATTCTGATAGTGCCATAAAGTGCCTAATTTATAAGGATTCAAACCATGGCATCAGTGCAATCCCTGCTTTTTTCTCATAGGTGTTTTCTAGTGAGCACTGCACCATTCCTAACTTTTTGGTGGGGGTAATGGAGTAAATTAGTCCTTCAAATTATGAAGCCTGTGGATTTATGCATAGTTGAAACCATTTCCATTCTAGCAATGTCTAAGTGGGTGACCTTTCTGACGTTAATTTGTTTCTCCATCTGTGCCATGCATTTTGAGAGGACGTGAGGAACAGGCTTGATGATACTCAAATGCATTTCCCCCTATTTTGTATTGCTATACTTTTGGCTTGAAGGAGGAGTTACCTATACTGGGGACGGATCCTGGGGATGTCCCTTCACCAGTGTGCATTGAATGAGGCCAGAAAATTCATCTTCATGGAGCCTGGAACATGGAAGATTTTACTGTTCTCCTTGAAATGAATGTCCTCTATAGTTATGATGTCATTTGGCCATTTGCTGTCCCAAATTAAATTTTCTCATACTCTTCCCTGGCTTCTGAATGTGTTTTGTGTAGCTTGGAGTTTACAATTTCATGTTACATATTTTTAAAAGATTTATTGAGCCAGTCAGTAGAAGGAATTGTACTAAATTTAATTATAAAATTTCGTGTTATACTTACAACAACACTATGAGGTAGGCACAATTTTATTTCTATTTTACAGATGAAGAAAGTGAACCAGATACAGTAAATAATTTTCCCAGGATCACATGGGTGGTGTGTAACTAAGCCAGGAATGATTATTGAATTCCTTCTGACTATACAACATATGCTATTTCTGCCATAGCACACTGAAATCATCTTTTAAGAAAATGTATTTGCCAATTCACTCAACCTTTTTCTTTAAAATGAATGGTTCTCAACACTGGTTGCACATTAAACTCTCCTAAGAGCTTAAGAAAATACAGTACTCAGGTCCCATTTTCAGATTCTGTTGTAACTGGTCTGGGGTGGGGCATGGGCATTCATATTTGTAAAAAGTTTCTGAGGTGACTCTAATAAATTGCCAGAATTGAAAACCAAATTTAGGGTTTCAGATAATGAGTTCCTTTTCCTGTACCCTGTTCAGGAGGAGCATACTTAGCCCTAGTTGCCTAATTCCTTACAGGATGTGAGCAAGATTTGTAGCTTTTACTCAATATGACAATCAGGGAGTGGTCTTTTCACAATGGTTAGGGGCGGTTGTCTTTGCATTCTCACAAAGGCCTCCTTATCCATAGAATTTTGGCCATAATTAAAATGTATTGAAATGGTGACCTGTGACATTGGACAAACTTATGGAATCTTACGAAGTAAAAGGCATTTCAGGAGTCACTGTAGGCACCATCTTCATCCCTTCCCCACAAAGAGATTTGGAGAGCTGCATGTTCTATCACAATCTTCAAAGATATGTGGTACCTTCATTGAGCAGTATTTTTTCTGTTTCTTTTATATAACAAACTTCCATCGAGCACCTATATGTACCAGGCACTGTTAGTTGTTTTCAGCTGAGGTGATATTTCCTTTACAAGGGATGTTTGGAATTGTTTGGAAATTTTTTGATTGCCAAAATGATCAGGAGAACTGCTATTAAGCCGCAGGTGTCCAGGGATGATAAATGTTCCATAGTTCCCAGGACCATCTTGAGCAATTCTTATAATAAGAATCATCTCACTCCACATGTCAATAGCAACTTTACTGAGAAACAATAATACATAATTGGGATCGGGAGTTCAATATGTTGCCCATCCGAAGACAGAGGCTACCATCACCATCATCCTGCTCCTGCTGAAGCTTTTCGAAGGACCTTTTAGTCAGTTTTTCAGTCAGCAACTGTTATGTCCTTACACTAAAGCCTTAATGGGCACTATATAAAAGGCGAAAAAAGACAGCCTTTCTTTAACTTCAGAGAGCTTACAATCTAATTGGCAAGGCAAAATACACACTTATGAATAAGATGAAGAACATTCCCCAAACAACATGCCAACTAGTACATACACCAAACCAAAAGTGGGTGGCATAATGAAAAGAACATAATATTCAGAATTCAATAGAACTTAGATCAAATATTGGACTCAAAGTTTTATTTTTCTCCTGTCTTAGGCATGGTACTCAACATCTCTGAGTGTCAGTTTTTTAATCTCTAAAATGGTATATTTGCCTTGTAGCATTTGAATAAGTATTACAAATATGCATGTAATTGTCTAGTACAGCACTGGTAACATAGAAAGTATTCAGTAAACAACATTTTCTGTTAAGATCACAATATAATAAAATGTATTTGACTGAACAATATCATCAAGTAAGTGGAACTAACTGATATTCATAGAATACTCCACCCAACAATAGAGGGATACATTTACCAAAATAGACTATATCTGAGATCATACACCAAACCATAACACACTTGAAAATAATTGAAATTGCATATAGTCTCTGACCATAATTGATTTAAACTAAAAAGCAATAAGAGAAAGGTAGAAAAAAATATTTAATCATTTGGAAATTAAACAACATCCTCCTAAATAATCCATGAATCAAAGAGACATTCTCAAAGGGAATTAGAAAATATTTGGAATGGAGTAAAAAAGAAAATAAACGTTGGCAAAGATGTGGTGAAACCCTTGTACGCTGCTTATGTGGATGCAAAAGGGTACTGCCACTATAAAAAACAGCATGGAGGTTTTTCAAATAATTAAAAATAAAACTACTATATGACCTATCAATTCCACTTCTGGGTACATATCCAAAGGAAATGAAACCAATATGTCCGAGAGATATCTGCACTGTCATGTTCATTGCAGCACTATTCACAATAGCTAAGAAACAGACACAACCCTAGTGACCATTGACAGATGAACAGATAATGAAATCGAGTAGTATATCTATGCAATGGAATATCACTCAGCCTCAAAAGGGAAAAAAATCCTGCCATTTGTGACAACATGGATGGACCCAGAGGATTTTGGCATAATGAAATACACCAATAAGTTAAGTGGCATATTTAGTGACATAAGCCAGTCACAAAAGGACAAATGCTGCATGATCCCACTTATATGAGGTATCAAAAATAGTCAAATTCATAGAAGCAGAGAATACAATAGTAGTTGCCAGGGGCTGGGAGGAGAGAAAAATGGGGAATTGTTTAGCGGGTATAAAATTTTATTTATATAAGATGAGAAAGTTCTAGAGATTTTCTCTACAACATAGTACCTATTGTTAACATACAATATTGTGCACTTCGAAATTTGTGGAGAGGGTAAATCTCATGTTGAGTGTTCTTATCAAAAAAACAAAAACAAAGGGACACAAAAAAACCTTTGGGAAATGGTGGATATGTCTAATACCTTGATTGTGGTGATGGTATCATTGGTGTTTTCATATGTCCACATTCATCAAATTATGCACATTAAATACGTGCAGTTCTTTGTATATCAATTATACCTCAATAAAGGTATATATATATACACACACATATATATATGTATATACACTACTCATTTTTAAGGCTTACTATAAAGATACAGTAATAAATAGAGTGTGCACCAACAATGAAATAAATACATCAATGGAAAAGAATGGAGAGCTCTGAGATAGACCCACACAAATATAGGCATTTCATATTTGAAAAAGGTGTAAAAACAATTCATTGGGGAAAGAGTAATCTTTTCAATAAAACAAGTAGTCATTCATAGGCAAAAAATAAAAAATGAAACTTCACTTTAACCTCACACTTATACAAAGATTAATTCAAAATGGTGCATATATATAAATATAAAATGTAAATCTTTAAAACTTTTGGACGATGTAGGTTAAAACTCATATAACCTGCATTTAGATGAAAAGTTCTTAGAAAGAAAATCAAAAGCACCTACTAAAACCAAAAAAGTAAACAAACAATTCTTTATTCAGATTAAAACTTTTTCTCTCTCAAGGCCACCATATGAAAATAAAAAGGCAAGCTAAAGACTGAGAAAAAATATTTGCAATTCATGTATCCAACAAAGGAATATAGAGGTAACTATGAAAACTCAACAGTAAAATTATCAAATTAGAAAATGGGCAAAAGTCATGAACAGATATTTCACTGAAGAGGGTATACAGATGGCAAATACATACAGGAAAAGATGTTCAACATCATAAGCAATTAGGTGAATGCAAATTAAAACCAAGATAAGCTAACATTATGCAACTATTAGGATGTCTTAAAAATACTGTAGTACAAGTGCTGAGAAGCATGTGGAGCAACTGGAATTCTTATACATTGCTGCTGGGAATACAAAATGGTACAGCCACTCTAGAAAATAGACTGGTCGTTCCCTGTTATGTTAAACATGCACTTAATCATATGACCAAGTCATTGAGTTCTCAGTCATTTTTCCTAGAGCAATACAAACATATATTCAGAGAAAAATCTGGACATAATTTTTAACACCAGCTTTGTTCATAACAGTGAAAAATTGGAAACAATCTAAATGTCCTTCAATGGATGAGTAAACAGACTGTGGTACAACAATACATTGGAAAATACTCAGCAAAAGAAAAGTTTATGCCTTGGAGGCTCTTAAAGCCTCAGACAAATGCACATGAATGTAAAACATATACAGATAACAAAATAAAGGCATCTGACTAATTCAAGGAAAGTCAAGGTGATTCTGACTGCCATGTTGTGGATGAGGCCTTCTAGTGGTGGAATGGAAGGGCTTGGGAAATAAAGAAACATGATTCAAGTAGGCAGTCATTGGACATTTATTGAATGCCTTGTGAGCAATGAAGTGCACTGTCATAGTAATGGGGACTAGTACGCTTAAGATTTATTATGCAACAAGGAAATGTGTAAGTAATTGCAATAGGAAATCAGGTACCAGTCATGCAGGGCTTACAGATTAAGTGCATTCATAACAAGTTGGGTGTAAAGAAAATAGCCTGCCATATATAAAATCATATTTTCTCACTGACTGCCATTATGACTGAAGAGAGAGAGGATTTTTATTTCACTCTAGCTAACATGAACATCACATTACTGGCTGCAAATTGTTGATTCAAAAAACATGCTGACGTTGTTGCTATATAAGGTTTAAGTCTCTCATAATCTCTGTCAGAAGCAAGTCAAATGGTCAATCAAGCCACTTTATATTTCAAGCTCTTTTAAAGCACCATAGGATGACATACCACCAACCTAATTCTCATTTAATGGGAATCTCCCCGATCTCAGGTCACAAACATACAGTGGAAAAGGCACACGCTCTGGAAATATACGTAGGATCCCAGCAGCTTCACCATCATACAATTCATGTGACCTTGAGATTTAACTTCTTTGAACCTCAGTTTCCTGTACAATCAACTTTGTTTCATGGTATCATGATATATAAGAAATCAGCTGTGTCACTGAAGAAAATAGTACAAGTTTGTACCTATGCAAGTCATGCAGAGATTTCTGAGACTCAGCAAAAACAATAAAGTAAGCCCAATTTGCATATTGGCATTTTAATAACAAAGATTTGAACACACCTCTTATTAGCAACTAAATCTTCCATTGCTAGTATTGTATTAAATTCAATGCCTCTGGTATGAAAATGCCTCTGGTACTCCACTGAACGTTATAAAATGCATAAAGAATCCACATTAACGGAATATGTGCACAACGTTGTTTACTTTTAATGAACTAGTCAGTGATACCTCAAATGATTTAATGAACATTTCATCTGAACAGAAAAAAAAGAGTAATGAGTGGAATTCTACAAGAAAATTTTCTCTTATCAATACTTTGTTCTTCAGACTTTTTGATTTGTATGGGATGACGATGACCTCAAGATGGTGGAGTGGCAGCAGATGGCTGCACAGCACAGGCTTACCAAATTCACACTGGGAATTTAAAGTTGGAAGTCGTGTTTCAGAGAAGGACAACTTGACCCAGAAAGTAATGTCAACGAAGTGAGCACAAGAGGGAACTGAAGAAATGAAGGTAGAACAGAAGAGCTAAGGGGAATGGTGAGTTGAAGGTTCTAAGATACAGTTTTTTTCAGCCAAATTCCAATTGAGTCTCTTAAACTGGTGAAAGAGTGGAATAAAGGGTCACAGGTGGCAACATTGTCATCATAGGCCATTGTGGCCAAGGGAAAAATTCTGTGATACACAACATGCTGAAGAAGTTAATCTGTGCTTCAAGACTCCAGACAGAGAAGGGCAGCACTGTACTTTAAAAACATTTTACCAGGACTCTGAACATGGAAAAAGTGAATAGCAGAAGTCTAGGCAAGAAAGACAGATAGATTGAGACTGATTCCAATGAGAATGACCATGCCCAAATTCTCCATCATAATGATAGTATATAAGTGGAAAAACAGTCTAAAGACAGGAGGTTAGGCTAAAGATAATGCTGAGAGGAATCAGTCATCCCTTGAAGAAGGCACTTTTCTGCTACACTGGGATTTCTCTCCCATGGTATCCAAAAGGCATCTGGGAGAGAACTCCCAAGTTACAAACTCAGAGGTCCCAGAAGAAATCTAATTTGAGAGATCTTCTGGATGAGTCCCTTGTCTTCAGATTGGTGAGGGTCTCAATTTATGATTGTCAATCCTAATTCTAATGTCTCTGTTCAACCTCAGTAATCGCTCATGGCATAGGAATGTTTTGAACTCCACATTTATATTTATGGTTTATTTTTAATTCCTTCTGGGAAGTACTGGCTTTCATTTAATAACCCAAACCCACAAGTTAAAGACCCTCAAACCAACGGGTTCCAGCTCTAAATCACAGTTTGCACTGTGCCATTTCCTTCTCAATAGATTTCAATGTCTCCCCACTCTTACAGGATCAAGTACCAATTCACAGCCTGACATTCAAGATTCTCTTTCCACAACCCTTTCCAAATTATTTCCAATATTGACACTTACTGCCCATATTTATAAACCTGGAGTGGGGATTTCAAGCAGTAAGAATTGTATTCTTTCTGGCTGAGAGACTGCAATAATTAAGGCCTGACAGGTAAGAAACTCCACCATCCTGACTCTGTGTACCTATCCCTGGGGTAAATGTTGAGGAGCAGAGCCTGGTGTGAGAAAAGAAGACCAGGATTCTAAGCATGTTACAATCTCCTGTTGATCAAACTGGGACATTGGGCCAAGGATGGTGCCACAGTGGGTCTGCCTGGTTGTATGTGAAGTTTTCCTAATCCAACCACTAAGGAAGTTCCAACTTCTTACTCTCTTGAGTCAATTCCAGCCTCTGTGCCTTTATGCTTACCAATTTACTCATCTGTGTTTTCCTTCTCTTTCCTCTCAGCAGTTCAAACTTCTCCTTTAAGTTATAGTCAGAATGCTCTCCTTCAGAGGAAGCTTCTGATTGATGCTGTCTCAGTATCCCTACTCTTCTTTCCTTACTGTTTCTGGAGTTTATTAATGATCATGTTAATTGTATCATGTTAAGCATGTATGCTGCTATCATGAATGACTGAATGCAAGCCCTAAACTGGATCCCAAGCCTCTTAAAGCAATCATTCATTGCCATTTTATTGTTCTCTTCATCCAGTTCTAGTCTCCAAATTTTATTCTCCCTTGGCATACACAACTCCATTTCCTGTAGGACGTTGTACTTCTTTCATCACCCTTTCTCAGTCTTTTTCTGGCCCCTCTCCTACTCAATCTTCAATCTTTGGGGTTATTTTATTCACTTGTTTGTACATTAATTTAATTTACAATTACATTTATTGTATACCTACTACATGTCATGACACAATCTGTGCATGTTGTCCATGACTGCCTTCCCTTCCCTTCCCTGCTTTTCCCTTCCAATCCCATTTTCTCCCCTTTGTTTATCTCCTCTCTTCTCTTCTCCCCTTGTCTCTTCTTTCTGTTTCTTAAAACAGACTCAGTATTCTCTTTTAGTTTCAACCAAGAGCTGATCATCTCAAATCCCTTACTTTTACGAAATGTTCCTCTTCAACTTCAGTGCTGTTTTTAGCTGCTTACTGGACATTCTG
Organism: Sapajus apella; assembly: GCF_009761245.1. NCBI lineage: Eukaryota > Metazoa > Chordata > Mammalia > Primates > Cebidae > Sapajus > Sapajus apella. The sequence continues at coordinate 1,984,960 of NW_022437055.1, forward strand.
TCTTGGATATTATAGAATCATCTCAAGATCAGTGTATGCCAAGCCAAATAGCACCTACTTCCTTCAATCTGGTCTTCTTTCTGGATCTCCACTTTCATTAACTGTCAAATGTTTTATCAATTTGACATCATCATTGACTTCCTTCCCTATTTGTCTAATCAGTTACAAACTCTTACTTACTCAACCTTCCAAAAAGTTCTCACGTCTGTTTATCCCCATGCTTGCATATCTCCATTGTTATTGCCTCATTTCTGGCCTTTGTTTTCTCTCATATGTGGTACTACAATTGCCACTTTAATGCTCTTTCTTCCCAGTGCCCCCTAGTTTATCCTGCACCTGCTCCTAGAGTTATCTTGTTAAGAGGATTTGACTATGCCTTCCCCCTACTTTAGAAATGCTTATAATTCTTCACTGTATACAATACAAAGTCCACCCAATTTGGCATAGCACTTTCAGGCCAACAAAATCTGGGCCCAAATCAATTTTCCAGATGTACTTCCCATCATTCTCTCCGTGTGTCCTATACTTCAGCTCCAGTTAAAATACAGTTCTTTACCTCATAAGTATATAATATAATGTGAAGACCCCTATTTTAACCCTGACCGCATTGTTTCAAGGTATCTATTAGCATCTTGAGGGCAGTGACTGTGTATTATTCATCTCTGTAGCCCCGGTGCTTGCCATAAGCAGATCTCAATAAATATTACATAAACTCATAAAGGAATAATGACCTGGATTCAGAGTTTTATCTTCTTACATGTTTTTATTGACACATAATAGATTTACATATTGAATTTCAATTTCATTTCTGCCATTCCTTAGCAATGTAACTTTTGTCCAGTTCTGAGCCTTAGTTTCCTCATCTGTAAACTGGGCCTAGCAATAATTGCCATCTAGCCCTATAGCTTTTGAAGGGAATTTTCATGTTCCTTTTCTGTCTTGTCTTCTCAAGCTTCTCAGGGCCCTGCCCTGACTTTGGCAGAGAGTGGCAGAAGCAGTGACAAGAGGGCTATGGGGCCAAGCTCTGAGCAGCAGCTGCAGTGGGCCTGCCTCACAGCTGCTGGCCAGGCTCTTGGGAATTCTGCACTGTTAACCCTTTGGGTCTAGTTCTTGAGAACCCTATGGATTATTCAGCCTTTAACTCAGCTTCTTGTTTTCTAAGTAACAGACACAATTTATTTCCCTATGCATCTGCTTCCCCCTTTCTGAGCAATCCTTCTCATGCAGACAAGTAATTAGACACAATACTCTCTCCCACGTCTCAAATTGGATGACTTCTTAAACTCTCCCCATCTTGTTGACTCACTTGTCAGTATGTTCTCTTTCAGTGACTACAATGTTCCAGGTATGGCTTGACCTGCATGACAAACTGTTAGACTCAAATCTCTATTGTTTTGGACACTCGGAGTCTATTGCTAATAGCTCAACTTGTATAGTTTTATTTAGCAACCGTGTCACACCCTTGCCTTACACCAGGCTCTGAGTAAGTGAAAAAGCCCAGGGAATTTTCACACCAATTGCCGGCATGACAAACCAACCTCTATAAGTGCAGTTGAGGTTCTGAGCCTTTAAGAAAGACTAAGAAATTGTTCATTTCCACTCATCATGCCAGTATGCTGATATTCTTTAGAATGACGATTCTATTATCAACTTTTTCCATTCCCATCCATGTGTTCTTCTCTTCTAATACCCAGCTTTGGGTCATTGGCACGTTTGATTGATCATTTGTCCTTGTCCTCATCCACATAATCTGCATTTCCAAATTTTTCATTGTGGGAAAATACATATAAATTAAAATTTACCATTTTAAACTATACAGCTCAGTGGCATTATCAAAATTTTATATTGAAAAATTTCAAACCTATGGAGAAGTGTAAGAATGCCCATATACCGTCTACCTAGAGTCACTCTTCATATTTTACCATGTTGCTTTCTTGCTTTCTCTCCCCTCTGTCTCTCTCTCTCTCTATTTACACACACACACACACACACACACATATACATGTATATGGAAATATATATATATATGGAATTCTACTTACTGGAGGTGTGACCTTTAAAAATATACTATGGCTCTTGTATACATCAATGGATTCTAGGGAGGAGACATGTTATCAGACTTAGGAGTATCCAAGTGAGTGGAGCAAGGGAAACAGAACAACTACAGCAAAAAAAAAAAAAAAAAAAAAAAAAACACCAGAGGTAAGTAGTTAGTGCTTAGTGGTTAACCAACAATCTAGTAGAAAATTTTTATTGAGTACACACTACAGTCATAAGCCCAACACTGAAAAATTATGAAATATAGGACCAGTCTTTATGAAGCTAATGATATGTTTGCGGAAGGGAACAACTTATTTTTTTTTAACATGTCACCACCTTTTTAGGTTTTATCTCATCTGGACTAATACGGTAGCTCTTCATTTCTCAATTGTCTGCTTACCTCTAGCCTTGTCCTTCCTGGAACTTCAATGCATCATTCATAGTAGCATCGAAATTATCAGTTAACAATTCTACACTCTTTTCTCTTTCTTTCTTTCTTTCTTTCTTTCTTTCTTTCTTTCTTTCTTTCTTTCTTTCTTTCTTT